>NW_028145434.1:3762500-4085000 GCF_977016875.1 Pavona decussata | reverse complement strand
GCCACAAATACGCAGGCACTTCCGATCAAAGACACATGTTTTAGATTGCATTTCATTTTACACTTAGTAACCTTTTGTTCATTGTCCATTATCTTGAGTTCGATACGTGGTCAGCATATACACGTACATGGACAGTCTTGACCATTTATTTCGTCCTGTGATTTTATTTGCCACATGAGAATCTACCCTTCAGGTACTAAGACATCATTTCAATTTGTATTTTGCTTCATTTAAATTGTAGTTTCTTCTCTTGTTTTTGTAATATTTCACGTTTTCCTACTCATGAGCAACTTGTTTAACGCCTCAAATATAATGGGAATGTTGCCAGAAATCGCCTCAAATCTTGGTTCATGTATTTTGGTTTCAGAATTAAAATATTTATAGGAAATCCTTGTGCTGGCTTATCATTTAAGATTGTTCATACCAAACCTGTTAAAGAAATAGGAGTACATATTATGTTTTCTCGTCAGTTGTAAAACAATGTAGTTAAAAATTAGGCCTATTGTTAGACTCAAAAACACCTACCATAAAATCCCAGTTTTCACCTGCCTCCCCCCCCCCCCACCCCCTCCTACCCCACCACTCCTCTTATAAGCCCCCTCGGTTATAGGCCCATCTATTTGTAAACAAAAATCTTATTCCAGTTATAAGCCCCCTGCCCCCCACCAAAATAAAGGTATCCAAAATAAAGTTATCCATGCTCATAAGCCCCTACCCCTTCTTTGACTTGTTGCCTTATAAAATCACATTCACAGAACATAGACTCAGAGCAAGTAGAGTGTGGAACAAAGTCAGATCTCAAGTTAAACTTAAAGTGAGAGTTTCAAATTTGGTCTTGTAGAGAAATAAAGTATGTTTTATCATCAGCTTGTTTCAAAACATTTTTTTTTTTTTGGATTCCGCTCATAAGCCCCACCTCACCCCACTCCCCTCCCCCCCTCCCCAATTCCCCAGTTGTAAGCCCAGAGCTTATAACCAGGATTTTACAGCATATGATTACCTTGTCAAACAATGCAACATGAATGACATATGTCAGACCAAACTTGTCAACTGAAATCTTTGGCCTAAAAGCTTATCCAAATTGCTCCAACCACCCTCTCCCCACCCCCACCCCCACCCCCCCCCCCCCTCTATTAACACTTGGGGAAAGTGGGGGGAATTCAACCTCAATGCCTTCAATATCTTCAGATCACACCCAAAAGACAAGTTGTCTCATACCGTGGCCAGGTGATAATCGTCGACGCTTCTGACTTAAACATAATACAAGCTTAAACCACAGAATAGTCAAATACGCACCTCATCCGAATGACATTTTTCGTTCTGTTGATGTGGACCAAAGTCCAGTTCTCCTCCAGTCTAAAGAGGGGGCCACTTTGGTCCACACACATAAGAACGACACATAACAATAGAACGACACATTAAACACACAATAGATGCTATTATCATGTAAATAAGTGGCCCTGTATTCTGTAATTTAGCCCTACCATTCAACTGATTCTGTCCAATGCTGAATTTCGAATAAGAGTGCCATTTAACCATTTTAAAATTTTTGCCAAACACCAACGTTCATCATACGGCGTCTGTACACGAACATGTTTGTCAAGAGTATGACACGTGATCAAATTGGCGCGAAAAGTAACGGCCCGTGCGTTGAAACCAGCCTCCCGCGCCAAAGAAGGGTAAAAATTAGGTCCCCCATTATCCAATGGGAAAAGCAGTTAACTTGCCCTTCTTATATTCTGAATATATTACGTCTTTTTTTGTTTGCATGGCATTTTTGAAACTTACGTATGTCTCTTTTGGGATTTTGCAAGTCATTATAAATGTTGACATCTTCGGAGACCTAGGGGCAGTTAGTCGGGTACATCGTGGGCGAAAGTTCACTGTTCTAACGGTAAACTTTCGCTCACGAAAATTCCTGCTACCCCACTAACTGCGCCCGGGTCTCCGAGGATGACGTGCTAACAGATGTAGATGTGAAAAGAGGGCGGCATTTAATTGCTGAATTGCTCTCCATTCAGTCAAACAATGTTGATAGCCAAATTAAAATCAGATTCACACTGGCTGGCGATTGGAATATCTGGACCCTCTACTTACAGTTGGGGGATTCACCTAGTTTTATAGCCTGCAGAACGGGCGTTATTTTGTTTTGGCGTTTTTCAGGGCAGTGGAGTCGAGCGCGGAGCGTCGCGCGTGATTCGTGCTCCGCGATTGCCTCATCTGTTCATGCTTGCCTTTGCTCGTCTGAAAAACGCAAACGCCTGTTCTACAAGCTCCTTGTTTTAAGGGACTTACCTTTATGGAGAGGTGATTAACACTAATTTCTCGTTGAGCATCAATTGAAGTACAGCTGTTATTTCCGTGGCTTCAATTTGTAAAAAATGATTTTTTTCCCAAATTCCTTTGAGGGGACAATTTAAAAGTAAAGCAGCAGCCCTGTTTGTTTTATTTCGAAATCGACTAACCCTCGAAAAACACTTCTGACTTGGAATTCGAAGTACATGTATAGCCGTCTCGTTTGTCTCACTCCCTCAAATAATTCGAACTAAACTAAATTTCCCTCAAATTGCATAAATTTTAAATAACCAAAGCGTTCATTTCCTGTGATTAAGTATTTAGCAAGATGGTCAGGAATTACTGTAAGAGAAACGCCCCTTATGCACCGTAATATTAGGATTATTAACTGAGGATAGTTATTGTATTCACAGAAAGTATCCCTGTCCAAAACGAAGCGCCTGCTGCTGTCAACCTCAATATTGAACGAATTCCTGAAGGTAAAGTCAAGTGAAACTTAATAAGGTTGCTTTAGCTCTGTCTTTATTCCCAGCACCCCCCCCCCCCCTCCCCGATTTACGGAGAGCTTGCTCGCAGGCTAAGGTTGCTCATTCATCAGTGCTTTGAGCATTATTCACAAGCGTAAAAATAGTTCTATTCTTATAGGAAACCGGATTACGATTCTCTGAACCTTTCGAACTGAGCTTCTTCCTCCAAGAACCAGTTCTTGACAGCAGCTATATAAGTGAGCCAACCCAGGACCGTATTAATATTGAATTCTACTTCATGAATCTCAAGTATAGTTTCCCATATATATTCTTTTATGGTCCTACGTTTGACTTCGGCTGCTTCAGAATTGTCTACAAAATAGCTGTGGGAGTACTTTCTGAAAGAGGCGTGTCTCACTCCTCTTAAGCCCTAACCGGCCTCCGAACAATTTGGCCGCAAGAAATTTACCGGTTACGGCCAAATAAAGTTTTTTTTTTTCTCGGCAGAGCGTATTGTCTCCGACATGAAGTGGTTGAGTGATGGTGAAGGCAATTTGATGTTATTTGTTGTGCAAGAGCAACTCGATCCTATTGAATCAACACAAAAGAAAACTTGGCCCGGCGTTGGATTAGTTTTAGGTGTCAGCGCTAAAGATCTGAACTTGATTGACATCTGTTATAAAGCAGGCACAAGTCCAACTGAAGCTCTGGTCGAGCACTTGACGAATAGAGCTGACGGTGAGCCCTCAATGAGAAAATTCGTCAAGGCGCTAAGAACGTGTAAAAGAGACGACGTAGCGCGCATTATTTGCAACTGGCCGTGGGAGCTTGAAAAGAATAGAGAAAGACCGGCGCGTTGACGCATTGGCACGTGGTTTGGGGTCTAACTCTGGTTTACCCACAACACGTTTTCGGAGGAATCATCGCCAAGCCGCGGACTGTAACTGTAATTACGTCACTAACGGTGGTCACAGTCAGACAACCTCGCGTCCCCAGGGTCCTCTCTCTTCCCTTATCCTAGAAGGACTCGCTTATTTGGGGTGCGTTGAATACCGGCTGGGCAAGGCTAGCTGTTTGATCAGGCTTGCATCTCTCAAGTTGCGTTAAATTAAGCCTGATGACGAGACAGAGAGTCTTGCTAGGTAATTGCAGTAAAGCTAACACTGAGGTGACAGTCAAGTTGACTAGGAAAGAAAGCACCGGTGGTAATTCAAGAACGAAGGTAGTAGACTAGGAACTCAGTGCGTCTGGAGACGTACTGCATGCTGCCTTGAAGATATTTATCGACTACCTCATCTCGTCCTACCTGAGTGTTGTGACTATTGACTAACACTGCATCAATGACCTCCCACTCTGCCGAACTGAAGCACAGTGTTCAAGTTTACAAGGGCTAGGAACAAACAAGGGCGAGATAAAAAGAGATTCGGTTACCAGGTTTCCATTAATGAATGGTCGCGTATCTTTATTAGGACTTGGCGGTATACACGGTAGCTCGGTACAGAACGCGATACTGCGCTGTATTCTGTGCCTATGTATGGTTTTCATTAAGGGAGCAGCAATTTACTGAAGATCTGAACGCATCACACCACGAAGATGTGTTCAGTTGATAGTAAACTCTTAGTATCAATAGTGCGCTGATGTTTAGGCTTTTGTGCATTATGCAGCATTTTTTCGAGCATCTTAGTGAGGCAAAAGCATTAAGCATTATTCGAGCATTTTAGTGGCATTTTCCCGGAAAATTGATTCTTTTTTCAGAGAAAATAAAAATAATTATTTTAAGAGAAAATGAAGACTTGTACTCGAAATTCAACAAAATTTCAAATGCTACCCTAATACAAGCGAGTGAATACTGAGGAGATTAGTGAGTCAAAACCTCAAAGGCGGCCATGTTTGTTTTCGCTGTGACCCTGTGGATAGTGTCAGCGTTAACACCCTGTTAAAACCTTTGTATACTGAGCATTATCCGAGCATTTAAGTGACCATTTTGAGGTAGACAGAGCATTTTAGTGGGAAAATGGAGCATTAAGATGGAGTGTTTTAGTGGGGCAACAAAAGCATAATGTACAAAAGCCTACTTATGTTTGCGTTAAATTTTTAAATTGATGACACTTTGTCCGTCAGATGATCATAAAATGAAAAGCAGATCGTAAAAAGAAAATAGAACATCGGCTAACGAAAAAACAAACTCTTAGAATAATGTTAAACGGATCGTCGTTACAATAGATAGTGACGGTGAATCCAACGAAAACAAATTAGCAAAAACTTTACAAAAATAGTCTTTAAAAGAAATACAAACATTTAAGGGTGACACAGGTGTATCAGTCTAGAAATTGTCTTCTGAGCTAGGGCCCAGTAGGTCCTCTTCGAAGATTTTCGGGGCCTTTCTCCACAAAAGGGAGATCAAAATATTTCAGCCGCTGAACACAAAAGAATCAACGATAAATTGGCGGTGAAAAATTGATATTTGGGATACAGATATTTCAATTAACGTTGTCGGATCAAAGTTTAAAACTACAAGACAAGACCGCAAGGTTATGTGATTTTTTTTATGAATAAATTCATCAAAATCAGTTATTCCTCGCCCGTTCAGTGAAGATCTACGATGGCGAGCCATTTGGATGAAAGAAATGTTAGAATATCAAGTGGATGAGTTGGCAGCTGCTTTGAGGAAGGCTTTAAGCTTGAAGCTTTAATCCGACAGCGTTAGTTGAAATAGCTGTATATGAACGTTTTACACTGAGGTGCTTTGATAGAAGATTATCAGGTAAATTTGTAGCGCTGCGTTTTCAGATGTGTGGTATAGAACGATTCCAAATACGACCATGTTAATTCGCAAAAGATATTCAATTGTAAATTTCTTCATGTTGAAATTTGGACGTCACGTTTAACCTAAACGTGCTAGTGAAAATGTGCTGCGTCAATATATGTTAGTATATACGCTAATCCTTTAATACCGCAGTTTGGCTGATTTTTTTTTAAAACAGTACAACCATTCACGGTCTGATTTACAATTGGAGAGGCCTTTTAACAATGCTACGAACAACACAGATAGTGCATGCATAGATATCATGGTCTATTTTTGTATTTTACTACCAAGGGACGTTTAATTTCCTAAATATAATCACATGAACAGCGTCGATTTTACAAAATAGTTTGTATGCTTTGTATGGTTGGGAATTTTGAGAAATCCTCTGTACATATAAGTGTTGATTTTTCTATTAAGGGAAAATGTGAGCAAGATACAAGAATTCTGTACTTTTTTAAAAATAGTTTATTAAGTAGGGGGTACTGTTAATTTTCTATAATGTCACAGGGTCTCCATGAGGTTAACTGATGGCTGAGACTGAAGTGAGCAAAATGTAATTTTGCTTGCAAATAACTTGTTAGTAACTGTTTACATAATGCTTGAAGAATAACGTAACGTAGATGACTCGGAACTCCTCACAAGTTGTTTGTAAAAGTCGCATATAGGCAGTGATAGGCAGTGTTCGTAAAATCTTGAAAGACATTGGGAGCAGTCGAGAGTTCTTCGGAAATCTTCGGATGATTCTCGAAACTGTTCGGCTAATGAGACGAGGACACCATTGATACAAAACTGCAAAAGCACGAGAAAAGTAAAACTTAGTTAACTGAGATCCGTCATAATTAACTGATAGCTGAGGAATGGCTTAAATTTAAAGTGATAGCTGAGAATCAAGTACCCATAAAGACCCTCGTACTATCAATGTTATAACTAAAAAAAAGAAAAACATACATCATTCTCAGATTGAGAGTACATGTAAGGCACTAAGATGCCACTATATAGCCTTGTGAAAAAACTCTTTTAATTAATTAAAAGAAGGAAGAAGTCACGAAAGTCAAATGCGTGACGGATTTTGTTTTTAGTTATCAAGAAAATATTAAACCTTTTCTTTTAGTCTAATGGCGAACTGAATTTTCTATTCCCCTTGCTGAACTAGGGAACTCTTATAGAAACAGGGGGCATTGCCACCCCTCCTCCCCCCTACATCCCTAAAACCCAGAAGTAGAAGGGTGGAGTTGTCTAAAGAAACAAATTGAAACCTGTTAGCCTTGTAAATCGTTTTCCTTTTATTTGCTTGCTTGGTCTTTTAGACTGTCCTCGCCAAAAGCGAAAAAAGGTATCGTTTCTATTTCCTCATGATAATTTCTTAATTTCACCCCCCCCCCCCCCGCCCCCCCCCCCCCCAAAAAAAAAAAAACCAAAAGACATCGTGGTATCGCATGTAAACTATGAGGGGTTATCACCGCCATAACGCCATTCTCTTTTCCTGCAGGTGTTTTTCTTTCTGTTGTAGTGGCTTGCCACTTCTATTTAGTCGCCTCAGTTCTGCAAAATGTGCATTCTACAGTTTGAACGCAAGTATTTTGCAAAATTACTTGCTTGATTTCTATCATATATGAGGTCAAATTTTGCGAAAATAGAATGGTCAGATTTTGTAGAATTTGTTGTCTCAGATTCGACAGAATACGGTCGAATACTTTTTCTGCCAAATTTATCAGAATTTTGTGAATTGCAACTCGCAGCGTTGCTAATCTCGTACCCAGAATCCTCAAGATTTTTGGTCAGCGGCTAGGCGCCAGGAAAGACCCTGGAGAATTCGAAAACATTTCTTTTTTTGATTGGCCTGTCTGTACAAGCTCCATAACGGTTTCCATTGTTTTACCGCAGAAATCCCGCGGCTATAAAATTCCAGTACCACAGGGAGCCGTTTGTCGAAAGTCCTGGTAACTTACCGGGCCCGATAAGTATATTTTTAAACGTTTTTTTCGGCGATGACACAGTGATTAGAGACATGGTGACGGCAGTGATTTCATAGAATTATAAGATTATAAAATTTAGTATTCTGAGCTAACAAAAATTGAGTTCTATGACGAAACATTTATCACCAAAGACACTTACCGGGCCCGGTAAGTTACGGGACTTTCGAGAAAAGGGCCCCAGAGTCTCTCCTGGCGCCCAACCCGCTGGCCAAAGGAGCGGTCCCACAGCACAATCCATGGCCACCCCAGTAGAGTTTGAGGTGCGCGAACAAACAGCCCCTAACTTCAGCCAGGTATCGAAGTGGTTCAGGTTTCTAAAAATTAATGATTTAATGCTTTGATAACGTTTCTCTGACCAAATAAACAACCTGAAGAACACAATTGTTAATATTAGAAAAACATAAAAGTTAACATTTATTTTAACTCATGGAAGAAATTTCTCCTTGATAACCGTCTACAGTCAAAATCGGCAAAAATTAACCGTCAACCGTCAAAGCTTTCCACCATTGAGACCCTCTTGTATGTCTTTGTACGTTTTTCTTTTCGACCTGGTGGTCATTAGTTATACCTGCTCAACAGCGTGTGATGTATACACTACCAGTCTAACGCATCTCCATGAGGTATTTCCGGCGTTTCCCATCGCCCCACTGACCCAGTGTTTTAGGTTTTGTTTTTTTTTTACTGAAGCAATCGCAGAAAAAAGGTTTCGATTCATTGCCTGCTCCCTTTATCAGCCTTTTCCAAATTAATATGCTTTGCGCTCATCTTCAAATGATGATACCTTCAGCAGTCCGATCCAGAACGATGTCATTGTGCTTTAGCCTCTCTCTCCTCCTTAAGCCCGCCGCACACGTGAGGAAAGAGCTGAGCAACATGCCTCGCGAGGCAGATAGCTCAGCCGTTTCCTCTCGTGTGCGGTGAAGTTTTGGTGAGAATTTCGCCTCGCGAGGCGAAATCTCAAATATCCAACATGTTTGATATTTGAGATTTCGCCTCGTGAGGCAAAATTCTCACCAAAACTTCCCCGCACACGAGAGGAAACGGCTGAGCTATCTGCCTCGCGAGGCATTTTGCTCAGCTCTTTCCTCACGTGTGCGGCGGGCTTTAGAGGCCTCTTTCGCGCTCGAGCGGAGACAAATAAGGGACTGGAGAGAGTGAAATAACGAGGAACTCTGGGGACTCGGGGAACGGTGGGAAGAGAGAAGAACTTTTTTAACCCCAGCCTCCCTCGAAATTTGGGCGCCATTTTGAAAACCTTTCGTCCCCTACGCCCTCTTTTACTCCATTTTCGTTTTTCTTCCCATTTCCCTCTTTTCTCTCCTTTTTTATGAAGGAGCCTCTGCGGAGGAGAGTGCCTTAGCCCAGTGTTCGCCGGCTATACCAAACGTGCAACGTTAGTTTGAAACGAGCTTTGCATAACATGAGATTGAAGCCCAGGTTCGTTTTAAAAGGCTGTTCTATGGTTCTATTTACAGCGGTGGAAATATTCCTGCACTTTATCATCTTTTTAATTTGAAGGGAGGTGTTTTAATCTTCTGGGTCCATTTCCGATTCAGAGCCAAACTTTGATTTTAGTTGAGATAAATAAAGATTTTTCCAAGAAATTTTTGTTCCTCAGTTTTCCCCGGCTTAACCATCAGCTCAAAATTAGCTTTTAATGACATTTTTACTGAAGTGAGATGAAAACCTCGGGTAAAACTTTTAATCCGGGAAGAGCGTTAATCGGCTTTCGAACAACTGACCCTGAACCCTGACGGCTTCCATTTTCGTCCCAAGCTTTTATGAGCTCAGCCAAAGGAAAGTTTTCCCTATTCCCAATGTGTAAATCTGCGACAATTTCTTGGTCGAAATCAAAAATGAAGGTAAACAGAACGTCATTTCCGCCTTAGTATGTTTTCCTGATACGACAGATTTAAACAAAAGAGGAGAACGTTGATTCGTCCGTCAGCCGTTATAAATATTCAGTCATCCTCCTCTTCCCCGCCCGCCAAGGCCTTTCAACCTTCAGGCTGAATTAATAGGATGATTGTGCTTTAACTCCTTGAGATTTAACCATCTTTGAGCTTTCTTTGGTATTCTGGACCCATTTAGATGAGCGTAAATCGTTTAAAATACTCTTGGGGTTCATGTACTTAGCATAGGCTGATGATGACATCCAGCGGCTACCAGTGGCTACCTAAGGTCAGCCATCTTGGAATTCTCGATACAAACCACCACAACTGCATTACCAATTAGGAATCAGTCAGTAAGTGAACCGATTAAAAATAAACGCCCGTATCCTTTACTCTTACATCAGGGCCCTTAAAGTAATACCATAACATAAGAAAATTAATCGGAAAAAAAAAAAGGTGAACTAGCTCGTGTTTTGCGGACTATCAAAAGCTACTTATACTGGAGATTGAAGCACACATTCTCTTGTAAGATAATTTTGCTTTTTTCAGTTTTGTTACGTGGTTTCGAGAGTTGTTGTTCCCTGACAACCTCAATTGTATCGCTAGCGAGCTCAGCGGAAAGGGGTTTTTACTTAAATCTAAGAATAGTAAAAGGTGCCTATGGAGTCAACGAGCATACATACGTATACCCTAAGGTTATAAAGATTTCACCTATTTTGGTCAGAGATGCTGATACACAAATAGTTAAAACAAAACTGGCAACAAGCGGCATTAACACATGCGTCACTGCTGCGCAAAACCTGAAGTGTGCATGATAATTTCACGTGTCATCGTAGCTTATCATTAAAAAAGACCTTACCGGGTCGTAGAATATCAACATAAAAAAAAAAAAAAAAACAAGCAAACACATGTACACACACACACACACAAAGCAAAAAATAGTGGCATGGATCATCAAGAGATGTGTATCCTGATGCAAGTAGGCTTAGATGTAAGACTTATGGTCGTATAACCGCTAAAATGTATACAGAGTCCATTCCAACAGCCGTGCGTCTACACGCTTCACGGGCTCGTGATTTTCATCTTTGCATACACATAATTAAGTTCAACCGGAAACGTGAACCAAAGGGCACTTAAGCGATAAATTTTTAAAGGAGAAAAAAAAAACACGACAGGTTCCTAAATCTTCCGGAGTTTTATAGGACTGCATTTTTCTTTCTGTTTAGATCAAATCAAAGAAAAAAGAGAAGGGTATTTATCAGTTTGTGAAACGCTCACGTGATCATGTTAATCGTATGCGTATTCGTGCGTAGGGATTACACCATTGCTAAATTTGAAAGTGATTACACAGCAGATGTTTAGGAAAGCACATACTACGTACGTTTAATCTGTTAAATGATGTATTGGGCGAAAACGTAATATTCCGCGTCTCCCTTACAACACGGACAGCTGCGACACATTAACATAAAGTGGGTCAGCAGGTTTGGCTGAGGTAAATAGAAAATCTTGATATTATATCAATGTTTTACTGTTAATATTTTCGCTGTTGATTCTCAAAATAAATTAACATTCTTCAGTCTGTTTTCAGAGTACCAAAAAGAAAACGCGACTGCGACTAAGTCGAACTACGTTCAGATGAAATAATGTCTGAACGGTGTACAGGAATTAACAGAAGACTCGATGCCGCTCTCTCGAGTGCGAACCCCAGTTTATCGTTCCCGATTACTGGTGCCTGGTTAATGAGAAGATACATCGTGGCAAAGCTGTCCTCCTTGACATTGAATCTGAAGGTAAGCGGGCGGTATATACCGTAGTGACGAGCACATGTTCAGTATACCTCGCCGTAAAATGTTTTCTTCCCTATATCGCCTGACGGACCCACTATTTGACAAAAAAGTTTCTGATTTCATTGTCTCCCTCTTTTAAACATTTAAATCACAGTTTTTCCCCGACTTTTTCTATACTTCAGCTCATGAAATCCCTATATTTTTATATACCTCCATCCTGAAAATAGTAAGCCTGCAGGACAGAGCCTTCCCGTATAGTCCAATACAGTGAATACCCCCACCCCGGGGGTAATGTTCGCCTAGGGAAGATATTAACATGTTCTTATGCCGACTTTGGCCATTTTGAAAATGGTCAATTCTCCTTTGTGTTTTAACTTGACTGCTGATCTGCCCTGAAACTATTTTTAACAGTAATATAAATTAACATTTTTCCCCCAACACAGGATTTAACAAGCATTTAAACATAATTCACAATTTTATTTTTCCATTCACATATTTACAATATTTAAAAGCAAAGGCTTTAATTAGAACTGTTTCATGAAATAATAAATTTTTGCTTATAAATGATTGTACTTTGTCACTAAAATAAAGTAACCTTAATTGCAACTAACTGCTAGTAAACCATCTGTCTGGTTGTTTTACAGATGGCAGCTTTACTGGTTTGCTTAGTGGCCACATTATCAGCGGCAGCAGCAGCAGATCAACCAATCTGCTCGCAATTGACACACTATACAATGTATGACCCACACAACTCGGATGTCCCTATAACCTGCAGAATCTGCCCAAAGTGCCCAGCTGGTGAAGGGGTTCCAGTACAATGTGGTGCAAAAGTACCGTATGGAACAAACACAGATTGTGTGCCATGCGAGGCCAACAAGACATATTCTGATGGTCACGATTCCTCCCACTGCAAGTCATGCAATATGTGTGAGAAGAAAATTGTGGTGAAAGAATGTACTACAAAACGTAACCGCGAGTGTGGAGGCTGCCCTCCTGGTTTTTACTTGCACCCTCACCTGGATACATGTAAGGAGTGCTTTTTTTGCTGCGATGACGTTCCAGAGAGTCACCGTCTGCAATTATGCAAAAATCTTGGAATGCCTAGAAACCAGCAGTGTGAGGTCACAGATGCAAATAAGAAATGCCAAATGCGGGCTTCAATAGTTAAGAGAACAACCACAGTAAACCCACTGACAAAAAGGAAATCTACTAGTGCCACAGGCTCTACAAGCACAACTGTATCAGTTGGTGGGATTGCAACAGATAATTCCACTGCAAATGATCCCAGCAAGTCACAGTCTATACCTACGTATAAGACACAAACAAATACCAAATCTGGTGGTCATGAAGACCATGGTGTAATTGGGAGTAACAGTTCACCAAAGGATAAAAGAATACTAGAAGGTTTCATAGGTGGAGTTACGGGACTTCTGATTGGTCTTTGCATTGCAATGATCAAATACAAGCAATCTAAGCACAGAAATGAACAATCCAACAAGGTCCACTATAATGTTGTTGAACAAGGTAACTTGCCTTACTATTTTTAAATCTCTTACTTTGTCTTTATCAGGTTACATATTTGGGTTTGAAAAATTTCTAGTGACTTTTTGGGGCAAAAGACTTTGGTAAGGACCTTTTGGGGGAATTTTCTGGGTTATGTTCTGTATGGTGGACTTTTTTATGTCCAGGTTGCAATGGGAAACCTTTGTTAATTATGATGAATAAATGAATGAATGAATGAAATCACAAGCTATGTTTGGTTTATCAACAGAGTTGATAAGGTAATATATATCAGGCCACCGAAAAGAGATTTGTCGACTACTAAATGTCAAATTATATGTCAGCGCTCAAATATTTTTATGGTGGCCAAATTACCTTCTCAACTCTGTTGATAAACCAAATATTTGTTTCCACTCCCCACCGACGCAGCACCACAGTTTCTTTAGAAAATAACCCCCTTATCCATGGTGATTTAAATAGTTTCATTGAGAAATAAGGGATCAGATTTGTCCACTGCTTTGTAAGATTGGAACTAAATTTATTAAGCTTTCATGGGATAACTGTGATCAGAACTCTAGGATAAACAAATGGGATAAGAGAATGTAAAATGCATCTGTTTACGTGCAAGCCTGTTAACCAGCTTCTTGAAATAGTCTCTAAAATTAATTTCATTTGTCATTTGTTAGTGTTTGTGTTTGATTTGTTTTGTTGTTTTTGCTAGGTGAAGCACTTCCAGCCCAGAATAACTTGACCAACACATTTGTTCCCATTAATGGTATAATTTGACTTATGTATTCTTTATTACAAAATTTGATTTAACACATCTGGAAAAGTTTTAACATTTATGAAACATTGTTCTATTTATAATTTGTGCCTGGGGGGGGGAGGGGGAGGGGGTACTCCGGATTTCAAGTGTCAGGGATGATCAAATGGGGGCAAAAATCAAAACCCCAAAAAATCCCTGGACCAAAAATTAACCCAAAAAAATTCTCATGCTGAATTTCCAAGCCTTAAAAATTTCCAGATAACATTAAATGACAAAATACAAAAAATAAAAACATTACAAATACAGGAAAACATTTAGAAATGCAATAAATAAGAAGTCAATTAAATGAATTGAAGCCTTGTTTACACCTTGTTTACAAGACACTTTGCAGACTATTGTTTAATATTGTATATTAACCAGTTTTAATAGACAGATGCAATGTAACGGTTAAATATTAAAACAGCCACAAAACAACTTTGACTGTTCTTTATTCGCAGAACTGTGTGGCCAGGATATGCGGGCACTCCCATGACTCTTTAGATTGTTTTGAATACCCAAAAAAATCCCTACTTCAATGAGGCCACCCAAAATATATACTTGCCAAATTTTCCTACCCAAAAAAATCCCAGAATGGAAAATTTCAAACCCAAAATGATTCTTCAATCATCCCAGTCACTTGAAATCTGGAGTACCCCCCTCCCCACCCCCAGGGAATTTGTGTTCTTTATATGCTTATATTAGAAAATTAATGTTGCCAAACTTTACCAAAACCTTGCACAGTACAAATACCCTTACCAGTAGGAAAACATTTCTTGGAACCTATTGACAACTTAAGGTCAGCTTTGGAAAACTCCAGAAATCTTAATGGGTACCCTAAAAATTCAATTCTCCCCAAGATTAGTATCTCTTGGCATGCCTGTGTATAATTTGTGCATTTCCAGAAAATATCTATACTCCCGCAATGGAAGGTTTTTCCGTTTTAGCTTAGTTTCTACTTTGAATCTAAAATTTTGACTTTTTAGACCCCCCTCCCCCTGGGAATTTTCAATGACCTTCCATAGGTTGGGTATGTATTTTTTTGTGGGACTGTACATTTTAATGAGCATAAGTTTTCTTCAGTTTGAACTTTTAAGCATTGCTCCTTTGTTCAAAATAATTATTGTATGCTTCAGTCTTTCTATCAATATGGACACTAGGTAGCTAGTGTGGACAGTTTTGTGTGTCTCTTTTGGTGTCTATTAAAACTGGGTTCCTCTACAGGTATTGTCTTTGTTGAACATTTCTTTTCATTAAAACAAAATTACGGGGAGAGACCAACTATACCTACATTAAATAATATTTAAAGTTGCACTAAACTGACAAAAATTTTGTATTTGGGTTGCATATTAATGTGTGTCAACTGGGATGCAATAGTTTTAAACATTTTTTCTGTGCAAGTGACCCGTAGCTGAGTTTGGTAATTAAAAACTTACCCATATCACCCTGCAGTCTTGTTGCATTATCTTTCTAACGATGTTAATTGAAATAGCTGTATCCAGTTGGCTAATTTGCAACTATATACTATTGCTTTTTAAAAATAAATTTATTAAGATCTTATATGATCCAGTTGCAGTACTAGAAACTTTACAGTAGAAAATCTTTGGAGCCCAGAGGGGATATTTAACCTAACATATGCACTTAATAGGTACCTTTGCTACTGAATAGTTCCAACTCATGACATCAGTAATATGCATGTGTTTCCTTTTTAGTTCATGATAGGGCAACGCCATCATCACAGACTCAAAATAGTACTGAGAGCTCTACCACCTCCTCAACTGGTAAGCTCATTCAATTTATTTCTTATTTAATTTTTACACAAGATAGCAGTTATGTTGTGTGCTGATTTAATAAAGTGCAAGACTGCAGCTGTTAAAAAGACAAATAATGCCAATGCATGACAGTTTCCTAGTGGACATGAAAA
The DNA here is from genome assembly GCF_977016875.1 of Pavona decussata. Lineage (NCBI taxonomy): Eukaryota > Metazoa > Cnidaria > Anthozoa > Scleractinia > Agariciidae > Pavona > Pavona decussata. Next base: position 4,069,551 of record NW_028145434.1, on the reverse strand, counting down.
CAAAATTAAAATTGATTACTTGAAATATTGATTTTTGGGACATGATATATTTGATAAGGTCCTGGGGGTGGGGGTGGGGAGGGTAATCCCCATAATAGCCTTTGTCGGTACCCACCCTCCTCCCGCACCAAAGGGCAGAAGCAGACAAATGTTCACCAACAATGAAACTGAGAACATGAATAAAACAAGACCAAGGAAAATGGGTGTTGAAAATGATGCATTTTGGTCTGTTTGGACACATTCAGAATTTGGAGAACCAGGTGGCACAACTCCATCAAAAATTCAAGGTGTAACTTCCCCTCCCCCTCCCGCTCTCCCTGGCTTATGCGTGACAGAGGGGCATTCAACTTATGCATTTCTAGCCTCAAAATGAAAATGAAATGAAGTAGAATTTTCCATTTCTGGGCAATTAAAGGTTCATACTAAGACAGTTAAGATATTATTCACTTTAATAACTTTGGTGTGCCAGGGATTGACCAGGTATACCCATCAGCCATCAGGCGATTGAAATCTACAGCCCGTAAATTGAAATGCTCGCTTTAATAAACTGTAACAGCATACAGTATACCATACAGTATAAATTATATAGGCATCACTGTCGTGCTATAAATTTAATCAGATTTTATAAACTCTCTCCCACAAGGAACGAGTAAAGAGTCGGAAAATGTACACATATTAAATTACCGGTATTAATGCATGGGGCTGGGCGGAAAACTTGCCCTAAATAGCAGAGAACGCGCACTTTTGGCGAAAACAAAAGGTTTACAATACGTGACTTACCAGCGCGTTCCAAGCACGCACTGTTATTTCGGAACTTGGATTCAAGGCCGCCATCTTGGTCATAAGGAACATCACGTGATCACTTCTTGGCGCGAAAAACGATCATCTCCCTCGCAGCCGTTTTTGTGTCTCGTCACGCAACGCTCCTTCCTTGTGGGGAGGAGTGTTGCGTGATGAGACACAGATTGGCTGCGCTTTGAGGGAGACTACAAAGCTAAAAACAATTCCGAAACATACTTCCTCCCACCATCCATTTTCTAAAATCCAATACAAACGTTAAATTCTTTTTTTGTCGTTACCAGAAAACCTTTCTGACAGCCAAAACAAAGGACTAACCCAAGAAAACATCAGTCTTCATTTACAACGCATTCCTGAAGGTACTGTGGTTCTTTTATTTCATTCCTTCAAGTAATTCAAGGAATTTTATGATTTTGCTGCCGGATTTCTTCCAGACCTACTTTTTCCCGAGTTCTTTTCCGAGTTCTCTTCCTCAAAATTAACAATTAAAGAGAAAGATGCTTTCCGAGCTTTGTTCCAGAGCCCGGGGGGGGTGGGGGGTGGGGGTACTCCCATATGTAGGCTAGATAGGTATGCGCCACTCGATAAGGTATGGTTTATGGTTTTTGAGAGTCTTGTTCCTTAAATAGGGTATCATTTTTGTACGTGTTGGCATTGTGTTCCCGGCATGATCCTTAGATGGGGTACCTAAGTTGTATCAGCTACAATTGTAGTGCGTAAATGCCCAGCTACGAGAATGGCGGTTTCGCCGCCAAAACTCTTAGGCACGCAGAAGCAATTCCGCCAACTCCACAGGCTGGCATAACACTGTTACAGCAGTGAACAAACTTCTCCGGAAGGATCTTCTATGTTTATGATGGCATATTATTCTGAGTTAAGGCTTACTCTAGTATTCTACGGTTGGTGCTTAACTTCCGATGTTACAGGAACGAAATAAAGCCGTTCACGACATCAAATTCAAGTTTTTATTTTTCCCTTGAATAGGGTGTCATTGTGCTTGACAAAACTAGTATAGTAGTGTTAAAAACTTAACTGAAACATTATTACTGTTTCCTTTTACTCTAATATATCCAGTAGTTTTTTTTAATTAACATCTTGGACTTGCCTTCGTAGCCTTGTAACTTTGGTACAAGCATCAATGTTAACATTTATTTAAGCATAACTGGGGAAGTAGAAACCTTTTCTTTAGGGGGAGAAGGGGTATCTCCTCCCTTCAAAGAGCCTAAAACTTTCAGTTGTAGCCCTTCACTGAATCTAGCTAGATAGAATATTAACACCATGTCTTTCAATTTAAATCGCAGGGAATTGTATTCAAACAAAACCACTTCCCCAGAAGGACACCACCATGCTTACCTTTATACCTGAAGGTGAGATGTTTATGTCAATGTTCGGGAATTTTGCAAGTAGATTTGTCGAAGCATAGTGCTACTCAAATTATTCAAAATTTTCTTCTTTGTCTCTAATTTGAAGTTCCTGTAGGACAAGTTAAAGGTTCATCAATAACACAGGTTATACTTTGAAAATAAAAATAAATTATTTTCACAAGGTCTGAGAAATTAGAGCAACTGGGTATAGCTTTCGACCGTATCTCATAGTCTTCATCAGCAAAGTGAGCTCCACGTTGTCACGTGATTACATGTTTGACGTGGCACGTGCCTGTCTAATGTGGATGGCTCACTTTGCTGATGAATTTCTCTATTGGAATTATTTTTAAAGACAATTTTTTGCGTAAGAAAACAAACCAACCTTAATCCTCAATGACCTTGTCCTTCAGCTCTATGCAGCTGAAACTACCAATTTCCTGGACAGTATTACTTTTCTTTTTACGCTCTTAAACTGTAACTTTCTCTTAGCTTTTGACATAAATACAAGTTTTAATTGTAAAGCTCTTCACATTTGGAAAAGCTCTTTTGTAAGCTACCAACACTTCGACACAAACTTGAACTTCTCAAATCTTAAAGGGGCACTTTTAGGATTTTTTTTTTATTACTATTTTGGTCAAAACTACGCTAATGTATATTTGACAAAGAATCTTTTCTATGCTACGAGATTCCTTCTAGCACACCGAAAGGAAAATATATGTGATTTATCTGTGGAAGAGAAACTATGAATAATCAGATTTTTAGTTAGCAATTTCTCCAAAATGCACAGGACGGTCTCGAAAAAATTGGCCAAATTTGTCAAAATCCTCCAGCCGAGCCATCTACAGGTAAAGACAAATGATTCTAGTTTCCACGCAATAGTAATGTCATTTTTAACAAATCTGAAGCATTGTTTTAACGTCTCTATCGATACAAATATATATTTGTATACAGTAGCCCTGGTCCTCATGCCTCAATTGCCCATGTTTTCCTCTCCTACACAACTGCTTCAGCCAGCCTACAGAAACGATTAATTTTGAAATCTAATCCTTATCATCAACATCTTTGAAACTCGCTAGACGTCATGATCATGTATATCACCATAACGAATATTTTATCGTCATGCTCTTGATCTACAGGAAGGAGCCTAATTGATTTGCCTTATGAAGTTAACAAATTAATCAAAAAATTGGACCACACACCCAGAGGTCTAAACAACTGGCGTGATGTAGGACGAAAGTTTGGACTTCGTGATGGAGACCTGGACGACCTAGAGTTGGAATACAAAAGTGGAGGAAGTCCAGTGAAAGTCTTAACCAATTTACTGTACGCAAGATATTGCACGACTCTGCGAACATTTGTCAAGGTCCTTCAAGAATTAGGACGGAAAGACATTGCTGACGGCATTTGCCTATTTTACAAAAAGAGCAAAGTGTTAACCATCGAAATCGAGAACAATGCAACCTTACGGTCATCTGTGTGAATAGTCCCATTTTATTGGCTTAATTAACCCTGTGTAGATCAGGCTTTTTCCATCTCCTGTACCTAGGGAAGGATTCCACCGTGATAATGATACTTGAAGAATGGATAGCACGTCAAATATTTCCCTCTGGGGTCAGCAAAAGAAAGTGAAGGCATCAAGATTTCCACACGATAGCGATCTTGGATTTCCCCAAAACTTGGGAAATTTAAAGCACCAAAATTGAACAAAAGTAATTACAGCTACTAGAAACACTGACATAGAAAGTTAATTTTTTCGTTTTAAACCAGGAATATAAAAATATTTCGATTTCTGAAAAAAGTACCTGTCAAAATTTGGTCGCCATGGTAACGTACAACAAATTATTACAGGACCTGTTTTTCGTAAATGTTTTAACTTTACCTCCTGTTATGTCAAACACACTGCAAGTTCCAGGTTAGAATCCAATTTGCTCTTCTTTTTCGTTTGTACGCCATTTGTCTCTCACTTTTTGTTCTTTGCTGGCTTTTGTACTTGCGAAGTTATGCAGGAAGGGGTGCGGAATCCGGCACCAGAAGACAAAAAATGCTCAGTCTACATAGGGTTAACCCAATTGTTGGGGACACATGACCTATAATACCATTAACACCTATAATACTAATATAGTATTATAATACTGTATAGCATTAGTAGGGATGGGGGTCTGAGGTCACGAATCTTGTTTGCCAGCAAAGTCAAATGCGTTACAGTTTTTGTTTTAGTTGTCGTGAAAATATTAAACCTTTTAGCCTTGTGAGTAGTTATTAATATGAGCAAAATTTAGGGGAATTTTATATTCCTCTTGCTGGACGAGGGAGGTCTCATATAAAGTAACAGGGGGCATTGCTATGATATTTAAACCCCCACACCCTACCACTCAGGAGTAGCAGGATGGGGTTGTTTAAACAAAAACAAATTGAAACCTGTTAACTTTGTAAAGCTTTTTTCTTTTATTTGTTTACTTGGTTTTGTTTAGTTTATCCTTGTCAAAAGCGAACAAAGAAATCGTTTTTATTTCCTCATGCTAATTTGTTAACTACCCCCAAATGTTTGGAAAGAACCAAACCCAAAAGACATCGTGGTATCGCATGAAAACAGCACACCAGAAGCGTAATCAGTGTATGAATTTGTGATCAGAGAACTAGGAGTTAAGTTCTAATCAATACTGAAAGGAACAACTAATTCAAGTAAATAACTGAATTGCTGGCATGGTATTCAGTTGTTGTATGAGGATCTCAATAAGGTTAGCCGTCAGCCGTCAAACAACCTTAAATTTAACCGTCAACCGTCCAAAAAGGGCAATTTTTACCGTCAACCAACAGAAAAAGCAGTTCCTAGCCTCCCCAGCACGCAGTCGTTTTCAGGGGACTCGTATTAGAGACCTTTAGATTCTAGTACGAGTACGAGTACGACTACGAGATTTGACTTCGAGTTTTTAGCGAAGTACTAAGGACAGATATACGACTACGAGATTTGACTTCGAGTTTTTAGCAAAGTACTAAGGACAGATATATCACAGCAAGTTTCATTTCACTCTTTACGAACGACGAACTTGACGCAGTTGGTTTGAATGATGATAGTGAAGTCCTTTCGTGTTTCCAAAAAGACGAGATCACCTACGTTTGGAGGACTCGTTTTCGCCACTACGATGTTCTCACAAAAACTCGTAGTAAAATGACAGTTATCACGTTTTCCCGCCAAAATGACACTGGTTCACGCGCGCGCGCTCTTTGTTTATTGGAGAAACTCGTAGTCGTACTCGCGATCGTACTAGAATCTAAAGGTCTCTATTATAAATTACCTCCTCCCCTAAAAACGACTTTGTGGGAGGCTACCATCAAACGGTTTCAAGGTCTTTTAAACATCACTATTTCAGCTGCTTATCCCGGACTAGCCCCTCTGACTCTCAAAGAATCATTGTAGCTGGGAAACCAGTTTCCATGTTCCCAAATATACCCACTTTTATGGTCTTATCGCGTCTGAACTGACATCACCGTGACTAACTTCCGTCACGAAGTAGTTCAGGCTTCAAAATATTAATGATTTACACATCGATAACGTTTTTCTGACCAAAATTAAAACAACCTGAAGAACACAATTACAAGTGCTCTTGGCATCCAAAATGAAAATTGGGGGTTACCATGCATTTTTCAGAGATAATAAAGCTTCAATTTGGAAAAAAAAACGCTAGAGGGCACCCGGGGTTCAAAACAAAAATTGTGTTTTCAACGGTCGTGTGTCGTGGTGAATGTGTACACGGGCCTTTACACTGTTGAGATCTGGGATTATTGAAACTAAACTGCCGCTTGGAGTCGGCTGCAGGCCCCGGATGGCGTTGCTATTTAACTGAAATGAAACTAGGACATTTGTGCTGGGATTCTGCGTTAGATTTGTGGCTGCTCGATCAGTTTGAGCTGGGATTTTTCGCTTCTCGGAAGGGGCACTGTGACGCCTTGTCTTTCTCTTGGGAGTGGGAAACCTAGGAAGTGATAACTCACTAAAATGGCCTCAAATCAGCACAAAATAACAAACAGACAATAGGCAATACACCTTAGAAGCAAGGTATGTCATTATTATTAAGAACTTTCCAGTATTTGTACCTCCTAAATCCGATCGTGAACATTTCCATACAAACTCTTACTGATTTGCGCCGTGACCGCTATTACCACAGTCCGCCCAAGCGCGAAATAAGAGGAACTGACACGTACGCGAACGTGACTCTTGCCTTCGACGGTGTTGTGTTACAAAGATTCGATTTACAAATTTCCAGCTTGGTGTACGACTATCAGCAGATCGAATAGCTATCAGAACTTGACAGGGCGCGGAATGTACATTGAACTTTCTTGTTGAAACAATTATGCCGTCGAAATGATGTATATAGCTAAAAAAGCTGCTGTAAAACAAAAAAAAAACAAAACAAAAAAAACAAAGTTGTGATTTGCCTAAAATGGGTCTCAAAATGCAGGAAATGAGGTTTCTGGGAACCAACATTTTCAAAAATTTCCGGGGGAGCATGCCCCGCCGACCGGTTGGCTAAGTTGGTAGAGTACTGGACTACCGTGCGGGATGTCGTGGGTTCAAACCCCGGCCGGACCAACACTCAGGGTCTTTAAATAACTGAGGAGAAAGTGCTGCCTTTGCTCTGACATCTGCAAATGGTTAGACTTTCTAGTCTTTTCGGATCAGGGGCCCGTTTCTCGAAAGTCCCGGTAACTTAACGGGCCCGATAAGTATATTTTTAAATGTTTTTTTCGCCGGCTTCACAGTGATTACAAACATGGTACTTGGCCAATGTTTTCATAGAAATGAAAATCATGAGATTTTAAAATTTAGTGTTCAAAGCTAATAAAAATTGACTTCTTTTAAGAAACATTTATCACCAAAGACACTTATCGGACCCAGTAAGTTACCGGGACTTTCGAGAAACGGGCCCAAGGACGATAAACCGTAGGCCCCGTCTCACAACCTTTGTTTGTAAATAACTCTGTGGGACGTTAAAGAACCCACTCACTGTTTGCAAAGAGTAGGGGGACGTAGTTCCCCGGTGATGTGGTCTGGTCTTTGTGTGCATACTCTCATGGTTGGGTGGGTAAATGCTCGGAGATATTAGCTGCATTAAGCTTATACTCTGTAAATCCGAGGGTAGATATGATGATGATGATGATGATGATGATGATGATGATGATGATGCCCCCGGAGCCCCCCCCCCCCCCCCCTCCTCCTCAGTAAGATCGCCTCCGGCACTCAGCAAGATTTGGGGCTCAACGAACACCCCTATCGAAACCTTAGCTACGTGCCTGCATTTTTCTTTCCCACGTTATGTGGATAGGATCTGTGGATAGAGAATGAGACCATACCCATTAACTCGCATCGCAGGCAATCATGCACATGCGATGTCGAAAGGTTACCCGAGCACTGAAAGGCTTTTCTTACCAAAATTAATCAATATCAAAGACTTTATGAAGCCAGCAAGGACTACTTCTTCAAATTGGAGCAATTCGTAGCTGGATATTCGTGTAGATCAGGATGAGCAATAGATGGAAAGATGGAAGGCTGTGTCCGTTTCTCAAAGCTCTCAAAAGGTATTTTTCTTATCCCTTTTCTACAGATTGTCGGTTATTTTTCGTACAAACCAACTCAATGTGTTCATTAATCTTGGAAAACTTAAAATGTTTTGCTTTCAAAATTAGCCAAAATTAAATATTTGGTTTGTATAATAGTTTTTCGAGTTCGAAATCTTTACCCCAGACCCTGCGCGCCTGTTTAAAAACAACCGATACTTATCGCGAGTATCGATATTTAGCAACCATAATATCGCCCGTTTCGTAACACCCGACACCCACGATTTGCACAGATACCCTCTTGTTCAGTGACTAACATAAAACGATACTGAATCGAGAATGATAAAAGCGCTGGATCAGCTTTGAGGAGGGAAAAACCGAAAGTTAATCTGCGGGAAGGAGAGAAGAGCTGAACTGGGGTTTACCGTGGAAGAAAATTACCCAAGGGAAATGGATTCTGCAAGCGTAATCAGAAATTTGCTGACTTAATTAAAGGTAAACTATTTCCTATTAGCAACTAATTAAGTGCTCTAGAACGAACATTTGTATCTTAAAAAGCTTTGCTTTTGGATTTCATTGTCTTGATTTTAACTCAAAGGGGACTGAGATTTGCTATTAAGATTTTCAGTACCTTTGCCAATCAGGCATCCTTCGATTTTAATACTTCCGGTTTAGTTTCGAAAATGAGAGAGGATCAAATCGAAACCAATACGGCGACATACATACATACATACATACATACATACATACATACATACATATAATTTTTGTCAAGGCAGGTCGGTTTGTGGCAACCCAAAGGCTGGTGTGGACCTGCCAGGAACTAAAAAACTACTTAAATATATGTACAATTCTCAATTCATAAAAGTTCACTAGCAGTACTCAACGTAAAGAAATTTCAAGAACTTAGAAATATAAAAAATCCATTTGCTTTGATGTTATCACACAGGCCTCCTTTTCGAATTGAATACGATCTAATGTCCTTGAGGCCTGTCTAAGTTTTTGTTTGAAAAGCTGTAGGGAGGAAGCATCCTTGATGGCTTTAGGTAGCAAATTCCAGACAATGGGCCCTCTGTACCTAGAGTTTAAACCAAGAGTTTAAACCAGAAAAGATAAGTTCGAACTGGGGGAATTTGGCTGATTGTTCTCTGCTTTGGATGATACAGATTCTGCAAACTACATGATTGCAAGCGTGGCCAAATTGAACAGAAGGTGTTGATAATGCACTTTGTATTATGAATCACTTCGAAACAAGCTTAATTACTGTAGCAACCAAACACAAAAGAAAAGATTCCTCAGTTCAGACTTTGAAAAGAAATCAGGTTATTATTTAGTGCCGTAAATAGTTAATTTCTTACATTCATACGTTCATCATATCATGGGTTCATTTACAAGTATCTTTTGAGGCCGTTATTATAGGGAAAATCTGTTTACTATAACTTAGCACATATTTGGTCATATCAAACCAAAATTTGGTAAAAAACCATTCACTGTAAGTGTGGTTGAATCGATTACTTCATCAGGCCACGTCCATAGTCACGTGACCAAAATTGGAAAATGAAGTGGAACACATAGTAACAATTTATTGTCTATTTCTCTTACTGTTTCATAAGCATTTTCAAAAAAAAAAATGTGAGCACGCATTTTGCATTTCAACTAAAATTTAAAATTAACAAGAATAAAAAACATGTTACCTAATTTGATATGTTTTTTTGCTTCTTATGTTTGTTTTTGTTTTTTTTGGCATTTTTTTTTTAACAAAAGGCAATTTTGTTCTCACCAAAAAATGTTCACTCGCAGAATTTGAATGGCCAGGTCTCTAGAAAATAATTACAAGTGCAGAGCTGCAAAGGCTATATCACTAAATGTATTTTACATGAAGTTACATATACAGTCTGGAGTGTGGTTATCGTTTATGAATTATTTTTTAGCTTTAGTCCTAAATTATCTGAAGAGGTGGCTCTTGTTGCTAAACTATCTAATTAATAGAGTGAGCCTGTTGTATTAGCCCAGTGTGCTTAGCGAACTGAAATCAATTAGGGTGTGATGGCTTCCAGAGTTTCTAATGAAATTGAAAGAGCAGTATGGTATTTTGCATGCAGGGAGACCACAAAACATCTTTTAAAACCTGTTCAATCTGTAATAATATTGACATTTTCTTCCGTGAAACTATATCTGGCATAGACACTGACTCGAGGTACTTTTCACTAGCATTCTATTATGAATATGAGCCACTGACTTCGCAGCTGGCTTGTAATTTATGAATTTGAAGCAATATTGCTAACCTGTATGTTTATTTCTTAAACATTACCAGAGGTGTGTAAAAGCTTAAGTACTCTATTAAACTATATGCATGTCTAAATTCTTATCCTTTTCAAAAAATTAAGCCTTGGTAGAGTTAAATTCAAACTTTCTAGATTATGTGATGTTGCCTGGATAGAAAGAAAATGAGCTTTTTTCAAAAAAGTGTTAATTATTTTGTAAGCCGAAAAATTTTGGTAAGATGTTGATGTGTTCTTATAAGTATGTAAATTATGATCATCCAGATCGATGAGTGTAGTCTTGAGAAGGACTGTTTGAGGTGACATTGACTGTTGTTTCAACAACGAGAGCGGAGGTCATCATCAGAGTCAAATAAATTGTGAAATGTCAGTAGATGGTATAAATGTCTCTGCAGTTATTGATGTGATTGGTCAACGAAGTTGTGGTGTTATTGGTCAGTTGTCAGTAAAGCCATGATTGTCAGTTTAGCTGTGATTGATGTGCTCTACGCTGTCAGCCTGAACTTGCATTATTTGAAATAAAACCTAGCTGTGTTACATCAAAGAAAATTTCTGTCAGTTTTTAGATTTCCCATTTTCTGTCCATTTTATCTGCTTTTCTTGCTGATAATGTACCCTTCTTAATTCCCATTAATCAAATTAGTGGAAAACAGTTTTCATTTTTAGTTTGTATTTACCTCTAATTTCCATACACTATTAATTAAATGGCCACTGATCGTGAAGCTAGCTGTTACATGAAGTCTGATATCACAAGGTCTGACAAGTTATTAATGCACATTTTTGAGCTATCACGAGTGAACAAATTTTAATGGACAAAACGTCATATTGTGCACATATATTATAACTAAACGGGTCTTCCTAGACTGCAAGCATTCCCTTTCTGGTTAGTCGAGATGGTGTGGTCAGAGCGCAGTGAGACTGGAGCGAGGAGAAATAAACGAGAAGAGACCCCTTCCGCTCGTTCGCTCTACTTTTTTTTCGCGCTCGGCTATTTCGCGCGACCTCTCGACTATCCAGAAAGGGACTGCTTGCAGTCTAGGGTCTTCCTTATTTGTATTTCTGAGCAAAGTTCAGTCTGCTTATTTTATCAGGAAAGGTCCATTTTATCCATTAATTTAATTGGAATTACAATTGAATTCGGTTTTTTGCTCAAATTTGAAAGTAGTTTCTCCGAATTCCATAAAACTACTGTAGCTAACCTATACACAAACATGAGAAATAGCTACCAAAGCCAAGTATTAGGGTAAGAAATTTGACGGCTGCAATCATCTGCCTGTATAGTGGGCACTTTTGACTGTTTTCTAGTAACAATTTGTTTTGGTAACAAATTTTCTTTTGACCTGATCCACAGATGCATGACCACCAACATATAGTTTTAGAAAAAAAAATCAGCTAAGTTCAAATGCCCTTCTTCCCCTCTCCTCTTGTAGTCTCACTTTCAGATGAATTTAATTCATTTTTCCTTGGTTCCTGATAGACTTACCTGTGGCCCCTTATTTTTCTTAGATAATTAATAAAGCAAGCAGACTGCAATAATTGTCTCTTATGAGGAGATGCAATGGCAGTTATGGGGAGGGATTAATATTGTAAAGTATATACAGGGCTTCTGATAGGGTGCGGAAAAAATTTGGAAATTATGCGGCATTTTTAAGTCTCATTATGCGGCAAGAAAGGTCTATTATGCGGCAAATTATGCGATTTCATGTAAGCTAATTTAACCTTGTTTTATTAGGTCTAAGAGGAGCACAATCCATTTTTTGCTGTTCAAGAACCAATTAGAGCACGGAGAATTGAAGAAACAGCTGATTGGGCAGAAATAAATCATTTGTTGCCTCATTTCAAATTATTGAAAATCAGATATTGCTAATTTGGTCAAGTCAACGTTTGTTGCTTCCCACCCGCATTTTTTTCCTCGTTCCGCTTGTGTGACTCAGCTTCAATGTGCCTGACAACCACAAACTTTCGAAGATGATCTGATCAACTGCTATGTTGCACAAAGAGCGAAACACCTAGGAAGATCGAAGGAGACACTGCTCACAGGGTAAACAACAGACCATCGTCAACATGAAACGTTCCTTCGGGTTCTTTCTTGCCCTGTCTTTTGCCGAAATATTTACAGGAAGGTGCAATCTTTTTTTTCTCCTGCGATGAAGCGCTCGGCGTTTTCACAACAAACTTATCCATGTTTGTTTCAATTAAAACAAAATAACTACATATTGCAAGCGACTACCAAGCAGTTTTCACGCCAATACCTACCTCGCAAGTTTGAAGGGATCAATTGACATCTTAAAAATATATCAATGATTGTGATTGGTGTATTTACATAAAAGGATTGTTTATTCTGGGCCAATGATCACTTGTTTAATATTGAAAACCAGCACCAGGTCCCCAGCATGTAAAATGAAGCATAGAACGCCTGTTTGTTCGCTTAATCAACAAACGAACGCTTCCAGTTGATTTTTGACGCCTTTTAAAAGTAAAAAACTCCTTGAGATAACACTTAAATTATTGCAGAATTTAACAGAAAGCGAGAGTTTTGCTCTTTTTTTCCCAAAATTGTGTGATTTTGTACAAATTATGCAATTTTTCATGAATTATGCGATTTGTTGCGATTTTAGGTCAATTATGCGAAATCGCAACATCGCATAATATCAGAAGCCCTGTATATATTAAGTTGTTCACACTAAATTGCTGTCTAAGAAAAATTTGAGAAAAAAGATCAAACCATGTTTGTTCTTGTTGTGAATGAACATGTCTGGCTATATTTGATTAATTTAAAAGACAATCATTTATTTAGTGTTAGGTCACCATTATTATAATTTTTTTTTTTTTTGGAGGATGGGGAGAGGAAACTGGATGGGTCCTTCCTCTTCCTGCCATTTTTTTCATACTGTTTAGCATTTTTCAGATGAACCCATCTCCCCCCTCCTCCTTCCTCTTCCCAAGCACACCTGACTCTGCATGCTGTAGATAAATGGACTTTTAATATCCTCTTGCAGATATTATATTTGCAATCTTTAATGAAGTTTAAAAATATATGTATCAGCTTGTTATGAGGTGCAAGACACAGTCACTGTAATAATTTAAATTATTGCAAAGAAATAGATTGTTGATTTTTGATAGTTCACAAATCAAAGAAGCTGGAGAAAATTAATATGGATCTAAAGAAGGCCTAGTTTGTGCTTTCACCAAGAGCTATCTAGCAGACAGACTTAGTTATTGAACACACTCAAGAAACTTGCGGTCCGCATCTCAGCAGCTGCTAGAACAGCCTAGGTCTCTCACGAAAACTTATGGGGACAAGGCTTTTTCAGTGTGCGCCCCTAAACTGTGGAACTCACTACCATTAGATTTGCGCAAGTCACCATCTTTAACTAGTCTTAAGAAAGGACTGAAAACATAATTACTTTTGCGTATTTTTTAGAGAGTAGGTCAATGTTTTTGTAAATTTATTTTAATACTTATACTTATAGAATGTATGTTTAGCTTTTTGCATAAATTATTATCATTATATATTAATTTCAATAGCAAAATAATAAACATGTGAATTTTTGTTTTGTTTTTTTTTTTCATTTTCTTTGTTAATTGTAAATAGATTTTGCTCGAGATATGTAAATCATTTTTATTTATTTATTTATATTATGAGCGCTATAGAAATAAACCTAAAATTATTATTATTATTATTATTATTATTATTATTATTATTATTATTATTATTATTATTATTATTGTTACTATTACTATTACTATTACTATTACTATTACTATTACTATTACTATTACTATTACTATTACTATTTGGAAATTCTCAAACAATCAGAGTTTTGGGTTTTCTCCTCTCTCCTCCGCAGAGGCTCCGCTGAGAAAAGGGAGTGCAGGCGTAAAATTCCGTGGAAGGCGACGGCGGGAGCCTCTGCCAGAAACCACGCCCAATATGGCTGCGATCCGGGCGAGTCATTTTGTAACTAGGGTGGTGTGCGTACTTATGTCATGAAAATGGCGGGTGTTTGTGAAATTGTCATGTTGCGCAATGTGGGAGGTTTACTCACGAAAACTTACCTACACGCTTAGAAGTCGCGAAAAGTTTGTTCTCTCATGATGACTGTTTAGAAAACGCTTTTATTTTGCTGTGATGCCTTGAATCATCACTACAAGAATGAAATTCAAGTTACACGAGCGGCGATCGTGTGGAGATAAAACAGTGCATGAAATGATTTTTGAGGAAACGTCTGCCAGCTGAGACCAAACAAAAACTGTCAATTCAGTCTTAAAAGAGACTAGAGCAAGTAAGCTTAATGTTTTAATCAAAGCATATTTTTTTCTTTACTCTGAAACGACCAAACTTGATATTTTTATCTTGTAAACAAGTTTATAATCAGTAGAAGTTATAATGATCTTTCGGTAATTTAATTAGCATTTAGTTCTCACGGGAAACTTGTTATTTACTGTGATGAAACAACTGTCTTTTAAAATAAGGTTATAAAAGGCCAAAAGGCCTTTCAAGCCCAGAAAAAGCAATTATTTGTTCGTGACTATTGTTGACTTTCACGAAGCGAAATGTACGAAGTCCACTCTCCACGGGTTTCAAGGGGGGCTTCGAATACAAACGATTTTGCTTTTTTCTAGAAATTGTGAAATCTCACCTTAAAATTAACGACCGCAAACTGTAGAGACAAAGTAAATGCCGACTTCCGCCAAGAATGTAACTGTCAAATTTAGAGATGACCGAGAAATCTATCAATGTACAAGAAAATGACAAGGATGTACATTCAGAAAACGACATGCTTCTGGCAGAGGTTCGCCGCCAAGTCAACCCTTTCAGCTTTTGCGCCTGCACTCACTTCGTTCAGCGGATACACGTAACACCCCATCGAACCTCTTCGGAGGAGAGAGGGTTTTTCAACTGTCCCAAATCTTGCCTCAGGAATTTGTGGTAGGTCCATTGTGGTGGTGAGGGGTTGGGGTGAGGTGTAGTGTAGGGTTGAGGGGTGATGGTGAGTAGTGAGGGGTATGGGGAGGGATGGGGTGCGGGAGTGAGGGACGGAGGGTGGCAGATAAGGTGGTCTTATGATCTCGCAGGAATTTACATGTACTTGTAGTACCTATGTAAGAACCAAACTTTAATTTAAGGCCGACATTAATATTTGTGAAGATAATCAAAGAACATACTGTACAGAAATCAAAAATTCAGTACACAAAAATTGGACATGAAACCAAGTTGCTTTTTGTTATAGATTCAAATTGTCTCATCAACGTGTCACATGATACCAAATTTTTGGATGTTGTTCACACATAATTCTTGCTTAATTAGGTATGGTACTGCAGTAGTTTTACCAGGCCAATTATTCTACAAAGTCAAATAATACCTTTCACTGTTTCTCAAAACCTATGTTCACCTTACTCCTCACTGGCCTCACTCCTCATGCACCCCTCATTCCTCAACCCTCACTTCTCACCCTTCACTCCTTACTCCTCACCCCTCTCTCCTCCTTCTCACTCCTCTCTCCTTACTCTTCACTCCTCACCCCTCTCCCCTCCTTCTCACTCCTCTCTCCTTATTCCTCACGCCTCACCCCTCTCCTCTCCTTCTAAGCCCTCTCTCCTTACTCTTCAATTCTAACCCCTCTCCTCTCCTTCTCACCCCTCTCTCCACACTGTTAACTCCTTACCCCTCTCTCCTTACTGTTCACTCCTCACCCCTCTCTCTCTTCCTTCCCACCCTTCACTCCTTACTCTTCACTTCCGCACCCAACTCTCCTCACTCCTCACCCCTCTCTCCTCCTTCTCACTCCTCTCTCCTTACTCTTCTCTCCTCACCCCTCTCCCCTCCTTCTCACTCCTCTCTCCTTATTCCTCATGCCTCACCCCTCTCCTCTCCTTCTAAGCCCTCTCTCCTTACTCTTCAATTCTAACCCCTCTCCTCTCCTTCTCACCCCTCTCTCCACATTGTTAACTCCTTACCCCTCTCTCCTTACTGTTCACTCCTCACCCCTCTCTCTCTTCCTTCTCACCCTTCACTCCTTACTCTTCACTCCCCACCCCACTCACCTCACTCCTCACCCCTATCCTCTCCTTCTCACACCTCTCTTCTTACTCTACACTTTTCACCCCTCTCTCCTCCTTCTCACTCCTCTCTCCTCACTCCTCACCCCTCTCCTCTCCTTCTCACCCCTCTCTCCTTACTGTTAACTCCTTACCCCTCTCTCCTTACTGTTCACTCCTCACCCCTCTCTCTCTTCCTTCTCACCCTTCACTCCTTACTCTTCACTCCCCACCCCACTCACCTCACTCCTCACCCTTCTCTTCTTACTCCTCACTCCTCACCCCTCTCCTCTCCTTTTAACCCCTCTCTCCTTACTCTTCACTTCTCACCCCTATTCTCTCCTTCTCACCCTTCACTCCTTACTCTTCACTCCCCACCCCACTCTCCTCACTCCTCACCCCTCTCCTCTCCTTCTCACACCTCTCTCCTTACTCCTCACTCCTCATCCCTCTCCTCTCCTTCTAACCCCTCTCTCCTTACTCTTCACTTCTCACCCCTCTTCTCTCCTTCTCACCCCTCTCCTCTACTTGTCACCCCTCTCTACTTACTCTTCACTCCTCTCTCCTTACTCTTTTCTCCTCACCCCTCTCTCATTCTTCGCACCCCTCTCCTCTCCTTCTCACCCCTCTCGACTTACTCTTCACTCCTCACTCCTCTCTCCTCCTTCCCGCCCCTCTCTCCTTACTCATCACTCCTCACCCCTCTCTCCTTACACTTCACTCCTCACCCCTCTTTCATCCTTCTCACCCTTTTCCTCTCCTTTTCACCTCTCTCTCCTTACTGTTCACTCCTCACCACTCTCTCCTTACTCTGCACTCCGTACCCCTCTCTCAGCCTTCTCACCCCTCTCTCCTTACTTTTCACTCCTCACCCCTCTCCTCTCCTTCTCACCCCTCTCTCGTTACTCTTCACTCCTCACCCCTCTCATCTCCTTCTCACCCCTCTCTCCTTAATCTTTACTTCCCACCCCTCTTCTCTACTTGTCACCCCTCTCTCCTTCTACTTGCCCCTCTCTCCTTACTCTTTACTCCTCACTCACTCCTCACTCACCCCTTTCTTCTTCTCACCCATTCTCTCCTTACTCTTTACTCCTCACCCATCTCCTCTCCTTCTCACCCCTCTCTCCTTACTGTTCATTCCTCACCCCTCTCTCATCCTTCTCACACCTCTCCCCTTACTTTACACTCCTCACTCCTCTGTCAGCTTTCTCACCCCTCTCTCCTTACTCTTCACCCCTCTCATCTCCTTCTCACCCCTCTCTCCTTACTCTTCACTCCTTACCCCTCTCTCCTTACTGTTCATTCCTCACCCCTCTCTCATCCTTGTCACACCTCTCCCCTTACTTTACACTCCTCACCCCTCTCTCAGCCTTCTCACCCCTCTCTCCTTACTCTTCACCCCTCTCCTCTCCTTCTCAGCCCTCTCTCCTTACTCTTCACCCCTCTCATCTCCTTCTCACCCCTCTCTCCTTACTCTTCACTCCTTACCCCTCTCTCCTTCTCACCCCTCTCTCCTTACTCTTTACTTCTCACCCCTCTCTCATCCTTCTCACCCCTCCTCTCCTTTTCACCCTTCTCTCCTTACTGCTCACTCCTCACCCTTCTCTCCTTACTCTTCACGCCTAACCCCTCTCTCGTTACTCTTTACTCCTCACCCCTCTCTCATCCTCAAGCCTCTCTCCTTACTTTTCACTCCTCACCCCTCTCCTCCTCTCTCCTTACTCTTTAATCCTCACCCCTCTCCTCTCCTTCTCACTTCTATCTCTTCCTTTTCACCCCTCTCTCCTTACTCTTCACTCCTCACCCCTCTCATCTCCTTCTCACCCCTCTCTCCTTACTCTTCACTTCTCACGCCTCTCCTCTACTTGTCACCCCTCTCTCCTTGCTGTTCACTTCTCACCCCTCTCTCCTTACTCTTCACTTCTTACCTCTCTCTCCTTCTCACCCCTCTCCTCTCCTTTTCACCCCTCTCTCCTTACTGTTCACTCCTCACCCTTTTCTCCTTACTCTTCACGCCTAACCCCTCTCTCCTTACTCTTTACTCCTCACCCCTCTCTCATCCTCACCCCTCTCTCCTTACTCTTCACTCCTCACCACTCTCCTCCTTCTCACTCCTCTCTCCTTACTCTTCAATCCTCACGCCTCTCCTCTCCTTCTCACCCCTATCTGTTTCCTTTTTACCCCTCTCTCCTTACTCTTCACTCCTCACCCCTCTCATCTCCTTCTCGCCCCTCTCTCCTTACTCTTCATTTCTCACCCCTCTCTCATTGCTGTTCACTCCTAACCCCTCTCTTCTTCTTTCCACCCCTCTCTCCTTACTCTTCACTCCTCACCCCTCTCCTCTCCTTCTCACCCTTCTTTTATCCTTTTCACCTCTCTCTTCTTACCTTTGACTCCTCACCTCTCTCTTCTCCTTCTCACCCCTCTCTCCTTACTCTTCACTGCTCACCCCTCCCTTCTTACTCTTCACTCCTCACCCCTCTCTCCTACTCTTCACTCTTCACCCCTCTCTCATCCTTCTCACCCTTCTTTTATCCTTCTAACCTCTCTCTTCTTAGCTTTGACTCCTCACCCTTCTCTTCTCCTTCTCACCCCTCTCTCCTTACTATTCACTTCTCACCCCTCCCTTCTTACTCTTCACTTCTCACCCCTCTCTCCTTACTCTTCGCTCCTCACCCCTCTCTCATCCTTCTCACCCTTCTTTTATTCTTTTCATCTCTCTCTTCTTACCTTTGACTCCTCACCCCTCTCTTCTCCTTCTCACCCCTCTCTCCTTACTCCTCACTGCTCACCCCTCATTTCTTACTCTTCACTACTCACCCCTCTCTCCTTACTCTTCCCTCTTCACCCCTCTCTCATCCTTCTCATCCTTCTTTTTTCCTTTTCACCTCTCTCTTCTTACCTTTGACTCCTCACCCCTCTCTTCTCCTTTTCACCCCTCTCTCTTTACTCTTCACTGCTTACCCTTCTCGTCTCCTTGTTACCCCGCTCTCATTACTCTTCACTTCTCACCCCTCTCTTCTTGCTCTTCACTCCTCACCCCTCTCCTCTCCTTCCCACCCATCTCTCCTTACTTTTTACGCCTCATGCCTCACCCCTCACCTCTCTTTCTAGCACGGTTTTTAAAAATTTCGCAAAAAAACTGTTAGAAATACGAAGAATCGGTCAATTAGAAAAATATATAAGTACAAATTCACAATGAAACCTGTAATTTCTTGTGAACTGGATTCCCACAAGTACTGACAGTACTCGAACATTACCAAGAAAGTCCGTTGCTTAAATAATCATCTGAGATGTCCGCTTGCTCGTCGGCTGGATAAAACGACAATTTGTCCCTGCAGCATAAATTTCTCCGCCGTTAATTGTCGGACTTCCGCTGTTGAAATTGTCGAGTATTCCTTAGCAGTTTTTCTTTCAGTTTATCGTTTTGAAAAGGTGTGTTTTCTCTCCGAGAAAGCGAAATTGGCGTCTGAAAATTAATAGTTTTGCGAGATACGATAACACGGGCCCGGCTTGTTCTCTTTTTTCCTTTCCTTAAGGACGGTGCCTACTATTGTTACTGCTCATAAGTTTACTTTAGCAAAACTTTCGTGTTTGTGGATTGTGTTTCAATCCTCCAAAGTGATTTGTGTTTAACAAATCGAGTTGTAAACTTGTAGCTGATGGTGAACGCGTGACTGACAAGTTCTTCGAATTATTCGCCTACCAAGCATCTCTTTCCTTTTTAATGTTGCTTTCAAATATCGTTTGCGAGTATAGATGAAATCTTCAGGTTAATCGCTACCATTCGAATGAAGGTTAGTTGATCACTAGTATAGACGTTTCTCGTAGTATTGTTTGTTATGCTGTGCAAAATGGTGCCAACTTGTGAGTCCGTTGTTGAAATTCTAAAGTGAAACATTCAAACAAAAGTTGCCATGTGAGTTGTTCTCATGCCGCCCTCTGAAAGTCTGTGTAATGACCACAACGGCAAAAGAAACTCCACCATTGCGAATTATTAACACGCTTTATTGAATGAACGACAAACGAAGAAACTGCCTCCAAATGAAGCGGCGAAGAAACTGCTATGTAGCGTAGCGACAAAGTGACGCGGTGAAGCGAAGCGGTTAAAACTAAAACAAAATAAGCAAACAAAACGTTACAAAATGAACTAGCGCAAATAGGTAGCGCGAAGGAAAAAACCTGCACTTACATTTGTTGCGGAGCTGGGTAAACCAAAGTTCACTGGAAAAAACCGACTGTTCTAAAGCGCAAAGTGGACGAACAAACTTTGTAGGTGGACTAACTGCTTTCGCGGTGAAGAGATATACTGCCCACTAAACGGCCAAATATTCTATAAAAACTGCCAAAACTTGTGAACAAAACTGTGAATAAATAACACTAAATTACGCAACTACAAATACCGCACGCACGAGATATTATATTGACAAGAACATTCCTACACAAAATAACACAATAACCTTAATGACTACGCGTTTAGTTTCTACAGTCTGTGTTATTCTTTCACAGATTTTTCCTGTGCTCATCGTTACAACCATGTCAAAAGTGGGGCCTGAACAAAGAGTTCACTTATCCACGAGAGAATTGTTAAACGTAACTCTCCTTGGCAGTGAGTGGACCTCATCAGCTGGTGGTTTGTCCACATTTAACAGAGAGCTTGCGATTCACCTGGCACAGCATCCTGAAGTTCAAGTCTCCTTCCTAGTCCCGGAGGGTGCTTGTACATATGAAGACAAAATAGAAGCACAGGGTTATGGGATAACAGTTGTTGATGCTAAGAAACACTTAGGCTTTGAACCTCTCGATTGGTTGAGCTTTCCACCTGATTATCTCAAGATGGATGTTGTTGTTGGTCATGGTGCAAAGCTTGGTCGGCAAGGCCAAGTCATAAGGAAAAATAAAGATTCAAAATGGGTGCAAGTGGTACACACTGCTCCAGAGGACATCAGCAGGTACAAACGTTACCGTTATCCCATTTCAAAGGGTGAAAGGAAGCATGAGGTTGAAGTTGGTCTCTGTAAACTGGCTGATCTTGTTGTGCCTGTTGGACCCAGACTGGATGAAGCTTACTCTTCGTATTTGCAAGGCCGTAAAAAAGATGTTTTTTCAATCACCCCAGGGCTTTTTGATAGGGAATTTGGAGATTTAGAACAGACTCCCAAGGAGAATGGCGAGTTCAAAGTTCTGCTATGTGGTCGTGGTGATGATGAAGACTTTGAACTAAAGGGATACAGTGTTGCTGCCAAAGCATTTACCGATCATCGGCTGAAAAGGAAACCTTATCAGCTTATTTTTGTAGGTGCAACAGACGGAAAGCAGGACGAGGTAAGAGAAAAGCTTCTCCAGTGTGGTATCACTGAAGAGCAACTGATTGTGAGAAAGTTTGTGCAAAGCCGGGAAGACATGAAAGATCTGTTGTGTGAAGTGAATCTTGCCATCATGCCATCCAAATCAGAGGGATTTGGTCTCATTGCCCTTGAGGCCCTGTCAGCTGGTTTACCCATCCTTGTGGGTAGAAAATCGGGATTTGCTAGCGCAGTAGGAAATTTTTCATCCGGGAAATCATGTATTGTTGATTCAGATGACCCGACAGAGTGGGCAAAAGCTATCGAAGGCGTCCGTTTGAGACATGGAGTGAGGCTTAAAAAGATCAAAGCACTGAGAGCATCCTATGGCGAGAGGTACGGTTGGAAAGAACAATGTGAGACACTCGTGGAGAAGATGTGGAGAGTAGTTCATGGTATGGATTTCAAGTGGTATTTTGTACCCTTGTTTCAATGTCAAATGAAACGAGAATCCAAAAATACTGAGGGGGTAAATTGGGATCTTGAAAACCTTATGCTTGTCTTCACCAGTGGGAAACTAAATTAGAGATCCTAATAAGATCCTAAATAGTGAAAAAATGTCACGCAGCTGCTAATGGTCCCATTACACGATATAAGAGCTCCCAGATGAAGCGTTTGCCGCGAAAATTCCTCTGGGGCGTCTCGCACTAAGAAGATTATGACACCTTTTTTATTTATTTACTTTTAGATGGAAATACGTTTTCCTAAATATCTCGCGCGCTTTTTAATATTTTTCAATTTTTTTTTCAGTAAATGTTAGATAAAATCCCCAAATTCTATTTGGTCGAAAAAAAATGTTTTTTCCCTTTTTTACCCTATCGAACCCAGGAAGTACCCTTAAGGGGAGAAGGGGTATCTCCTCCCTTCAAAAAGCCTAAAACTTTCAGTTGTAGCCATTCACTGAATCCTAGTTAGATAGAGTATTAACACCAAGTCTTTCAATTTAAATCACAGGGACTCGTATTCAAACAAAAGCACTTCCCCAGAAGGACACCACCATGCTTCCCTTTATGCCTGAAGGTATGAGATGTTTATGTCAATGTTCGGGAATTTTGCAAGTAGCTTTGTCGAAGCGTAGCGCTATTCAATCAGAATTTTTCTTATTTGTCTCCAATTTGAAGTTCCTGTAGGACAAGTTGAAGGTTCATCAATAAGACAAGTTATACGTTGAAAATAATAATAAATTATTGTCACAAGATCTTAGAAATTAGAGCAAAACGTAGCTTTTGACCGTATCTCACAGTCTTCATCAGTAAAGCGAGCTCCACGTTGTCACGTGATTACATGTTTAACGTGGGACGTTGGCGTCTAATGTGGATGGCTCATTTCTTGCAATTTCTTGCAATTTTTTGCATAAGAAAACAAGCCGACTTTAATCTTTAATGACATTGTCCATAAGCTTTATGCAGCTGAAACTAATTTCCTGGACAATATTACTTTTCTTTTTACACTCTTAAACTGTAACTATCTCTTAGCTTTTGTCATAAATAAGAGTTTTGATTGTAAAGCTCTTCACATTTGGAAAAGCTCTTTTGTAAGCTACCGACATTTTTAAACTTCGACACAAACTTCTCAAATCTTAAAGGGGCACTTTTAGAATTTTTTTATTATTATTATTTTGGTCAAAACTACGCTTATGTATATTTGACAAAGAATCTTTTCTATGCTACGAGATTCCTTTTAGCACACCGAAAGGAAAATATAAGTGATTTATCTGTGGAAGAGAAACTATGAATAATCAGATTTTTAGTTAGCAATTTCTCCAAAATACACAGGACGGTCTCGAAAAAATTGGCCAAAATTTTCAAAAACTATTTCTAGCCGAGCCATCTACAGGTAAAGACAAATGATTCTAGTTTCCACGCAATAGTAATGTCATTCAGTTTTAACAAATCTGAAGCATTATTTTAACGTCTCTATCGATACAAATATATATTTCGGCTTTTCACAGTAGCCTTGGCATACTTAGTGCATACTCCTCGTCTGAGGTCCAGCATGCCTCAATCGAGCATGCAGTTTTCCTCTCCCACACAATTGTTTCAGCCAGCCTACAGAAACAATTCATGAAATCTAATCCTTATCATCAACATTTTTGAAACCAAGACATCATGCATATCACCCCAACGAAAATTTTATCGTCATTTGCTCTTGATCTACAGGAAAGAGCCTAATTGATTTGCCTTATGAAGTTGACAAATTAATCAAAAAATTGGACCACACACCCAGAGGTCTAAACAACTGGCATAATGTAGGACGAAAGTTCGGACTTCGTGATGAAGACCTGGACGACCTAGAATTGGAGTACAAAAGTGGAGGAAGTCCAGTGAAACTCTTAACCAATTTACTGCACGCAAGACATGGCACGACTCTGCGAACATTTGTCAAGGTCCTTCAAGAATTAGAACGGCAAGACATTGCTGACGGCATTTGTCTTTTTTACAAAAAGAACAAAGTGTTTACCATCGAAATCGAGAACAACTCAACCTTGGGGTCATCTGTGTGAATAGTCCCATGTTATTGGCTAATTAACCCTGTGTAGATCGGGCTTTTTCCATCTCCTGTAGCTAGGGAAGGATTCCACCATGATAATGATACTTGGAGAATGGATATCACGTCCATATATTTCCCTCTGGGGTCAGCAAAGGAAAGTGAAGGCGTCATGATTTCCACACGATAGCGAACTTGGATTTTCCCAAAACTTGAGAAATTTAAAGCACCAAAATTGAACAAGAGTAATTACAGCTACTAGAAACACTGACAGAGAAAGTTTTTTTTTTGTTCGTTTTAAACCAGGAACATAAAAATATTTCGATTTCTGAAAAAAGTACCTGTCAAAATTTTGGTCGCCAAGATTACGTACAGCAAATTATTGCGGGACCTGGTTTCGAAAATTTTTTGGAGTTTATCTGCTTTTATGTCAAACACACTTCAAGTTCTAGGTTAGAATCCAATCTGCTCTTCTTTTTTAATTGTAAGCTATTTGTCTCTCACTTCTTGTTCTTTGCTAGCTTTTATACTTGCGAAGTTATGCCGGGTGGAGGGAATGAGGGGGCGAATCCGGCGCCAGAAGACAAAAAAAAAGCTCGGTCTACATAGGGTTAACCGAATTGTTGGGGACACCTAATCTATAATACTATTAATACCTATAATACTAATATAGTACTGTGATACTGCAAAGTATTAGTAAAGATGGGAGGAGGGGGGGGGGGGGGGTCTGAGGTCATGAATCTTGTTTGCCAAATGTAATGTGCGATAATCGGCATTGCCATAAATTAATATTTTGCCAACACCGAACAGAGAACTGGGTGCTAGCGTAGTATTCGAAGGCTCAGGGTTAGCGCGTTGGTAAACTCGGTTTAGAAACTTGTGGCATTCCACTCGCAACTTCAGATAAGTTTTTATTTTTTGCCTTGGTTTTGTGTAAATATTATTTTTTAATTTATCTTTCATTTTTGCCTTTTAAATTATAACCTTAAAACCCCAAAGGTAGCACCATAGCACTGGTCGGGGGTACACGGTCCCTATTTTTACCAATCAGTGGTTTTTAGGGTTTACGTGTCCGACTGTGGTGCATGTAGGATATCCATGCATTTTTTATCCATTTTGCTGCAATCTTATTGATGTATCAAATAAAACATATCTTGGGCCTGGCTGGCCAACTCGCCCATGCCCCACAGCCTTTGAGTGCATGTGTTCGGTTGACACACGCTTTTCCAGGAATGTTTTTGAAGTCTTTCATAAAGCTCACAGCACGTGTTTTATCAGGTCTAAAACCACTCGGCTGCGCCTCGTGGTTTTAAATCCCGATAAAACACTGCTGCTCGTATTTTTAAAAACATTACATAATAATAGCGTTACGGTATTATTTATTTACATACTGAGTACCATCATGCGCTTAGTACGTAGGCTTGGCCTTTCAACAATTGCAGAACTGATCATGTTCATTTTGTCAACGCACTTTCAATATAGTTAGCAACAGCCAGCATAAACTAAGAAAACTTCTGCCGCCAGAATTTTCCACGCAATACAACCTACGGCGCCTGCGCACGTATAATCTTCCGTGTTGTAAAACCAATAGATCGAAGAATAGTTTTTTAATGGCTTTATGTCAACAAACTTATGTCTTGAAATTTTTAGTAGATCGTAAGTATTTTTTAAATTGCAGCTTGGATGACACCTTTTCACCTTCAATTCACTATAGTATACATCCTTAGATTTTAAAGGGAGGGGTTCATAGTTCTGCGCATGTCCATGAATCAAAATACTTTCGCCTTTGCTCACTATGACCCAAGCCTGTTTAATTTAATTCGTTGTTTATGAACCATTCGGAAGGAAATAGGTAACTTGGGCGGTAATTTTTTCATACGATTGCGTTATTTCGCATGCAAATAACTGCAAACACATCAACCGTGGAATAAATCCTAAGGGTCAACGCTAAATTCAATATCAACAATATGAGTACAATCCACTAGCATTTTCTGTGAATTTTGGTCATCTGCAGTCATTTTGCTTGGACTAATTATAGAATGTTATTACTGAAGTACATGTGAGTGGGATTTTTAAGGCCATAAAGTTGATAAGAAAGAGAAAAAAGCATTTAGATTCATGCACATGCGCTGAAATGTGAACCCCTCCCTTTAATACCTTGTAAATTTTAGATGTAATACAAATTCAGCCTTATACGGCTGCAACTTATTTTTAATAAAGTATCTTCTATCTATCTGTGTCTGATTACGTAGTAACCATACAAATATCTCTATTTCTGAGATGGCGTCCCCCAAATCCATACAAAATCTCTAATTTTTCCGACTTTTGATAACCTGCACCCCAGACGGACTATAATTCTCCCTGTTACCGGGGTTAAAGTCCGTCTGCAACCCAGTTTAATTTTTAAAAGCCTTACACATGGTTTCAATCGAATAACAGGACCTCAAACTTGGTAAACTGGCTAATTTTTAATGTCATCTTTCTTGTAATGGACCCCAATTTCTTAATTTTTTTAATCAAAAACTCGTCCCCAGTATCCATTTGAACTTGGGGACATATAATAACGGGCTATTCTGTCAGCAGAAAAAAATTCTGTAGCTGTAAAACACGTGAGTTGCATGGATCTCGAGGAAAGCGTAGGTCACTTTTTTGTTTTGTAATTTAGTATGATATAGTCAGGGGCGGGGGAGAACACTCCATAGCGCCTGGCACTTTTTTTGTATCTGAATCATCCAACAAAAGTTGACGTCACATCCGGTCAAATTGGCGCCCAGCAGCCTGTCTCGGCGAAGTCGAATGATGGCGTCCGGGTCAGGCATGATTTCTTCGGATTTTTGAGCCATCATTATTAGGAACTGTGAACTGTGGATATGAAAGATGTTGTAAAGATATTGCTTCGACTTCATGAGCAAGGGTTTTCCAAAGGAGTGATTTTTTCCTATTGTTTTGACGGAAAATACGAGACAGCTAAGCGTCGTGTCATGGCGAAAATTTCACACTCTCAAAACGAGTGGCGTTCAGACTTTTGGCTCTTGTGGCTTCTGATCGTTCGAAAGCTGAAATTTTAATAGCCTATTCCGTGTGCAACATAATGGAGGAGACATCGTCAGTCATAGTTTGCAGTGTCAACATCGGGAACCTAATTATCACTCGACGTGAAGTGTTTGAAGCCTGTATCATTGAAGTGTTCCAATTGTCTTCGTTGTAGTTATCTTCATTTCCAGTTTTTTTCTGCCGACGTGAGTACCTTTACATGTGGGCTTTAGAGTAATAAGTCGGTTTTGTGCTTCGTAGTTCTTTAATAAAGACGTAAGTGACGTTTAATTAATAAATAGTTCATATCATGTTGTCCTGCAAGTGCGGGCTTGAGGAGGGGCTTGAGTCAGAAAATGTATCTGCCTGGCCTGGTTCATATTGCTACAGCTAGTGTGAGACAGTTGTTAAAGTTATTGATGTCAAGCTATCTTAAACAATAAATTAAATAGCATTATTGCGAATGACATTATTTCTCAAGTATTGAAAGAAAGAACCCCTTCACCCTTTACTTCATCTGCACTCTCACCACTTGGGTGCTCATGGGTTAAGGCTTTTTATACATTTGTACTATAATTATGCACATGTGACATCAAACTATGGTAACAACAAACAGTATGCCACAAGCCACATATAAGTGGCATGACCGATGATCTTACCTTGGTTCGATGTCCTCTTTGGGTTATCAAAGGACACATGGAAGGCCAAATGGACTTTGAAAACTCTTTATGGCTGACAATGTCATTTGTACATCATATAATTATTTACCAGTTATTTCAGTTATGTTAGTTGGTACCCAATATTTAAGGGTGGGGAATTGTCTTTTTTCTCTGTGTCCAAGGTTGGGGAAGAGAACATTGGTTGTGTTTTCACTAGGACAATTTTAGCTAGATAAAGTCGGAAAAGTCCGGAAATACGGTGAAAACAGTTCGTCTTTTGTTTAGTGAGTTAAAAATGCAAGCTGTTTTCATGAGAGAAAACAAGAGATTATCTCGCCTTTAAGACCGGAAAATCTCGCAGAGTTATACTACCTCGCGAGATGGTATAACTTGCCCTGGTAAATACTGCAGCCAATCACATTGCACGTAGTGACAGCCGCCTGTCAAGTAATTTGGCAATATTATTTACTAGACGCTAGTCTCGTGCTTCAGTTCGACTCGTGGTTCACTTTGCGAAACAGAAAAATGACAGATGACTTCAACAATACCTCAAAACCAAAACTGTGGTCTTGCCGGATAAGCCCACACGGCCTTGCACTTACAGCGATGAATGTTGTCTTGCCGTTGGATAACATTTCGTCGCATCTTCCTCATCTGTAGAGACGTTAACCGTATCCTCTGAGAGAAACTCCTTCTTTTTGGCATAAATATAGTGAGAATCAACATAATTCGCCTGCTGCCATTTTTGAAAGTTGCGCGCTTTTGTAAGTTGAATATTTAATTTAGCGGCTCAAATTCCGGGTTAAATTGCACAATGAAAACAGATACCATGTTTAACTAGTTAATGTCAGTCTGTAAACAACCACCAAGAAAGAATGTTCGGCTAGTAAATTGGCCTAGTGAAAACACAACCATTAAGTAAAAAAATATTGCATATTCCTGGTGGTTATCTAGCAGCAGAAATTGACCCATACATTAAGTTCTAATAATATGGTCTCCTTTGAACCAATGAAATTTTTTTTAAGCGAAACATGTTTGCCAGGTTTTTTAATTAACCTTATCGGTAAGAATTTTTGTAGTTTTAGCTTTTTTGCTTTTATCATTTTTTTATTTTTTATCAATTTGAAGTTTTTAACCCCATCAATGATATCTTTGTAGTTTCAGCTTCTAGTTTGAATTGCTGTTTTTATCATTTTGTAATTTTGTCTTATATATTGTATTTTTTTGACCTTTTGTATATTTTAATCTTTATAGGACCTTTCTGAAAAGCGCGTTTAGTGAACGGAAGCTTCCTAACAAAAGATTATTATTATTATTATTAATTCAAAGTTCATTTTGACAAGGAATTTTGAGTTCTGTTCAATTTAATGAAAAATCAAAAGTTCAATAACCACACAATCAGTTCAAAAACCACACATCAGTTCAGTGACAGTAGACCTCAATACAGTAAAAACCCACGTATAAGAATGTAGTGATTTAAGAACCTATAGGCTGAAATTGGGCATTTTAATACCCAAATATATAAGAACCTATTTAGCCTGGCAAAGAAAAATAGGTTCTTATACAAAAGAAACACTCTTATTGTAAGGCCAAAATACTGGATTTTGTTAGAAATAATTATTGTGAAATTTCTGAGAAATATACCATGAAAATTATTTGTTTAATACAGTATGTAGTACAATGAAGAAACTTCAAAATTGAAAATATTTTAAATACAGAGTATAGAATATGTAGTACTGTATAAAATTATACTGGTGTAGTCTTGGGACTTGAATCTGTATAGTGCCCTGACTTTTTGTATCACTATGACAAATCCTACAAATAAGAACCTAATCAGCCTGACTTTGGAAAAACTACCCCAAAATATAAGAACCCATTCAGCCTGAACCTAAAAATTCTAGGTTTTTATACTTGGGTTTTTACTGTATTGTAAGAATAACTATAGGTGAAAGGTTTTTTTTTATTCCAATGGGGCAGATAAGAGGAAAGGGGAGGGGAGAGGGTTTTGCGGGAGCGTGGTCCATACAATTCAATAAAAAAACAAAAATTCAATAACCACACAATCAATTCAAAAACCCACATTTGTTCAGTGACAGTAGACAATTGTAAGAATAACTATATAGGTTAAATGTTTTTTTATTTCAAAGGGACAGGTAAGAGGAGAGGGTTTTACGGGAGCGTGGTCCATATTTAGAGTAGGCAGAAAGTACAAGTGAAACCAGTAAGTATTTATGTATTACAAATATTGGTAACAGGCTTACACTGTACATGCATTTAAAAATCTATTGCCTGCTTATCCATAACCCATTGTTTGTCTTTGTAATCATATTTGGCAACAGCTGCCCAATAATGTAGCTTTTTCTTGTACATAGTTCTACTTCCTTCTTGTCAATAATGCAGATTAGTGGCCCGTTGGTAAATAATTTTGTAAAAATCTAGAAGTCCTATGGTTCATTGAAAATCAAAAAGTCAAATAACCATAGCAACAGTTCAAAAAACACACATCAGATCAGTGACAGTAGACCTTAAATGTAAGAAAAACTGTAGGTGATGTGTTTTCAACTTTCTCTCCCTCATGCTTTTCAAGGATGCAAATGAGAGGCCTGCTTGTAAATTTCATATTAATTCAATTCAAAGAAGGCTTAAAAATTCAATCACCACACCAAAACAACAAACCTCCCACCCCTCCCCCCAAAAAGGGGATTATATAAATGTACATTATTTATTTATTAACCACCTGGGTGATAGCAGACCTCAGACTTAAGAAAATTTACTGGTATGGGTGTTTTTAGTTCAATGGGTCTTGCAGGTAGGGAAAGGGAAGGATTTAGTGGACAAATATGTTTGCATTATATTAATAGGGTTTAATTAACTGTTATATTACCATGGTTTAGAATTTTCCTCACCTAGATGAAATTTTTAGGGATTTAATGTTTTTAATTTTTCGTTTTAATTATTTTATTTTTAGAGATTTAAACAAACACTACAAAGGAAAGAGACCGGCAAATCCCCCTGAGACGGCAAGAAAGGAAACAGACAGCGAAAGGAAGAATGTGACAAGACCAGAAGTAACTGCAATGGCCGCTTAGCTATATGATTTATTATAATTTACTGTGTCAAAGACTAATAAATGTCTGCTGACAATATTTTTCACATTGGTGTACAGCATCGTGTTTGATTACATTGACGTATTCGTATGATCCAAAATTTGGTCAGCCAAGCTGACCAGCCATAAGCCTTAGCTGGGCAGCCACCCGCTTGGCCTCCATTACTGTTTTTTTTTTTTTATTTATTTTTTTGGTTTACTTTTTAACTAACTCTTCTTGTTTCTTGACTCTTCTCGCAAGTGCCACAATCCCTGTTTCCCTTTTTCCAAGCTCCTCCTTGTCTTCTGCTAACTGCATGCAATCGCAGTTTCTTCCGGTCTTGGATTTTTTTAAAATTTTTTTTGTTGCAAATTTCTTTAAAGGGTTATTTTATTTCAACAACGTAACAAGCACAAACAGTACATTTTATACTACAATATTATAATTACTAAAAAACAGGCTGAATGTTACGGTATTTCAACACACCCCATTTTTTTTTAGTGTTTGTGTGGGTGTGTGTGTGTGTGTGTGAGGGGAAGGGGACAGGGAGAGCGAGGTACGAAGGATAAGAATGGGGTGTGTTAAAATAGTGTAACTTCCGGTCTTGTTGCTTTCTTCCTTTCGCTGTCTGTTTCCTTTCTTGCCATGTCTGGGGGGATTTGCCGGGCTCTTTCCTTTTGAGTTTTTGTTTAAATCTCAAAAAATAAAAGAATTGAAATGAAAAATTAAAAACATTAAATCCCTAAAAATGTCATCTAGGTAAGGAAAATTATCAACCATGGTAATATAATGTATAAACCTATTAATATAATGAAAACATATTTGTCCACTTCCCTTCCCTTTCCCCCTGCAAGACCCATTGAAATAAAAACACCCATACCAGTAAATTTTCTTTATTTGGAGGTCTGCTATCACTCAGGTCCCAGTTGTTCAAAGGGCGGATAATTTTATCCACTGGATAGTTTGCTATCCAGAAGATAAAATGTGTGCAAGATTTTTATGATAGTCCTATAATTTGTGAATAGAGTAGAAGCATATGTCAAATTTAAGAATGGGATTGTGTGGAAAACTTGCCAAAAGCATTGATTGGAGTACATGTACTCTGCTGGATAGTGACTTATCCAGTGGATAAAGTTATCCACTCTTTGAACAACTGGGGCCAGGTGGTTAATCAATATATACACATTTATATAATTCCCCTTTCTGAAATTTTAAGCCTTCTTTGAATTGAACTAATAGGAAATTTACAAACAGGCCTCTCATTTGCATCCTTGACAGCCATGAAGGAGAGAAAGTTGAAAACACATCACCTATAGTTTTTCTTACATTTAAGGTCTACTGTCACTGAACTGATGTGTGTTTTTTGAACTGTTGCTGTGGTTATTTGACTTTTTGATTTTCAATGAACCATAGGACTTCTAGATTTTTACAAATTTACCAACGGGCCACTAATCTGCATTGACAAGAAGGAAGTAGAACTATGTACAAGAAAAAGCAACATTATTGGGCAGCTGTTGCCAAATATAATTACAAAGACAAACAATGGATGGTGGATAAGTGGGCAATAGATTTTTAAATGCGTGTGAGCCTGTTACCATTATTTGATACATAGATACTTGTTAGTTTCACTTGTACTTTTTGCCTACTTTCAAATATGGACCACGCTACCGTAAAACCCTCTCCTCCTACCTGTCCCATTGAAATAAAAAACATTTCACCTATATAGTTATTCTTACATATTTTTTGTCTACTGTCACTGAACGAATGTGGGTTTTTAAATTAATTGTGTGGTTATTGAATTTTTGTTTTTTTATTGAATTGTATGGACCACGCTCCCGTAAAACCCTCTCCCCTCCCCTTTCCTCTTATCTGCCCCATTGGAATAAAAAAAACCATTCACCTATAGTTATTCTTATAATATTGAGGTCTACTGTCACTGAACTGATGTGTGGTTTTTGAACTGATTGTGTGGTTATTGAACTTTTGATTTTTCATTGAATTGAACAGAACTCAAAATTCCTTGTCAAAATGAACTTTGAATTTCATTGGTTCAAAGGAGACAATATTATTAGAACTTAATCAATTTCTGCTGCTAGATAACCTTCAGGAATTTGCAATATTTTTTTGCTTTATGTTCTCTTCCCCAACCTTGGACACAGAGAAAAAGACAATTCCCCAGCCTTTAATATTTGGCACCAACTAACATAACTGAAATAACTGGTAAACAATTATATGATGTACAAATGACATTGTCAGCCATAAAGAGTTCTCAAAGTCCATTTGGCCTTCCATGTGTCCTTTGATAACCCAAAGAGGACATCAAACCAAGGTAAGATCATCGGTCATGCCACTAACATTGTCTGTGGCTTGTGGCATACTGTTTGTTCTTACCATAGTTTGATGTCACATGTGCATAATTATAGTACAAATGTATAAAAAGCCTTAACCCATGAGCACCCAAGTGGTGAGAGTGCAGATGAAGTAAAGGGTGAAGGGGTTCTTTCTTTCAATACTTGAGAAATAATGTCATTCGCAATAATGCTATTTAATTTATTGTTTAAGATGGCTTGACATCAATAACTTTAACAACTGTCTCACACTAGCTGTAGCAATATGAACCAGGCCAGGCAGATACATTTTCTGACTCAAGCCCCTCCTCAAGCCCGCACTTACAGGACAACATGATATGAACTATTTATTAATTAAACGTCACTTGCGTCTTTATTAAAGAACTACGAAGCACAAAACCGACTTATTACTCTATAGCCCACATGTAAAGGTACTCACGTCGGCAGAAAAAAACTGGAAATGAAGATAACTACATTTACTCACCTCGAAGATTACGAGTCCCTTACAACGAAGACAATTGGAACACTTCAATGATACAGGCTTCCAACACTTCACGTCGAGTGATAATTAGGTTCCCGATGTTAACACTGCAAACTATGACTGACGATGTCTCCTCCATTATGTCGCACACGGGATAGGCTATTAAAATTTCAGCTTTCGAACGATCAGAAGCCACAAGAGCCAAAAGTCTGAACGCCACTCGTTTTGAGAGTGTGAAATTTTCGCCATGACACGACGCTTAGCTGTCTCGTATTTTCCGTCAAAACAATAGGAAAAAATCACTCCTTTGGAAAACCCTTGCTCATGAAGTCGAAGCAATATCTTTACAACATCTTTCATATCCACAGTTCACAGTTCCTAATACTGATGGCTCAAAAATCCGAAGAAATCATACCTGACCCGGACGCCATCATTCGACTTCGCCGAGACAGGCTGCTGGGCGCCAATTTGACCGGATGTGACGTCAACTTTTGTTGGATGATTCAGATACGAAAATTTGACGAGTCTTCTCCCCCGCCCCTGGATGATTCAGATACGAAAATTTGACGAGTCTTCTGCCCCGCCCCTGGATATAGTAATATAATTAACAAGATGCCTATACTGGCATTTACGCGTGATGCTGTTCCTGATTTATTTCCATTGTACGCTTCACAGCTATCCTGAGATTATAACGGCAATTGCTTTCGGAAAACGTCATGACCCGGGGCAGATTACAATATCTGACTCAGGAGACAGAAGATAATATTATTGTTGAAGACAAAAAGTTTACTTAATGAAGACGTATACGTAAACTTTAAGTAGAAGTTGACAATCAGACTTTGAATGTTTTTTATGAAGTGGATTTCCAATAACGTTTAGGCATCAGTTCGACAAAGTCTGCAGCGCAGGTTTCCTGGCTCTTTGCACTGCGAAGCACAATCTGGTCCGCAGTCAATACCGCGAGCTGTCCCTTTTCTATCTTTTAAACTGTCGAGTAGTTCTTGGAACTTATCCTTTCGATTTACCCCTTCTAAAAGGTTAATTTTCTTTCTGTAAACAGCACATTTGAATCTAAAACATTAAAACGATATGGTCGCTTGCTCCTTGTCAGTTCCAGGTACGTGACGATGTACTACATAGTTTAATTTCCTCTTCACGCCGTAGTTATCAAGAAGATAGCACAACTCACTGTATTGGAGCTGCAAGTTACTCTACAAAGCAAGCAAAAAAAAAAAAAAACAGACTGAACAAATGCTTTATCCATGTGCACATACTTTTGAATACAGTAATATTTTTTTCTTTATCTACAGTTTTCTAAGATTTCTTGCACTTGTAAGTACTGCCGGGAGCTACAGCATTGTGCAGCAATAGTCTTGATTCCTGTAGCTGTCATATATTCACATCTTCGTATAATGAGTTTCTTCAACGGAGGCCAATGAATGCTGATAATATGCATACCATCACTATCGTAATCCATGATGTTACACTTCCCCATATCAAGAAATATCAGTTTAAAGCAGTTTTGAACGATGTGAGTTATGCCGACATCTCGTAGAGTTTTGTATCCTTTGATATTCAAGTAGTTTAACTTAACACAGTGCTTCCCAATGTATTTTATTCCATTGTCTGTCACTGGACACTTTGCTTCACTGAGATACTTCAGGTTTGCAGAATTCTTTCCAAACTTGAAACTGTCGCCTGTGCCTTTTTCAATAGGCGACAGCGCGAAGGAGTTCTTGCGCCAAACCGAACATTGGTACTTGAAGCACCCCCTCGAGAAGGGCTAGCTTGAACTGTCCTCAATTTAATTGTTTAAAAATTCCCTTTCTGAAGCAGTTCTTGTGGTCTTCCAAAATTCTTGAAGCCTCGTTTGTTGTTGTTGGGTAAATTGATCCATGAGTTATGTTTGTCGTCTAAGTACCGGATCTTTATATTACATTTCTTCAGGAAGTTTAGACTTGAGCATCTACCCATTATATCTTGCGCTAGTGACTGAAAAGAATAATGGCTGGAATCACTAATGCTACTGGAATCATAAAGCTGATCCATTTCTTTCATTTACAAATTAATTTATTAGAAAATCTATTTGTATTCTGCATACTTGATAATACAATCCATCGACGCATTAATCAAATCAATCAAGTTCTACAGCTCAACAAAACATCACAGTAAGGAATCGAATGTTGATATAGAAAAAGTAAAAAGCCTTTTTGTATCCTACTTACTTGATAACAGAATCCATGAATGCATTGATGACAATACATCCACTCGGCTAGGAAGGATGGACGGGCTCCTTTCTGTGTCTCATCAGATCAAATCATATCAAAGTATTTAACATTCTTTTTTGATTTAACGAATTATTTTTTGTATTGGAGACACGAAGTCTATTATTTATCAAATACGAAACGGTAAACGCGAAGTTTAAATTCGTATTGTTATTTTTATTGCATCATGATCAGAGTAGTACACATTGATTACTGAACTATCAATATTAATTTTTTTTGCTTGTCTGATGTAAACATGGTCTAGTAAACTACCTGAAATAAATGTAGGTATCTCTACAATCTGTAAATAATCCAAAGACTACATTAATGATGAGAGTGGTTCCATGTCTTTGCTGCTAAAATAGTTAATATTGAAATCTCCCAGGATTATATCGATAGGATTACTTCTAACTAAATAGTCAATACCATTAATAAGGTCAAGTATGTTTGAGTTATTTTTACGATAAATTAAAAGGAGAGAAATATTTACGTCGTATGATCTATGGTTGTTAAATGTGAACATAAACCTAACAGCATTTAAAGTTGGGTAGTATTCTTGATTTGTTACATGAAATTTTTTTTTGATGCATATGGCCAAACTTGAATATTTATCTGAATTATGATCATACCTATATAAGGAAAAAGGAGATAAATTATCTATAATATCTGAATCGTTATCATTAGGTAAAAGTTGAGTCTCAGTGAATGCTATAAGATCATTTTTCAAAAGATTTACATCACATTTAACATCAGAGCTATGTTTTCTTAGGGAGCGTATATTTAAAAGACATAATGTTACAACTAAATAGTTATCTTCTATTTTTCGTTTATTTGAATGTGTAATATCTTTTAAATCTACTAACTTGAAACTTCTTAATCTATCATATTCATTATGTACTCTAGGATCTGCTTTTATGTGTTTAGTATTGATTTCTCCTAAAATATGAAGTCCTTGAAGTGAAGTTGACCTGCTTAACGCAACATATACTTGTCCATAGTTAAAAGATCTTTGTTTGTTCAAATGGAAACTTATAACAACATTTCGCAGTGTTAAACCCTGGACTTTATGAATTGTACATGCCCAAGCTAGACTTATTGGAAATTGAATTCTCTGTACTTCTGGAGAAGATGGTTTACCTGGTCGAACTTTTATTTTTGATAATACTTGTTCAATAGGAACAACAGCATTTTCTCTAGCAAATATACTACTACTGTTTTGTATTAAAGTTCTTCCTGCTTCATTATCATCAAACTTTATATAAACCACAGTTGGTTTTTGTGTTTTTTTATTGACATGAATCTTAACAACAGTTCCCATTTGCCCATTTATAAGTCTATCTGCAATATTAATATTTGTAGTAAGCATTACTCTAGCACCTTCTTTAATCTTCACTTCAAATTCAAGCCCTCCTGTTTCAGATCTCCCTCTCGATAATACTTTGTCAATATCTTGTTTTGTAACATTTGATGGATACTGGTCTGTAGCTCTAAGTACAAACAAAGGTGTAGATAATTGTAAAAGTTGTTTGTTGTTATGTTCATTAACAGGATCATTTTCTGCCCAGATGTGAAGTGCATTCAAGGGGTAATTGTTTGTTGATGGGACTAATACTCGAGAATTAATACAATTAAGATCCTCTTCAGTTTGTGAAGCTGTTCTAAATCTGTTTAAAATTTCGGCGAACTGCCGATCATTTTTCTGCCTCATAATGTCAGTCAATTCTATCATCGTGAAGACATGCCATGGATGACATAAATTGAAACACTCATTGTTGAATTTTTCAAAAATAGGTTTCCTCCGTATAGGTGGTAGTTGATACAAATCTCCTACAGCTATAATACTTATACCAGCAAATAGTTTAGAGCTGGATGATCCAAAAATGTCCCTTAGCCTTTGATGTATATGAAGAAGAGTAATGTTAGAAACCATAGAAATTTCATCTATTATAATAAGCTTTAATTCCGACAGTGTAAGTCTCATTTGTGTTTTCTTTTGGTCTGACATTGCTGGAAGATTGTCACCGGTTTCTTTAGGGATAGCCAACGCTGAATGTATAGTTGTTCCGCCTATGTGTATCGCAGAAACACCAGTGGGCGCCATTAACAGTACTGTTGGCAGATCAGGATTATTTGTTGTCTGTCTAAATGTTTTAATTGCTGTCTGATATATTGTATTTATTACATGACTTTTCCCTGAGCCAGCACCTCCAGTCATAAAAAGATATATTGGGTTAATGTCGTAAGGTTTTAGAGAACGAAGATTTTTAACTTTGTTTCTACACCAGCGTAGCACACTATCATACGCAATACGCTGTTTCTTGTTTAACGACCTTATATGTTCACGTAATAGATCATCAGAAATTTCCCTTGGTTGAACATAACTTGTAATTGTTGCATTTGTAGACACTTTATCACTACTAGAATTGGAAGAAAGATGTGAAATAATTTGTTCATTAAATGATTCTTCATCACTTTCAACATTACTTTGCATATCTAATTGCAAGTCTTCATTTTCTTGATCATTTAAAGAATCAAAGGAATGGCTAAAATTATTAACTTCACTATTTCTTAGGGCTTCTGATGCTTCTGTTATAGCATCTGCTTCAGGTTCAAATATTGTTCTTTTTTGTTCAACAATAGCTTGCACTTTAGGCTCATAAAATCTTGATGCGTATGTTTGTCCATTGCCAATAAGACTATCTTCATTACGCCATGGATAGTACAGCATAAGTAAGTGGTGAAAGTACTTTTCGGGCTCTTTTACTTTGTTAGGTCTATGATACCGTAATATAGCCTTAGTTTTTCTACATTTCATAACTTCATTTGTGTTTATTAATCTTATTTTGGATGGTAAATAGTTAATGACATCTGCATTTGTAGTAAATTGAACATGTGATTCTATAACATCATCTGTAAGAATTTCAGGTTGTGCATCGCTTGTCTCACAATCATTTTTGTATTCTTTGTAATAATATGTAGCAAATTCAGCTAGACATAAGTTATCAATAATTGGGATTTTGTTAGGTCTGATGCTATAGCGTTCGATTATATTGGATTTGTAAATATCTGTACTATCTTCATCTAACTCATCAAGTTCTATTTTGCTCTTTGCAACTCGAATTCTATTGTCAGGTAAATCTGTACTCACAAAAACTGTTTTAGGGAAAACTTTTCTCAACCAAAGTTCAGGCATACATCTATATACACATTCTTGTGAACTCACTTCTCTAGTAGAAAGAAAAGCCGCTCCTATTTTTCTCAAACTGTCTTTAATGGCCAAATTTGAAGTCTTTGCTTCTTTTGCTGCATTGGCAATAGCCTGTGAACATTCTGTTTCATCCTTTGTGAAGTATGAGCAAACATAAGTTATACATTTGTAATGGTTAAAAACAGGTTGTAAGTCAACATTAGCCCTAAAACCTTTTATTCCAGCAACAAAATAATTATTGATAAAACAGCTATCAAGCGGTCTTTTAAGATGCAGATCAAAATCAGAATCACCAGATATAGACAAGGCCCAGTAATATTGTTCTTCTGTAACACCTAATGAACTCAAAAGTTTTTCTTCCGTTGTCTTAGGATTATACTGTGGTTTATTTGGGTTCAAGATTTTATTTATTTCTTCTTTTACTAAGCAAAGAATTTCATTTCTTCTTGTTAAAATGTCTCTTTTCAACTCTTCATCTAACTTTTCAGAAAGTGGTTCTGCTACTACTGTTCTCTTTGTGAAAAATTGTCCAAAATTAAATCTGCATGGAACATTAGTATATTTTCTACAACTCTTTGAGTGATTGTGCTTCTGATAAGTTTGAACTAAGGTAAATAATTGAGAATCTTTTTGTTTATCTGGCAAATATGCTTGAACATGATTGTCTATATATTTTATGTAATCTTCTTTTGTTTCATTTGTTAACTTTGGGCAATCACTTGTCCATATTAGTGCATGTAAATGAGGTGATCCTCTCATTTGAAATTCAATACGTAAAGCATAATAAACTATTTTACCAATAGGATTTCCTTTGCTGAATAACACTTCAGTGAAAAATGTCTCTACTCTGTACTGAAAATGCTTAGCAACAACAACAGGATTAGAATTAAGCATAGAGCACCTCTCATTGTAAGACAATCCTTCAATTTCTTCATCAGTTAAATTAAGTCCTTGTATCTTCCCAATAATTTGAAACAGCTCAGGCCATCGAAGGTCAGCACAAGACAATGTCATGAACCATGTTGGAATTCCAAGTTGTTTTACCATCGCTATAACTTCATACATAAATTTTTGCCAGTATGGCGGTGTACCTGGAATTTGTCTTAAAAACAAGTAAGCCTGGTCTTGAAAAATAAGATTTTGAAAATTTCGCACATTAGATCTTAAATGAGATGCAGTCAGAGACTGTCCATGAACTTTTGTCAGAGCAATAGCAATACTATCTGAAACTTTTTTTTGTTCTATGATGAACTGCGCAAAAAACAAATATTCAGGATTCATTGCAAACTTACCACTATAATGTAAGAGACGGGCATTGAAGTATTTTGTAGGTGACAGATTAACCGCTCTCTCTACAGTATAGCCAAATCTGCCCTTTGGGAATAATACTGGAAATGCTAATTCTTCACAATGTTTATCAGTCATGAATGAAACTGGATGTTTATTTTCACCTGGTGCAATATTAAAAAATTTCATTTCCATGGGACTTTAATCTGGTATTTTTGTCCACACTTACAGGATAATCTGGTAGCACTGACTGTAAACAGGTTTCAGAAGTTGCTGCTCTAAATTCATTCAAAGGATCATCTCTTTCCTCCTCACTTTGATCATTTGTTGCTTTCTGTTCACAAGATACCTGAATAATCGGAGACCTTTCACCATCGGCACTGTCTGAATCAGCTCGTAACTGCATTTCTCTCAGATTTATGTCAATGTTTTCAATATTAACTGTTATACCACTATATAAAGGATTGTTCATTCTGAGCCAGTTTAGCGCATTGAGTATAACTGCAGGTCGTACAGCTTGAAAGTAAACATGGCCTCTAAAATCAAGCTTTCTTTTAAGTTTTAACATAATTATTCCCGAGCTTTCAGGAGGTCTAGGCAAGACATTACAGGTATGATCACATTCCACAGGCACATTACAGATAGCTCCTTTAATTTTCCTTTGTTGACCTTTGGGCATAATTACTATTTTTTCAAAGACAATGCGCTGAGATATAAGAATCTGCTCAAGTTTTTCTAGACATTCTAGATCTAGGGGGATTTCATCAACCATTAATTTGTTATAAACAGCTTGACATGGAACTTGTTCTTTTAACAATTTAGAGTGACATGTTTTACAGATATATTCTTTCTTATCAAAAGACATTTTTCCTGTGAAAAGATGCTGTTTGACATATTTACTTTTCTTTAATTCTATTACTGTTTTCCTATAAAGAATTCTATTACACACAGAACATATGTAATAAGGACCTTCTCTTACTGCTTTTTGAAAAGATGCAATACAGAAGTCCAAGTCATTGCCTGAGATAGCTTTTCTTTCTTCTGTGTTCCTAGCAACTCTCCTGATCTTTTCGAGCCATTTTTCTTTTTCTTCGTTTTTTGTGTTGTGATAAGTTTCTCTTGTTTTAGCTAAGAGTTGTTCTTTCTCATGAGCATCCATAGATTGATATTTCTCTGCACGGTGAGTTAGCATATTTTGTTTCTCATTGGGATCCATAGATTTATATTTCTCTGCACGGTGAGTTAGCATATTTTGTTTCTCATTGAGATCCATAGATTTATATTTCTCTGCACGGTGAGTTAGCATATTTTGTTTCTCATTGGGATCCATAGATTTATATTTCTCTGCACGGTGAGTTAGCATATTTTGTTTCTCAATGGGATCCATAGATTTATATTTCTCTGCACGGTGAGTTAGCATATTTTGTTTCTCATTGGGATCCATAGATTTATATTTCTCTACACGGTGAGTTAGCATATTTTGTTTCTCATTGGGATCCATAGATTTATATTTCTCTGCACGGTGAGTTAGCATATTTTGTTTCTCATTGGGATCCATAGATTTATATTTCTCTGCACAACGAGCGAGACGATTTTGTTTTTCATTGGGATCCATAGATCTATATTTTCCTGCACAAGCCGTGAGAAGATTTTGTCTTTCATTGACATCCATAGATTTATATTTTTCAGCACGAGCAACAAGAAGATTCTTCTTTTCATTTCTATCCATAGATTTATATTTTTCGGTGCGTGCAATCAGAACTTTTTGCTTTTTCTTATTGTAACACTCACGGTACTTATCTAAGCAGATTTTTTTCCTTGCAGGCTCGAATTGAGAGTAAGACTTTCTCCTTTTAATTGCATTTTCTATTTTACACTTAGCAGATTTGTGGCATTTCATAATCTTTTGTTTTTCACCTTTATTTAACTCACAGGTGCACAATACACTCTGAAAAAAATACTGTATTTCATTAGACTTTACAGTATTTGTCACACTTTGATAGACCCTTTCGACTAAATAATTTTTATCACTTACTCTCTGTACATTAAGTCCTTGAATTTTATTCAAAGAAATTAAGTAAAATGTTGTATTTCTGCTGGTTTTGTGAAAAACGCAACTTAAACATAGGCTGGGAAACTGAAGTAAAAATCCTGAACTCTTAGTTACATTCTGCAACATCAACCTCTCAAGGGCTAATTTACTAAAAACTGAATTACATACAAGAATTCCTTTATTACTCGTAACAAATTTTACATTAATATTGGCACCGCATATATTAACATTCTGTGGTAGTTCACTGGAACTTGTCTGATTTTTAATAGTCTCAGTAAAGAAAGCACTTCCATATTCAACAAGAGCATCTAATGTATCAGACTTCCAATAACTGCAAGGTTTAACAACAGAAAAACAAATTGCATACAGAGCTATAGCAGAACTCTTCGTTATAGTTTCATTATTTGTAGTTTTAATAATAGGTACATCTTTCGGTAAAGTACCAACAAGAACATTATTACAATTTTGCTGCACAGTTTTGCACGCTACTGCATTTTTTTGTATACCATTATTATCTCTTATTGAAGAATTATTATCTCTTATTGAAGACTTTTCATATATAGCAAAAAACCAACCGTTAGAATGGATACTCAAGAGGTGCTGAAACGAAGTGTAAATTCTAACTGAAACACACATATCATCTACATATATCCAACGAGCATCATCTTTTATAGCAACTGTAAAATGAGAACTTATACATCGAACCATGCCTTTAAGTACATAATTTTGACCAAGTACATCCATAGTCAAAGGAAAAAATATTTGATTAATATAATTGGATGACAGTTCCACAGTTAAAAATCGTGGAAGCGTAATAAAATGTTGTAGCATTGGAAGATCCCCAGAATGCTCTTGACACAAATCACAATAGAGTGCACTGCTATTTGGTAATATAGCCTCAGAAACATAATTCTCTAAGCCATTGTGAAGCAAGTTCGGAGAATTTATGTAAAGTACAAATATAGCTGTGTTTTTTATAATTGCATTGTTACACGATGAACAAACTGACTGATTACTTTGTTGTATAAGAAAAAGGGATTTTAATTCCTCCGTCATCATACCAACTGTATCCAACGTAAATATGTCACTAAATACAGCATCTGCAGACATTGCGGCAAATGAGTTACAATGTTGTCTTAGATAAACCCAAACAGGTTCTCGAACTACTGTCATTTCTGTTTGTACATCATGGTTTTCTAACTGTAGACATGCGTCAAATAAAGTTTGAAAAAACTCATTACGTTCGATATCTTTCAGAGAATCTTTAAAAATAGCAACGCTAAGTTCAAGAAAACAATCTACCGCACATGAAAACTTGCCTGAAT
This sequence comes from Pavona decussata, assembly GCF_977016875.1. NCBI lineage: Eukaryota > Metazoa > Cnidaria > Anthozoa > Scleractinia > Agariciidae > Pavona > Pavona decussata. The sequence goes on along the minus strand of NW_028145434.1, from coordinate 4,025,933 downwards.
GAGTAAGGCAATAATTCATGAAATGTCTTCTAGCATTTGTTCCCTGTTGTGACAGTTCACTGATGGAAGAGGTCTTGGAATTTGTCGCTTTACTGATGAATATATTTCCATTAATAATATGTGCTTCTTTGTTTGAAATAACGCAAGGATCGAAGAGTCCACGTAAAGCAAGGACACGAGGATAAGGATTGATCTCTATATCGCTAGATTCCTTTGTAGTGACATGTGTCATTTCATGATTAACATTTTTATAAGTCCTTTCTTTTTTCGATGCAAGATATTTGCTTGTGCAGTTTTCCATAGCTTTCCTAGTGCTACAAAGTACTGTTTTTCGTAATGAAGCTACTTTCATAATTTGATAAAGAAAAGACGATTTTGGGACAGTTTTTAAAACATACTTTCTAACCAATTTTCTGTTTCTCCTTTTTAAACCCTTCTTTAGAGCTCTTAATGGGATTCTACTGGGTTCTCGATAATGATGTCGTCTTCTTTTAGTATCCCTTTTAATATTATTAATAAACAATGCAAAAAGTGACCTACAAGTACCGTTTTTCACTTTTTTATTCATGTCAAGCATTGTTAAATACTCTGTAACTATTTTTGCCCTACTCTTCTTCACAGTTCTTTATTGTGTAATTCACTGTCTCTTTTGTTTCAATATCGCACTCTCTGTTTTATGTCACACTCTTTGTTTTCCAAGGTTTGCAAGGTTTGTATAGCTTTGAATATCTGTTATTTTCTGTGTAACAATTGTGTATAATGTGTAACAATTGTAACAACCAAGTGGCTGCTACTTATTGTTGTAACAACCAGGTGGCTGCTACGATGGGTGTAGCAACCGAGTAGTTGCTACGATGGGTGTTCTGTTGTAACAACCAAGTGGCTGCTACGATGGGTGTTGTAACAACCGAGCGGCTGCTACAATGGGTGTTCTGTTGTAACAACCGAGTGGCTGCTACGATGGATGTTCTTTGTTGGGTTTTCTGTTTTGATAATCAGCTGACTGCTACGCTTTGTGGTCGCTACGTTTTCTGCCACTGAGTGCTCTTGTAACAAACAGTCCAGCACTATGTAGGTGCTACGTTTTGTAGGCCTTCCTTGCTAACAATCAGTTGGTTTCACTCTCAGGAAGAAATTCAACGTCAACAACTTACACCTGCAAAACAAAACCAAAAAAAAGACAATCTGTTAAAATTGAAAGAAAAAATAACTGCTGAAAACTAATCAGAATTATTTTACTAAAATAAAACAAAATACAGTATATGAGCAACTCAGAAAGCTAGCATGAGATTGTTTTTCTGACCTTCCATTATGTTACGTGACATCATACTGGAAATTGCCTATGATTAGGTAATTACCGATACGCCACAGAGACCTGACTTCCGGCTACTTCGACTTGTCCAAGTGTACCATTTAAGCATTGCGAAAAACATTTCTACCATTTCTACCTAGTGCCATTGAGATTATTGAAGCTTCTGGAGAGGGGATTTAATTTCAGGCCTCATCAAAGGGGGATTATTAGAGAAAGGCGCCAATAATCGACAATAGGGACCTATTCATCGCTTAACCTCCACCCTGTGAGGTCGAGGGATTATAGAGCGTTTTTCTTTCTTTTCCCTGCAGGGATTTGACGTCCTTGCCAACACTGTTTTGGCTTATTTGGCGCCAGTCTGTAAAAAGGAAACACGCAAGTACGCACAAAAAATCGACTCCAATTAGGTGACATGAGCCCAGTTTATATAAAAAAGTGTTAAATTAGTTGTATTTATTATCAATGGGACAATGATTACAGTCGAACCTCCCGTAAGCGACTACCCATAATGTCAAGGATATGAGGTCACTTACGGGAGGTTGTCGCTTGCCAGAGGTCAGACCACGGGGGGGGAGGGGGGTGGGGGTCTAAATTTCGGGTAATTTACATATGGAAATTGCGGACACCCTTTTGCCAGTGCTTATTGAAATCCAAAGTAAAAACTTTTCTTTAGACTGCCTGATTTAAGAGCAAACAGTAAACGGCAATGTTACATTTCAAGCGTAACACATCAACAACTTTGGCGTTTGTTTGTTTGTTACATAGTCCAGTTGACGTTCTTTATCGCCACAATTTTTCTGTTGGATAATACATAGCCTGCGAGCAAGCTCTCTTGGGGGTGGAGAGCTTGCTCGCAGGCTAGATGATACAAGGTTAAGAGAGTCATCATTGGTCGTGCATGTACATGAATGCTATTTACAAGATGAGAGAGTTTCTTTGCTATAAGGGATTCAGATTAAAGTTTATTTCAGTGTGCACTATAGTGCATTATATGTTATCATTTGTTTCAATGTCGGGAGACACTTCCGGTAGCTCCGGCTGTGAGACTTTTTAAAACACTTTTTATTAAAATACGGTATCCGCTGTAATGATGTGGGCCGATATGTTACAGTCAATTTTCGCCCGTGATAGAAACAGCAGATTGTGTGTCAAGTGGTCGCTTACGGGAGGTTAAAAACCATTGAAAATTATAAACAATCATCTCTAAAAGTAGTCGCTTACGAGAGGTGGTCGCTTACGAGAGGTGGTCGCCTACGAGAGGTTCCATCTATAGTGATTTGACTTGAAAACGTTTGGTATTTTGGAAAAGTGGTTGCTCGTGAGGGGTGGTCGCAAAGGGAGGTTCGACTGTATTTCAAATGAGAGTAAAACTTCGCTGTTATTATCCTTTGTTCGATATGGCGAGAAAAGACTCTACCGAAGATTTCTAAATTACATGTACTTCACATAAGCCGTAAATACACGAGGTAACTTTCCCTACAACGCGATGTAATTAAAAATACAGAACATGACGTAATAGTTTTGCCCAACAGGCTCTCTTGTTTTTCCTTAGAGGGCCTATAGGGATTTCTAGTGATGTTACGGTAAATGAGTTCCCCGTTACGACATAATAGAAAACGTTGCATCACGCAGGCAGTCACATTTCCGTGTGTAGGGCATTGTTATAATTAGAGCGGCTGCACATGAGGGTCAAGTCATGAAAATTCAAATACAGAGGTTGAGTATTACTGAGTTAACTGACGCTGCAATCGAGCAGCTTAAACTCTTAACGGGTTCTTGTTTCATATATTACATTAGCCTGTGACAAGACAGGAAGAGGTAGCTCATCCTCTCTGGCCTGTGAACAGGGTCCCAAGTCGGGTGCAGCGCGAAAAGAAAAATGATGAACGTTGTTGAAGCTTCCTTTCATCAGAAACAACAATTCATTATTGAGTCTTTGGTATGCTACCAAATGCAGTCTTAACACAAAAGTATAAGGATGACAGTTTCCTCAATCGTCGCCTTAAAGATAAATTAAAAACCATCAAATCAGAAGTATGTATAAAAAAAATCAACGCTTTTTCAATTAATTCCAGTTAAGATAAATTACAAACCACAACCTTGCCGTGAAACACACGAGTGAACGTAAACTCTGAATATATAAATCGAGATCTGCAGGACACTGTTCGCCTATTTGTCATTTCGTACAAAATACCGCTACTGATTACAAGCTATATCAACCAAACAGAGTCTAGGTAAAAGCAGTTACCTCAAGCAGTAATTGGTGTCCTCCTCGAAAAAGATCTCTAAATACGACTAATGAAAACGTTTCGAACTCAACGCCAATCGCAAAGTACAATTGTTACCATCTAACTAAACGCTTAACTTGCTATTCGCCGTCACACTGGAGAAAGTTAACCATGGTAAACTCAAGTTTACCATGGTTAACGGCACCGCAAGTGTGACCCCCAATTTTCAGTTTACCATGGTAAACCTAACTCTGGTAAGTTGCCCTGACAACAGCGGCAAGAACAAAGTTGACTTGACCCCAGATAAGAATCTAGTTACCAAAAAAAAAGGTGGGTACATCTCTTGTCTATCTAAACCATGCATATTTTGTTGACAGTTTGTCATCTTTTTGGACAAACGCAGTAATTACAATACATTTGTGGATTCATATTTTATAAACATGAAATTTATTTTCCCGCTCATTGGCGCGTGTGTTTGAGCGAACATGGATTTCAACAGCGCTAATTCTTCGTCCTTCACAACTTTTAAAATGAAGTCGAATGTTCCCCGTGTTACCCTGAAATGGTCTTTCCAAAAGGCTCGAAGGAGCCGGTTATCATACATTTCCTCAAGCCATCCCTGTTGTCGAGGGTAAACCCAGGCTTGCCTGCGCGCTCTTCTTTGCCTGTGTCTTTGCCGTCTACAAACCGCTGCACTTTCTTTGGTCCCAAGATCTAAATAGTTGTATGTAAGAAGGAAGCGAATTCTACATGCTCGTCTAAGCAGCAGAATTAAAAGCAAAATGGGAACAATTGAAAATACAACTCTCTCTTGTTGATCCATAATTTTATTACACGCCATGTCACAGATCAGTGACTTACAGCCGATATGAGCTCACGCGACATGTCAACATTTAGTGTACTCGTCACGTATAAGTTTACTGATCATGCGAAAGAGTGCACATGGAAAGCGTCAAATCTTTTTTGACAGCTTTACTATGGTAAATAGGTGGTTGCGCAATTTACCTTGGTAAAGCAATTTTTACCATGGTAAAGCCTCTAGTGTGACCTCAGCCTTTATCAACGTAGATTGCACCATTTCAACGTAACCTTGTATCCAGATTGATTGCACCATTTCAGCGTAAACTTGTACCCAGATTGATTGCACAATCACAAAGTATCATTGTACCCAGATTGTTTGCACCATCACAACGTAACCTTAGACCGAGATTGTTTTCATAGCATGGCAATAACATAATTGATTTTTCGCTCAAAACACCGTACATCATCCCTCCAGAGTGCACATAAGCTTGCAAAGATTAGATAGCATTTCATATTGACTAAGCTTGTTAAGGGATCATTTATTAAGGGAAATTATAACTTTTCAAAGGCTAATTTTCAATCAATTTCAAAAGTTGCTAATGATATCGTAATCGTATTAAAGGTCACAGCAATCTCAGAGATAGCGGAAATTCTCGTGAAGCAATCTGAGCTGAAAGAAAAAAGAATCACTCAGGCTAAAGATAACGGATATCATCCAAATTCATAAAATCCTATCAGCGTTTTCCATGTGTGCATGCAATAGTAGTATGAGTCACAAAGATAGCGTTATGTTGTTTCACCCACCGACATTTTCGTCAGATACCCCTCCTACCGGTCTGTTTGACGAAATTCTCATCTTTTGTTATTGTATGAAATCACAGCTAACGTAGCTAGAGGCGAACGTCATATACTTACTGTTGGTAGCTTTCTTGAGGAACAAATGACCGCAGAAAACAAAGGAATTAGTTAGTATGAAGTATCTGTTTGTGCGACGTCAGGCGACAATTGAACAATGAAAGTAATTTGTTCCTTCAGGATATTTATTCTCTGACGTATGCGTCTGTTTTCACAAAAATAATCAAAAGGTCAAAAATGCGCAATGACCCGCACATTTCTCCTACCGCTATTTGTTGTGAAAATGTTACTCAAGCCTCAAGGCTGTTAAAATCAGATGTTTGAAAAAGAGAACTTAATACGGTCGGTACACGAGCAATATTTTATGCGTTTATGGGTAAACTGACAAGGCCCATCGTATTAAAGCTTGAATAACACATTGCGTGATGACCCGGGGAGTGATGACGTTAGCCTGTTTTATTTTTTAATTTTAGAAATGGAAGTGTTGATAAGCACGCGAGCGACGATGAGTGACATGACAGATCGTTGACTTGCAAAACAATACCTCAGGAAACATTCCAACACACCGTAGTATTGCCAAAATGGCCATTCTGCTGCTGTAGCGTCCCATTTTTGTTGTACATGGACGTATTCAATAAGAAACTTACTGTATTTGCCAATGAATAGGTCATTAAAGGGGGAAAAAGTGCTGTAACGTAAAAAACATGAGATGATCAAATGCCCCGGGGTAAATGGGTATTAAAAAGTCTAATGCTCGACTACCGGAATGGACAGTGTGGGAAAATACCCAGTTATTTCCCGGGGAAAGGGGTATCAGTCTCCCATCGTGTATCTAAAACTGTCAAACAAAGCACGATTTTTTTTTCGCCAGGAACTATCCAATTTCCACCGTTTTAAATGTTGAGTGCTTCTTTGAAGTCATTCTTTTGATTTACCGCTTCAAAATAGTTGCTTCGCAGATTGATAAAACTATCCTTGCTAATGGAATAGTTTGAGTAACGATGATCGCGTTCCATTACGATAACGTAAGCGTATCAATGATCTCTTCTCAAGTCCCATCGTGCTCTAGAACTGTCAAACAAAGCACGATTCCTTCGCCAGGAACTCTCCAATTCCCACCGTTTTAGATATCGACTGCTTCTTAGAACTAACTCTTTCGACTTACCGCTTCAAAATGGTTAATCTTCCGTTTGAAACGGAACACTTGAGTCCACAACATGTTAACAATATGCATGGCGCCACAAATTTAATCCTAGATTAACGAATAAATCAAATGATGCTTTGACGCCACACAGGTAGGGGTGAGTACGTCCCCTCCCTCGCGATATACGCGACAAGAATAGATTTTGATTGGCCTGCTTTTGTTGAAGACAATCAGAAGAATACATCCCGACTAGTTTAATAAATAAATTAATGTGCAGATTTGTTGCTACGAGTACCGACATTTACGCGAGATACTGGGGCTAATTCATTTATTCCAACTGTGTGCTTCGCCGATTGATAAAACTATCCTTGCTAATGGATATTTTGAGTCACGAAGATGGCGTTATCTTGTTTCCCTTGTGTTACGCTACAAAGGGTCCCACAGGAAATTTTGGAAATTCCATTACGATAACGTAAGCTTCTCAATGACCTCTTTTTAGTCTCCCATCGATCCATCGTGGATCGGGACTGTCAAACAAAGCACGATTCCTTAGCCAGGAACTTTCCAATTTCCACCGTTTTAAATGTCGAGTGCTTCTTAGAAGTTATTCTTTCGATTTACCGCTTCAAAATGGTGAAATTTCCGTTTGAAAACGGCACACTTGAGTCCACAACATGTTAACAATATGGCGCCACAATTTAATGCAGTCAGTAATGAAGAAATCAAATGATGCGTTGACGTCACACAGGTAGGGGTGAGCGGGTCCCCTCCCTAGCGATATAAGCGACAAGAATGGATTTTGATTGGCCTGCTTTTGTTGAAGACAATCAGAAGAATACATCCCGGGTAGGAGAGGGGAGGGTTTAATGAATAAATTAATGTACAGGTTTGCGATTACGAGGAAGAAAAAAAAAAAAAAGAAAAAAAAAAAAAAAAAAGAAATCGACCCGTTTTTAGACACGGTATGCCCCTTCAGGGCATCCCGCGTAATAAAATGTACTCTTCTGAAGTACTCAATAAAGTGTTCTTAAAAAATAAATAAATAAATAAATAAATAAAAAAGCTTTATTGATGTTAGCGACTAATCCACTGTAGATCATTACGTTATTACTTTGCTAAATCCCCCGGAACAGATTTTTAACACAGTTGGTTTCCCGTAGTTCTATTTATAATATTGTTTTTACACATACCATTACTGAGACAAAAACCATACTTTCTAAAACTTAATGCCTCTAGAAAAACCAGCAACAGCAAAGTTAAATCAAAGAAATCATCAACTGCCTATGGAATAGGTCGGTGAAGCGAAAAAAAAAAGACAAACCCTAACTGAATAGTCTGAAATGCCAGCCGTCTCCTCCCCCTAACCGCCCCCTGTGGGTTAGGGGGAGGAGACGGCTGGCATTTCAGACTACCTAACCGAACAGCGCAAAGGCCATATGGCTAAACCACGTGTCTAACAGCCGTTACATTCTGTACCTTTGGAAAACTACGTCCTTTCCGCAACAGGGAATGATACAGTTGCCAGTCTCCCAAAGGGGCGTTGCTTTAGGATTATTTTGATCGGCTTACATACCCACAATATTGATTGCTCCTTTCGAAGCCCATGTTTTTTCGAAGTCGATGTCACTCGTTCCCAGAACCCCGTTCCATGTTCCCGCTTAAAGGAAACAGCTTTTAAAAAATTCTCCTTTGTTTTCTTTGTATACTTTACAAAATCTGGATAGCGGACTGCCCCTCCCCTTTCCCACGGTAATGTCAAAAAAAACCCTGCTGATCTTGCGAATAAAGATCTAGTGCTATTTCCAGTCAGTGACTTAGCAGTCTTTCAGCAAACGTTACGGCATAGTTTTATTTTTACCCAGGTTTTCTTAAGTTATTTATTTTAGTTTATTTATTTTATTTATTTAATATTTTTTTACCCACGCCTTTTACCAACACCCACGACCCACGACATCCACCCACGGCCCACGACAAATAGTCATACTCCATTATAAAACCTGTAATACTTGGCGTTATGGAGGGAAAGAATCTGTCCGCACCCCTCCTCTTCTAGGCTCAAGTGAAGTAAATTGTTGCAGCAATAGAAGTAAAGCAACCGTACGTATTGAACGAAGGTATAGAAGGATGGGTAAGATGAAGACCGATCGAAATAAAGCTCAGCCTGATGATAGCGTAGCCTCCGAACGCAGACGTATTTCCGTCTGTCACTTCTCTTCGCCAGAGAGAAGCGACAGCCGGAAATACGTCTGCGTTCGCAGGCTAATGATAACGAAAAATTAGAAAAATGTAGGCCAGTACTCATCTCGTGTTTTTGCTTTAAATCCTTGAGCTTTGACCATCTTTGGATAAGGCTTTTATTTTGGTCTTCTGGAACCAGGGATTGAATTCCATCTCTTTTCCTCTTCCCCAGAACCCTGAGAGTATTGAAGGCCTGTCTCTATTATATGGCTTCTTCTTCTCTGGACGACGATGTAAAAAACAGTGTTTCCCTTGACGGTCTTAGCATAAGCTGATAAAGAATTGTCGGCCCGGCCTTTTCAACAAGCTCATGCCCAGATAATAATCAAAAGCTACGTATAACTGAAGGTTAAAACACAAATTCTTCATGAAACGTTATTTTACTGTTTACTGTGGTGTAATTCCGAGAGTTCATTGTCACCTAGGACGGCCTCATTTGTATCCCAAACCAACCCAGCGGAAGCGATTTTTCGTTACGCTTAATCTCTAGAATAGTGCTCCTGCAAGGTTTCGTCTCAGACGAAAACTCGTAAAAACAAGTGAGCATTTATCATTTTTTTTTTTCAGGTGATTCTTAATCACTCGTTTGACTACAGACCTAACAGGACTACACTCAATCTTATTGCTGTTATTAAGTAACTGAAATAACTGCAAGGCTGATGTTACCGCGTAAAAAACTTAACAAGACAGCGACATGATAGAGACCAAACTGAGAATCAAAATGCAACTGTGGACAGCTGTTTTCGAATCAGGTAAAGTCGGTAAGTGTCGGTAAAGTTTATTAAGCCGGCGCAAGCGCCGAACCGTCAAACAATGGTACTGCGAAACAAGGGTGTCAGTAAAACGCGGGGCCGGGGCCGGGGCCGGGGTCGGGGTCGGGGTCGGGGTCGGGGTCGGGGTCGGGGTCGGGGTCGGGGTCGGGGTCGGGGTCGGGGTCGGGGTCGGGGTCGGGGTCGGGGTCGGGGTCGGGGTCGGGGTCGGGGTCGGGGTCGGGGTCGGGGTCGGGGTCGGGGTCGGGGTCGGGGTCGGGGTCGGGGTCATTTTTTTTAAATTTTTTTTTTTTTCAACATCACAGGTCATTTGTGGGTAAAATAAGGATTAAAGCCAATATAAAAAAGTCAAGTCTCTAAAGCTTACTATCTTAGGATAGGTCATCGGTGACAACACTCGATGCAGTTCCGTATTCTGGCGGACATTGGTTCCGTGAATTGACTACCTTTTATTCTTCCAAGAAACGAAATGAGGCAAAAAATAGAAGGTACGAGACAATATATTTCCTTGAACTAACAAATTCGTGAACTAGAATGTGCATGAACTTACTATGAACACCCCCGCCGCCTTCCATGATCGTGTCGTTTGTTACAGTCAATCCATGTGACGCGTGACTATTATTTCCGAGAATGAAATAAACATGCGTTCGAATTCCTTTGTAAATAAAGCTCGGCATTTGAATGGAATGTAGAACATTTCTCTGGAAATCTTTCCGAAAAAGACGCATTAACTGACAAAAAAATATTCAAAATACTTGAGAAACAATTGTTATTCTTGAAATACTTGTGCTGTAACGTAAAGAAAAATTAATAGTTTTATACCGTCAGTAAACTAGGGAAATTTCTACGAGAACTCTGAAATCTCATTGCGACCCATTGCCGACATCAAAACTGACATGTAAATAGGCCTTGGCAAACAGGCTTGAAATGGAAATCCGATCTCAAATAATTTTCATAAAGCATTGCTGCTGAAAAATTCATGAATTGGAAACTTTTGGCATTAGGAAAAGGATTTCAAGAAAAAAAAATTGGAGGCTGTGCCAGAAAGCGTCCAGTCGTGTTTTGAACTTTCCATACATTTTCCTATGTTTTTTTCCCGCGAACTATTTTTAGTAGCAGTTCACGGCTGGTTTGCTTTACAGACAAATGTATGGAAAGTTCATAGTAAGTTCATGCACATTCTAGTTCAAGAATCTGTTAGTTCAAGGAAATATATTGTCTCGTACCTTTGTATTTTTGCCTCATTTCGTTTCTTAGAAGAATAAAAGGTAGTCAATTCACGGAACCAATGTCCGCCAGAATACGGAACTGCATTGAGTGTTGTCACCGATTACCTATCCTAAGCTAGTAAGCTTTAGAGACTTAACTTTTTTATATTGGCTTTAATCCTTATTTGACTAGCAAATGACCTGTGATGTTGAAAAAAAAAAGAAAAAAAAAAGAAAGAAAAAGAAAAAAAATTTTAAAAAAATGACCCCGACCCCGACCCCGACCCCGCGTTTTACTGACACCCGCGAAACAAGGCTTCTATCGCGGCGTGACTAGAATATCTTGAAGTAAAGGATAATTTTTTTACGTGATACGCCTGTATTTACTTTATCGAACAAGATATCTTTGGGAAACAAGCCTTCGGTAAAAAAAAATTAAATGAATAAAATAAAATAAAACGCGTGGTACCTCGGTTTTCGTTAATTTCCAATCCCGCCGCCACTGGTATTTTGCATGACAAGCCTTGCTAGCGTGACAAGAAAATCAAGAGCTGGAAATTTTTATCCCTAAATGATACAACTATGTGAAAACATTTTTTCACTGCGTAGACGATCTGTTTCGTTTCGTTTCGCTTAGCGAAATACCATAAGCCATTTTCCCCTCCATTAGCTGCATAGACCTATAATAATCAGCGGCTTAGTTTTCACGAGAAACCGTGAAAACAGCTGAACCAATACATTTGGAAGCCTTTATCGACGATTTCTCCGAGGTCATAAATCTTTATAGTGCTCTCCATCAGGGGCACTAAACGGGTGGTCATCTGGTCGGATGGCCCTCAGTAATGGCATCAAAAATTTGAATACAAATTTGTCAAAATATCAGCTCAAAATTTCGTTACACTTGAATACCTATTCCTTTCGTTTTCGAGGGGGGGGGGGGGGGATATCGTTTAAAATGTGATAAAGGGTCAGCTAGCACTTTTTTTTAAACCAGCAACAGCTTGTAAATTGGGAGGAAAGTTCGGCGCTAGGGTAGGGCTTTTGAACGGCGTTCTGGTCCTGCGGGGCGGGAATTCGAACAGGCCAATTTTCAAAAGTTCAAATGCCCTGGGGTTTCTCGTCTTTCTCGGGAGGGGGGTATTGATGAATGTTGATCATGAATTTATCGCGGTGCATAAAGCTTCCGAACAGATCATTCTGTATTACATGTAGCTTACACAAATAAGTCTTTAAAAGGACACCTAAAGATCTGGGAACATCTTTAAAAGTATTTTGTTTTAATTTTCTCGTTGGGAGCGACTGAAAGATCTTTTAATTGTGTCTGAAGCAAGAGTTAGGACAGTACAACGGCAAAAAACAAAACAATAAGCACATTGACCGAGAAACAGTTTGTGAATAATTAAACGTATACAAACGCAAACAAACCCTGAGGCTACGATATTATTTCGCTCACATATGATGATAATGCAAGATTTTCTTTGTTCAGCACGGCTGGGTGCCAGGAAAGAATAGAAATGTGCTTCGGTAAGCATATTTTGTGTCCTGCATGGGACAAGCGATCCTTGCCGGCTGATTGCATAACAAGCCATATCATAGGCTCCGTATTCAATATGAATATAACGTGATTGCTTTTAACTCTGATATCCATTTCAACCATCGAAGAGGTTGCAGCAAACTACATTCAGTGCGATAGAAAAGAAATCAATTTCTGAACTTGCTCAGTATTTCTAATGTTATGTGCTTATGAAGCAGATTTTTTGGTACTGGTTACGCTTACTTGCCGACTGGATTACAATAAATTAATTTAATCCTGACTAACATCAGTATGCCTTCAGTATCCTTCAGAATGACTGTACACCACAGATTTACTGTTTCTTTCCACTTCATCAATATTCACTCGATATTCACAGCTGTTTTCAACTCATAACAAGATAAATTATAACACATTCGTAACTTTTAAGGCCCACGCATGCAAATTACCCGCCAACGACAGAATAAATTAAAAACGCAAATTATCGGAACGTAAAACGGCAAACACATTGTTTACACTGTGTGGCCAATTAAATTAAGGAACGACGAATCTGAACATGTCGTTGATTGCGTCACAGCTGTACGGAGACCTTTAACTATATTTAGCCCCATCAGGGACACCAAACGGTTCATGGCGGTGGACATCTGGTCGGATGGCCCTAATCGCATCAATTTTAGCTCAAAATTTCGTTACACTTGAATACCTTTTCCTTTCGTTTTCGAAGGGGGCAAATATCGTTTAAAATATGAAAAAGGGTCAGCTAGAATTTTTTAGCCAACAACAGCTTGTAAATTGGGAGGAAAGTTCCGTGTTCTTTAATTTTCAGTTAATGCGCCGATCGATTTGAACCCGTTTCAACACTGCCCCCCCCCCCCCCCTTCCCTCCCCGGGCATACCGCCGGCATTTGCCCATTTTCCGTGCCCGGGTAGTAGGGCATTTGACGCAAAAGGTCTTCCAGAGGATGGGGGATTCGAAGTTTACCTATAATGTGAGGTGGGGAATTGGAACCTGAAGAGTCGACACCTTGTTGTCTGGCAGAATACACATCGAGCTTTGCAATATTTTCGAAAGTATGTATAGAAAATTTGATTGTATGTGAATGAACTAATTTTCAAATTTCATGTACCAAAAAAAATGGATCCTTTTTTTCTGAGATAGGGGCATTTGATCGTGAAATTCGGCGCTAGGGTAGGGCTTCTGGTCCTGCGGGGCGGGAATTCGAACAGGCCAATTTTCAAAAGTTCAAATGCCCTGGGGTTTCTCGTCTTTCTCGGGAGGGGGGTATTGATGAATGTTGATCATGAATTTATCGCGGTGCATAAAGCTTCCGAACAGATCATTCTGTATTACATGTAGCTTACACAAATAAATACGGACACCTAAAGATCTGGGAACACAGGACAAAGCATCTTTAAAAGTATTTTGTTTTAATTTTCTCGTTGGGAGCGACTGAAAGATCTTTAAATTGTGTCTGAAGCAAGAGTAATGACAGTACAACGGCAAAAAAACAAAACAATAAGCACATTGACCGAGAAACAGTTTGTGAATAATTAAACGGCATACAAACGCATACAAACCCTGGGGTTACGATATCATTTCGGTTACAGATGATAAGTGACAATGTAAAATTGGCCGTTTTTATACTAGAGGACGCATTATCCGTCTGGACAAACTATTTTCCGTTGTACGTCGTTCAAGACGAACAACGGAAGATAATCCGTCCAGACGGATAATGCGTCCTGTGCCCGTCTTTCTACTAGAGACGAAAAACCAGACGAACAACAGATGTTTGCCCAAGTTCGTCCAGACGGATAATGCGTCCTCTAGTATAAAAACGGCCATTTCCTTTGTTGCATGGCTGGGTCACAGGAAAGAATAGAAACGTGCTTCGGTAAGCATATTTTGTGTCCTGCATGGGACAAGCGATCCTTGCCGGCTGATTGCATAAAAAGCAATATCATAGGCTCCGTATTCAATATGAATATAACGTGATTGCTTTTGACTCAGATGTCTATTTCAACCATCGAAGAGGTTGCAGCATGAATTTCTGAACTAGTTCTGTATCTCTAATATTATGTGCTTATGAAGCAGATTTTTTAGTTCTGGTCACGCTGGATTACAATAAATTAATTTAATCCTGACTAACATGGTCTAACATCAGTATGCTTTCAGTGTCCTTCAGAATGACTGTACACCATAGGTTTACTGTTACTCTCCACTTCATAATACCAAGTGCATGTGTTCACTCTATATTCACAGCTGTGTTCAACTCATAACAAGATAAATTATATGCATTCGTAACTTTTCTGAATGCCCACGCATGCAATTATCCGCCAACGACACAATGAATAAAACAAAACAAAAAACGCAAATGATCGGAAACGTGAAGTGGCAAACTCATTGTTTACACTGTATAGCCAATTAAATTTTAAAAAAGGAACGACGAACGATATGTTACGTCACAGCTGGTCGACGGATCGATCGAAGTTTAACTATATTTAGTTGTGACCTAATTAACACTTTAAGTAAACGCACGCGTTGAAACCTTATTCATAGTTCTTTTACTCTGCCGTTGAAAGGAAGAGGACGAAGAGTGTGTTTAGCGGTAAAATATTTTTAAGAACTGCAACATTATACTACACTGATTGGTGGTCGTCTGCCTATAAATTGCGTTGAGGTAAGCATTAATTAGATAGTCTGCAAAGTTTTGAAAGTTCTGATAGCCTGTTGCCGCCAGGCTTGATCGCGAAATGAAGTGAAAGCGTGCCGAGTTACTACAAGAAGCCGTAGCGAATGTGCCTGCAAATGCTAAATTCCAATGTTTCCGTCTAATTACAGGAATGAAAACATGCCGTAACAGTCATTTCATAAATTCCGGCCGCTCTCTACAGTTTGACTGGAGCAATTTTGCAAGTTTGGTCTGTTCTTTGTCGATCCCGCGAGTGAAAAGCCAAACTCCCGGTTAATAACAAGCAAAAGGAAACAGATCACGAGGCAATCTTACTTGAGGTAAGAGGAGAGAAGGATGCAGAATGTGTTAGTTATAGTTGAACACTAATGTATAATTAAGGTCACTACTTAGGGCTTCGAGAATCGAAATAATTACATAGTTTTTGTTTTTCTTCAAGTGGTCGTTTAATAGGGAAACGTGGGAGGGGAGGGGGGAGGGGGAGAGGGAGGGGGAGGGGGAAGGGTTTTGGAGCCCTTGATTTTTTTTTGTATCTATGAGGGGTCGGGAGAGGGAATCCAATAATTGAACAGGCTGCACAATGAGATACCTCTTCTCCGCAGGATTAGGGGCTCCTTAACTTTAAAGTACAGTACTTATTGAGGCTGATTTACCAGAATAAATAATACAAATATCAATCGATTGAGGTAGATTTGCTGCAATAGAGCGAACGAATTTTAAGGCTAAGACAGTTCTCAAGTGGCATTTTTGGCAAATATCGCTATTGTATTAAACACAAATTAAACTAAAAAGGAAACATTTCAGATTTGTTGTTCTTATTGAACAATTATTGTTTTCGTTAAGACCAAACTAATAGCTGTTTTTTACTTACGAATCCATTTAGAAACTCACTAGTACTACTGTGAGGCTCTTTTCCTTCACTGAAACTTTCAATTCAACCGCATCAACAAAAAAGCTATAAATTAAAAAATAAATAAACTTTGTTAAACGGGGGTACAGTCTGTTACGACTGACAAACCTGTGGCCCTCAGATTCCGGATCGAATTGGAACTAAGAAGTGTTGGTTTTTGAGGACAGGGGAAACCGGAGTACCCAGGGAAAATCCTCTCGGAGAAAGGACGAGAACCAACAACAAACTCAATCCACATATGACGCCGAGTCCGGGAATCGAACCCGGGCCACATTGGTGGGGGGCGAGTGCTCTCACCACTGCGCCATCTCTACCATTTATGTTCCCCCTATTTATAAGCCTCCCTGGTACCATTCCAGCCATTCCCAGAATGCATAATTTCAGACCTTTAGATGTCTCCTCCTTACTCTCAGATTGTATTGAAGATACTCCACAGTACTCTCGAAATATCTAAGCAAAGCTGCTGCTGCAAAATAATTATATTTAGCACAAACAGATATTCTTTCTAATCAGCTTATTTATGACTTTTTTCCAGATGGAAGTAATACGGGTTTCTGTCTGGGTAATTATTACGGTTTTGTCTTCCTGGGCAAAAGTCATAGATAATAGAGATGCCAGGTGTTCGATGCCAACAGAATTTACCATAACCCACCCCAGCCGTCCAGATGGGCTGGAAACGTGTAGACCATGTCCGAAATGTCCACCTGGCCAAGGGCTTCCCAAACAGTGCGGTTCCAAGGTGCCAAATGGTACCTCTACAGACTGCGTACCGTGTGAAGCGAGTAGGACATATTCCACCAGTAATGATTCGTCAACCTGTAGGGCATGTAATGACTGCGGATTGAAGAATGTGCTGCAAGTATGCACTCCATTTCAAAACCGCGTATATGGCACTTCTTGCCCCAAGGGATATTTCTTTGATGAATTTACAGATGACTGCAAAATGTGCTACTTTTGCTGTGACTATGTTCCTGAACGTGACAGGGTAGAAAAATGCAAAGCTCAAAACATGCCAAGCCACATGAGGTGCGAGTGGAGTTTTGAAAATGAGAATTGCAAGAAATTAAACGAGAAGGCCACACCCATTAAGTCACCAGCCAAAACACCACCATTTAACATGACTTTGACAACAACCAAGGAACCCTCAACCATAACTTCAGAGCATTCCAGCAACGGCGGGTCTCAGCTAATGACAACCAGCAAGAACCTTGGTATCCTCACAAAAGACGCAAATCTACCAGTGAGAATTGATCCATCCACACTACCATCAACAAACGAAGCTGGCGTGATAACTCTCGTTGTTGGACTTGCGATTTTCATTATTGGGCTCATTGCGTACTTCACCAGGAGAAAGAAGAATGAAAAAAAAAGTAATTATCAATTTTCGGTTTATTGTAAGCATTTGTGAAAAGGGACTATACAGAGGGAAGGGTTGAGAGCTTAGGAAGATGAGGGGCAATTATTTTGGTGAAGAATACCCCCCCCCCCCCTTCCCATTATTACTCTGGGTTCCTTTGACTCCATAATCTCTCAGTTTTTTTCCCAATATGACATTTTAAGCCTTTAAACCGGCCATTAATATTTTTTGTAGCCTATATATCAACAGTGTAACTCATCAAAATTAATCTTTAGTGCAGTCAGACAAAATGGGATGCACCCCCGCCCCCCATCCCCTGGATAAGATTCGTATGCCTTGTTGCCATTCATTGTATACTCGCTTACAAAATCCCTTTCGATTTGAATCACAGGGTGTCGTCAACGGAACCCATCCCCTCACAAGAATACTGCCAAGCTCACTTTTATTCCTCAAGGTATGTGATACTAATGTCAAAATATGTTCAGCAATTTTGAGTTCTTGAAGGACACGTTTAACACTAGACGTGTCCTGTAGTATTCAAATCCTTGCAAAAGATGTCTTGATTATCACGTGTCACCAATTTTATAACATTTCAAGGCCTATAAACAACTGATGGTACTAATAATGCCACAAAAAAGTCAATATTTGGTGATTACTACAAGAACGTGTTCTACTCGATCGAAGAAAAAATTTCAACCTCATTCCTGTATGTGCTCTTGATCTACAGAACAAGACCTGAAGAACTTGCCTGATGAAGTAGAAAAAGCAATCAAAAGATTGGACTGCAGATCTAGAAATGTAAGCAACTGGTATAATGTGGGACGCAAGTTCAATATTCCTGATGAAGACCTGGAAATACTGGAGTTAGAGTACGAGAGGAAGGAAGGAAGTCCAATGAAAAGCTTAATAGATGTATTGCATGCAAAATATTCTACTAAGCTGCAAAGACTTGTCACGGTCCTTCTAGAATTAGAACGAAAAGATATCGTTGACGAGATTTGCTCTTTTTACGTGGGGTTAGCAACCATCCAAACTGGCAGTACTTCATCTGTCGAGTCTGCAGACTCGTGGGTATAAATTATATTGTCAATTTTAGGGAAACGAGTGAGACAGAGTTGCTAAGTTAATTTGGCAACTGTAAAGAGGTTACAGTGCTGACGTTTGGAGTGTTTGTCCTTCATCAGAGCATAGGGCTAATGCTCGAAATGTCAGAACTCAAATCTCTTTACAGTGGACAAATTACCTTGTCAACTCCGTTGACAAAACCAAACATATTTCCAACGCATTTTTTTTTCAAACGAGGAACTGGGTGTGATACCTAAATGGCCTAGCAACCTTCCTACATCAGATGGCAGTAGACAACTAAAACAGGTATTCTGGGGACAGGGCAATTTTAGGGAAGGTCCAATGCTGAGAGCATTAATTTGTTTCACATTTATTTAATTACTGAATGGTTTCAATACTTGTTACACGGAACAACATTCTCTAAAATCATCAGTATCAAAACTGTGTTGTAGAGAAAGGAGAGGATACAGGACACCCAGAAAAACAAAGGAGCCAAGCCAATGTATTGCTTTCAAACTTCTAGTTTTAATATATATTTTTGCTTTGTAACACAATGCCGTCTGTTGATGTTCACTCAGCAAGTCACTTGAAAGAGAAAAGAAGCAAAAAGTCAATGGGTATATAATAATTCAAAGTTTCAAAAAAGATTGCATGGTTGCTATGGCTACAATGAAAGCCTCAGAAGTTAAATTGTCTTCATACTGCACTCAGTGGATTATGACTGATAATGTACATCACAGGCTTTCAAAATAACAATAAAAATAATTATTTTGTTAATGTGTCTTATTATTTAACACATTGTGACACTGCCCAGGTTTGGTAATTGTACACTGAACATTTGTCGTCCATAGTCAAAAATGGCAAAATAGAGACTGCCTCTAGTTTTTCTGCAACAAAACTGTGCTTTGTTATACATGTGTTGAATAATATAACAATAATTATCCTCCTCAATCTTGTGGAATATCCCCAGATTTTAGCCAACTTGGCCTGTGGCCTCGTCGCTAAGTATCAGGCAATATTCTGTACAATTTCACAATGGCAGAATAATAGCAATTGTTAAATATATATCTAATATACTCAAAGGACCACCTAATAATAATAATTAACCCAAAAATTGGAGACAACTAATCTACTAATATAATACTATGATACTAATATAATAATATAATTATTTATAACATACTATACAGGGTCCGAAATTGCGCTTTCCTGGTCGCCAATGCGACTAAAAATTTTGCACTGGCGACCAGAATTTCACAACTAGTCGCCAGCAGGCGATTAACTATTTCATGCCACAATCATTATACAAACAATAACTTTGATTTTCAGCCAAATCGATAAAAATAAAATTCAAAGCCGCCCGCCAATTGGTCACTTTTTTTTTTTTTTTTTTTTTTTTTTTAATGAAGAAGAACTTTATTTCACTACATAAATACTTATTACACTTTTCAAATAGTTAAAGAAAAGAAAAAAAAATAATAATACAACAACTACAATGCTACTATTATTACAAAGTTGTGATAATATATTACCGTATTACAATTCTTAGCCTGCGAGCAAGCTCTCTAGCTTGGGGGTGGGGGGCTTGCTCGCAGGCTATACTATTCTATATGACAGAAGTTTATTTTAAACGCAGATACTAAACACACGTACACACAAAATCAAAACTGCATAAGCCGTTGCATTAGCGCGGCAGCTATTACTTAAGAAATTAGCTGAAGCTAATGTAGGTAAAAGAAGGAGCATATTGTTTTTCGACAGCAAAAATTAACTTTGAAATTTTTCAACGCGGTATTTAAATTTAATTTTTTTTATAAAGTCGGAGAGAAGCAATGCTTCTTCGTTAAGTTTCCTGGTGTATATATGTCGCTTGATGAATAAGAGTGTGTAATTAAATTTCTTTAATAATGGCATGGAGTTATTAAAGATTCCAAATAAGAGTTCTTCTTTGTTTGGAGTAAAGTTTGTGTTATTGTTATCATTAAACCAAGACAAACAAGTTCTAGTGAAGCGCTGAGTGAAGTGGCATTCAAGGAAAGTATGGTCAATAGAGTCTTGATCCCCGCAGTAAATACATTCATTATCTATTTTAATTCCGAATTTGTGAAGTTCTTTCTTCGTAACGATAATTCTGTGTATAAACTTGAAGTGAAATTCTTTCATTTTATTTTCCTTGCTGATATCCCGAACGGAACTGAAAATGTCACTCCATTTTTCTTCATCTAAATTGAGAGTAGTGTCCCAACGTTGGGGACCAGAATGCTTGTCGTTATACGTTTTATTAATTATGAGCCAATAGAAATCTTTCGCCTTCGCTTCCATAAGGTTGATTCGTACCTCATTTCCAAGATGAAAAGAAGTTACATCGTTGATATGAGCCAAGGCGGAATATTGCATTGATATTGATTTTGAGACCAGGTGTTTTGGTATAGCATTAACGACCTGATAGAATTGGAGAAAGTTAGTGTTAGTTAAGCCATATTTCCTTCGAAAGTCATTGAAAGATAAGAAACTACCATCACTTCTCAGTAGGTCTTTGATTTCTCGTACTCCTTTCAAGAACCACTCTTTAATAAAAAAGGGTTCACCACCAATTAGGATATCCTTGTTGTTGAACAAAATTGTATCATGAAAGTCCCTGGTAGAATAAAGAGTTCTTAGCTCCCTAAAAAACTCGAGCATTTCTCTGTAGAACCTTGGTAGATCGAGTAAATACTTGACATTGTAATTGCAGTTAAGAAGGAATCTCAGACCTCCTCTCTTTCTAAAACAATAGTCTGGTAACGTCTTCCAATTCTGATTTTGACAGTTTAAAAGCCTAGGAATCCAAGCTAAACGTAACGATTTTATCATTGTCTCAACATCAACCATACGTAGTCCACCTTTGACATATTCCTGGTAAAGTCCAGCTCTTCTAATTTTGTCACGCTTATTTTTCCATAAGAACCAGAAAAGGCGTCTTTTAACATTATCTATGACATCGTTTGGAACGTCTATATTGGATATAGAGTAAACAAGAGACGAGATCCCTAGTGCTTTAATTATTAGAACCCTTCCAAACAGTGATAAGTCTCTGGATCTCCAAATATCAAGATTCGTTTGGAGTTTTTGGATTTTAATTTTAAAATTTAGTTCATCATTACCTTTAGAATCATACGATAAATATATTCCAAGGAATCTGGTCGGGCAATGAACCCACTTAAGACTTAATGGTTTATTACGATTATTAGCCCACTTGCCTAACCACATAGCCTTTGTTTTTTCAATGTTTAAACGTAAGCCAGATATTTTCCCAAATTCTCCTAAAATAATCAATGCCTCCTCAACCGAACCCACGTCTGCACAGAAAAGATTAGTGTCGTCTGCAAACTGGCTCAATTTAACTTCGTGATTACAAAGGTTGATGCCTTTCACATTGTCAGACTGTCTAATTTTGTTGGACATTAGTTCTGCCGTCAGAATAAAGAGAAAAGGAGATAAAGGGCAGCCTTGCCTCACACCCACGGAGGGTTTAATCCAGTTAGTAGCGAAACCATTGTTTAGGATTGCGCTTTCAATGTCTTTGTAGAAGACCTCTACCCACTTCCTTAAGTTTTTCCCAAAGTTATAAATCCTGAGAGCATGTTGTATCAGTGACCATTCTAAAGTATCAAAGGCTTTGCGAAAGTCTAATGAAGTCCAATTGGTCACTTACTTTTTACCTTTCCACTGCTTTTGAAGTATAAAACCGATTTTCCCGTTATTATAAATCTATCACAACGCTTCACAGTTCGAGCAGTGCGAAGCTTCGCTGCCATGTTTTTTGAACGAGAAATGCTGCACGGTTGTGGCCTGGTGCGAACAAAATGGCGATCCGTTGATCGTCTTGACAGAACGCGAAAGGAAAGATCGTGTAAGGTTTTGAACATTCAGCAAAGAACCAACCGGCAGTTTTTCAATCGGGTACATTTCTTCTCCAAAAGGTAGAGACAAGAGAAGGTATAAAGTTGACTTAAAACATTTAGCAGTCTAATAAAACTGCGTATGTAGCCGGCATTCGATTCATTCGTCGTGGTTTTTCAGTGGTAGGTGTATAAATCGCCATTGGGGCCCCAAACGCAAATGCGTTCTCTTCGTTCTGATTCTTAAAAGAAAAATTGGCGACCAGAATTTTCCATCTGGCAACCAATACGTTTGGTTTGTGTTTCGCTGCAAGGGAAAAATTTTATTGACACTTCTTTTTTCTGCTTTTTGGCGACCACATTTTTCCATATGGCGACTGAAAAAAAAATTTCAGTCGCCACTTGGCGCCTGCCTAAAAAAGTTAATTTCGGACCCTGCTATATAATATTAGTAAGGTTGGGGGACAGGGGGCGGAGCTCACAAGTCCTATTTGCCAAGTGCTCTATAGATGTATGGCTGAAATCCTTTTGTAGTTTCCATCTCTTTTGTGACTTGTTTTTTAAAAGCCCTATAGAGGTAATGTCAATAAAGTTTGGCAGTTTCGTATTTTGTGTCTAGCAATCGCTATAACTTCAACTAAAAGGCAAGGATGTCAAGTCACTGCTGGTAGAGGTATCACACAGGTTCAGTAATTATACACAAGTTTCCAAACTTGTTAGAAATGCCTGGAACATTATAAAAAGGCCTTATTCTGTTAATCACCTATTTGAGTTTAACCCATTACGCACCGTGCCGGCCAAAACCGGCCGCGATTTTGGGCGCATTTGCGCGCACTCCACGATTTGAGCCTACCTCCCCTAGAAGGGAATTTTTTGTCCCCTATTGTTCTCATTGTCTTCAGAAAGGACTGACCAATCAGAATCCACTTACTGCGCATATATTTTTAGGTCTTAGGGGGGCCCAGACAAAAAAGTTTTTTGCCTTTAGGAATTGGTGTCCGATTTCAATTTTTGTTGCCTAGTGGGCCGCGCAGCTAAATTTTTAGTCGCCCATTTTTAGCTTTTTCCGAAAGAAAACACACCTTTTCGAAATGGTAAATCGAAAGAAGAACTGCTAAGGAATACTCAACAGTTTCGACAGCGAAAATCCGAGAAATAACGGCGAAGAAATTGCGCTTCGAGTACGAATTGTTGTTTTATCCAGGCGACGAGCGAGCGGACAGCTCAAATCATTATTCAAGCCACGGACTTTCCGCGAAATTTTAGAGCACTTCTGGACATTCAACAGCCAAAAAATTACAGGTTTGATTGTGAATTTGTACTGAAATACTATTCTAATTGATCGATTCTTTGTACTCTGAACAGTTTTTGCGAAATATTTGAAAAACGTGCCCCGCACGGGTCGATAAATTCGCTTCGAATTGGACTTGTTCTTCCTTCAAATCGCTTGCGCGTCGCTCGTCTCGCATTTATAATTATACGCGTTTCTTTCTAAGGCGTAAACAAAGACTTTTCTGAATAAATTTTTAATTTAAAAAAGCTTTCTGTGTGTTTTTCTTTCTATTTTTATTGAGCAAACGTGACAACTGTGTAATCTTGCGTAAACAAACACATGCTCTCGAGACTGATCAAATTTCACCCACGTGACGCGCGGATTAAATTACATCGAAATTTCGGAAATTTTTACCCTCAAGTTTGTTTTTTGGAAAATTTTTAATTGGCAACTAGGGTATTTTATTCCATAATTAGTAATTTTAACTATCTTAGACCAAAGGGGTGTTGTTTTTTTTGCCCTGTAAGTTATGTTTTTTTACTGCACATGGGGTAGGAAATAACCACTTTGCCAATTTTGCTGACTTTTGGAAAACCTCTGGAAACGGCTGGTGCTTAATGGGTTAAAACAAAAAGTATTCTATTACATGTACCTGGTTAAGAATAATTATTATTCTAATGATACACACATGTTCAAGGCCTTGTACACCGCAAAACAGTGACTACACATCTAGTCATGTCAGAACCTGCAATGCAATTAAAAAAAGCCATGGAATAAATTAGTGTCAGTCTGTAGCTGTCATAGGCAGCTGCAGTGAAGACGACCACCTACCCAGCCTCAAAAGTGACAGGGGGGACTTTTATGCATATGGCTGGCTTTTGGA
This sequence comes from Pavona decussata, assembly GCF_977016875.1. Lineage (NCBI taxonomy): Eukaryota > Metazoa > Cnidaria > Anthozoa > Scleractinia > Agariciidae > Pavona > Pavona decussata. The sequence continues at coordinate 4,001,787 of NW_028145434.1, read as the reverse complement.
ACCAGCTTCTACAGAACCTTAGTCACAAATCCAGACATTTTCTTTGGGATTTTTTTCCAACACGTGGCCTCAGACAAGATGGTGATAGTTATCATCATTAGGCTCAAGAGTAGCAAATATAATTGACATCATTGGCCACATGATTGAGACATTAATAGAAGCAAGTACTAAATTGACAGTTGTGTATTGTGCATGTAAGAAATTCCAGCTGGTGAAAGCACATTTCACATGAATTGGAAGGATGAAGGGACTTCTAACGGAACGTTACAGAGACTAACACCTACCACAAGTTCACCAGGATGATGACTCTTTCTTTGAAGATCAATAGTCAAATTCCTATGTGTTGCAAAATAAGAAAAAAATGGAATTCAGTGTTTGTCATGTTTTCTGTTAATATGAAGTTTTATGAATGCTTTTCCCAGAATTTTGAGTTTAGTTTTGAAATACCCAAGTGCATCAGACAAAACCCAGGTTTTCTAATCAAGTCAATAATGACTTTATTATGTCCCTATTCTGGGGGTCATCATTTGCACTTCTTTGCAAGTTAAATGCAGTCAGACTTTATAGAGTTATGCCCCATGCACACCAAGGCTTAAACATGTTTAAAAGCTGTTTAGTTAAACACAGTTTAAAATTGTTTCCTTCATAAAAGCTGCTTTCGGATTTTTGCCGACTACAGATTTAGCACAAATGAAAGCATAAGTTAAAGTTTACTTGAATCCTATGTCAAAGCCAATGGGTCAGCTTTCTGTTACCGATTTTCATTTTGTTAAACCTGGTTTAATTGAACATGCTCTGTTGCTGAGAATGGGGCTTTAGACACCTGGACAATTATTACAAGCGCCTGCTCAAAACATTACTACATGACTCAAATATGCCAGCTGATGAAAGACGAGGAATAGAATCTTGAGTGTGGTTTGGAAGAAAAATGTTCAAAAGTATATAAAGAGGAGAGGTACCCAGCTACACATTTGTGCCCAGTGCCACCAACAAAAACTATTATTAATACAACTGAAAAAAAAGACAACGCATATTAAGGGCGATTTACACAGTACAACTTTGTTGCATGCAACAAGCTTACGACAGGCCTACGACATGAATTGTTTTGTGTAAATCAAACCTTCAACTCACTTACAACTGTCATGTACTTCACAAAAAATGTTGTTGTAGGATTTTAAACCATGTTTTAAAATCCTACGACAATCGCAGGTACATAAGCAATGTTGAATGACGAGAGTTGTGTGCGACTTTTTGCATGACGGGAGCAGTGCGCTCTAGAAATTGCAAGCAAATGTTGTACCATCTAAATCGGCCTTTACACAACCAGAAGCAACTTTTGATTTGCATTGTAATTGCATTACCTTTCTGCCGGCTAACACAACTTTATCAATAGAACACCTGAAAGAATACAAAAGCAGCCTGTAAGTAGTGAAAGAACTAAACGACACTTTAAGAAACCAAGCCAGGTGCTAGATGTGGTGTCAGATAGGAGCGAAAGAAATTGATCATCACTGCCAGTCGGATGAACTATGAAATCATCACAACCACAATCTAACATCATCACAATGGCTTGTATATAGTAAAAATTACAGTAGTAAATGTCATGTTACCTTAATTGCTACATCAGGGCCAGCAGCCAGCAAAAGACACCTTACTGTCTATGGTTTTCTGAAACAACAAGAAAGTAACTTACATTTTACTTGTGAGCATCACACAAGTTTTAATAATGCGGCAACAAATTAATTTGCTGACTAAAACACCATTTTGCCTTTCAAGTTTAGTGGTGTCAGATAGAGCTAATGTCAACTTCACTGCAACAATGCTCAGTTGGACTATGCAGTCATCACATGCCACTTCCACCAAGGAGTTTAAAACATGAATCGTCCCGGCCCATGACAGCAATTTTGTAATGGACTTGTTGGTTACTTTTTTCTTTTTGTTGCAACATTTCACTAAGTTGAGCATCATCCAAAAAATATTCTTTTGATCACTTAACAGGAAGAGAGATTACTTCCTTTTATTATTCCACTATTATGTCAATTCACCAAATAAGGTCAAGAGACTGCACAAAATACAAGACCATAATACACCTTAGGGTCCCAATTTGACTGGTTTACAACAGAGCGAAAACGGGCAACAACATTTCACTGGCTTTCAGTGTCGTTTACGTCATTCGCACCCGCCATATACTGATAGACAGCTGGATGGACAGATAATACTGGGTGTATTTCAAGACTCTTACCAGAAAAGAGAAACCAAACTAACAAAAATCTTTTTGTTGTGGAATAATAAATCTCTTATTCTAAGAGACATTTTGCTCATTGCTCATATTTTTCCTTGCCCCTTTGGGGCTCAAAAAATTATTCCGCATCTCTAAAAATACCTGTGCATATTATGTGCTAAACCATCAAATAAGATGTATATATCCATGCCTTAGAAGTGCATGTTCCAATGTAAGGGCATCTTGAAAGAAGGCACGATAAAAGAGCTTTACCCTTTCTGAATGAAAAATACACAACAGGCGACATACCTAGACTTGCTAACTCCTTTTTGGTCATGGGTATCTGCTAAAATCATCAAGCCAAAGTAAGATAATTAGCTAAGTGCCTCACCACTCCCTGCTGAAAGAAATCAAAGGCCTTGAAACAATCAGTTATTATTCCATCCAACAAGAGTTCCTTTAGTTGTTGGCATCAAGTATAGTCACTGATGGATGTGAACAGTAAAGTAACAACTAAAAAGGTGCCTCAGCGATCTTGGTGGTTGCAGTTGTCATCATTTCAAGATGATCAACTAGCAAATATTGAGAATCATCACTGGCACTTTATTGTGTAAAACATAAAAAAAGAAACGTTGTGCTTGTGTTCACACTTCCAAGTTGAATGCAGTACATTTTGATTTAAAGTTCCTGTTAAATATATGTAAAGTTCAGCTGAATAGTGAGTCAAGCTCAATTCATTCACTTCATAAACTGTTCTATACTTGAGACACTTAATTCTGTTTCTTTAGAGTCCATGTTACTGCAGTTCAACCATATCACTTTTCGACATCTTGACTGTCTTCCCTCTTTAAAACTCTACAAAACAAACTTGAGTTCATACTCACCACAAATTCTTGCTGACCTCTTGAAGTGCATTATTGTTCTAAGCTTCTCTTGAATCATAAGACTTTCCTTGGATCTACAAGGTATTGTATGGAAAGAACAGTAGAAAATAAACATTTCTTCTGTTATTTTATTTAATTAATAATGCACTCCCTGTCTACCATGCATCAGGCCTATCGATCACACCTCATAAAGCTGTAAATTCAGCTTTCTGTGTAATGGAAAGTGTCATCAAGTGCATTGATGGGAACAATGTGAAATACACAAAAGAATCTAAAACAACTTGACAACAGAGTAGTAACTGAAGGTTACAAGTAGCTGTATTAAAACCTACCTATAACTCCAAATGGATTAAATCTTTAGACCTGTGGCACAAAAAAACCATTGTAAGTAATGAGCGAGACATTGGGGTTCAGTAGACAAGAAACAAAATACCAAAAACACAACTATCGGAGCAATTCAGTGTGCACCTTCAGTTACAAACAGTTTAGGTTCTCGTCACTGATGAACTCAGAGAGATTCCCAATTTAAACTGTTCATCATTGATACACAATCAAAAAATCGGCTCCAAACTGTATGGTAGAGGTGGCGTGCAAGTAATGCTCATAAAGCCAGAACACCTGGCGATCACTAAATACAGGAGATTGGAAAGCTAAAGTTTGCGGTTTATATATTGGAGAGCACCAATAACTTTAAAAAGGAATCTTCACGGCTCTAAAAGAAATGCTTTCGCGAGGTAGAAGTAAGGATTTTGAAGATGGCAAATGCGTAATAATTGAAGTGCAGAACTTGTAAACTAGAGGAAGCCATAACAACTGTGGACTCAAAAAATTCCCAGTGTACAATCTGAACAGAGCATGTGCATTGCATTAACGGAAACACAACCAAAAATCTGGTCGGCGGCTACATGAGAGAATGCGTCAGGGGCCAGCAGAAGTCTCTCTCCCTTCTCCCCCTCAGAGACCTCTGCTAGCAGGGAACAGTTGTATTGGACTTCTCCCCTCTCCCCACAAATGCCAGCTTGCTGGATGATGGCATTCCTTGCCTACCGTTCTACTCGTGTAGCACTCTAGCAAATCATCATCCCACCATTGTTTAACTATGAGCAATTGAAAGTGATTTCAACCCTTCCTATCAGGCGGAAAAGTATTTCTCAATCAATGCTTTGCAGTTGCAGAGCACTGGAGGCATGAAACTCAAACTCTTCTGACGGTTTTGTTATAAAAAAAATGTTGCTCATAGAAGCTGTGACGCAATAAACAAAATCAACAAAAGAGACCTTCATGCTTTTTATACCACGCTCCATTCGAACCACGTGCTCACGTGTAATACAGAGTTTAGTGTGTTTGGAAAGGATTTAAAACCAATTTTGAATCAAGAACTGGCAATTAATCTTTTTGTTTCGAAAACGAAACAAATTTGGGAAGATTTATTGTAGATCAAGACTAAGTACGCTTGAAAATTACCAACAGCTTACCGAAGCTTACCGAAGGCGCCATTTTGGAACTAAGCCCGTTCGGCGTGTCGGTACCATGGCGCATTGTGGCATCGGAGAAGGATTCATTGGGTCCAGTTGCTGTGCAGAAAGCACGACACCAAATGTAATTCACGTCTTTCGATAAACACCCTCCTACGTCCTTTGGATAATCTTGAAAGAAGAAGCAATACACTCCTCACTTCCACATACTCAACATCTACACATCTTCAATCTAAACCTCGTGCTACCTCGATCTCGTGTGAGTTTATAGAACTTGTAAACGAGGTTTCCGACTTCTGCCGAACTTGGCCGAAAGTTCGGAAATAGCGATTTCCGCAAAAATAAGAAAGTTACACGGCCACCGGGCCAAGGAGACGCAAATATTCTGCTAAGATCATAAAACACACAGATGAATTTATTAATAACAGAATAGTCGTTTCTTTTATTTATAACGAGGACTTAAGTTCCTCTAAAATGTATTTTCCAAAATATTTTAGAAACCGGAAGTGAAACTTGCAAAACGCTGGCGATCTCTGCAAGTGACACGACATCCGACTTTAGCCGAGTGCAAATGACGAAATCTTGCGGCGTGGACCAATGAGAATCGGCCAGCGGAAAGGCGATTGACCAATCAGCGAGCTACACGCGTGGAGGAGAGCGAAATATCAACCGGCTAGTGTATTTCTTGTCACGAAGTTTCTGTAGTCATCTTGCGAGTTGAAAGTGTCATTCGTTTTTTAGAAAAAAATATAGCCAAAATTTTCATGATGAAGACAATTTGCACAATTTGTGCCCTGGCTTTAGCCAGTTTAGTCCTAGTTAGCGGTGAAGAGAAGAAAAAAGACGACAAAGCAGACAAAAAAGATGTAGGAACAGTAATCGGTATCGATCTTGGAACAACGTATTCTTGGTGAGTACACAATCGAACCGGTACCTTCGCTTGCTTCCCTAATCACTGCTTTCCTTTGCTTTTACTCATCAGCTTCAAGCATTGAAAATGGTTGGGTGGTTATTTTGTTCAAAACAATTGGATTTTTTTTCTTTTCAATCTTTGGTTGATGTGTAATCAACTAACCTCTTGGCAACTCTTGGATCCTTGTTCATTTCAAAAATTTCTTGTCTTTAGTTAGTAGGACTTTAAATTTTATTGCGTCATCGTTCAACAACAAATGCGTCGATCCACCCGATCCTCTTTCTAACATCCTAAATATATATATTTTTCTTACTTACAGTGTTGGTGTATTTAAGAACGGAAGGGTAGAAATCATCGCAAACGACCAAGGAAACCGTATCACTCCATCATACGTGGCTTTCACCCCAGAAGGAGAACGACTCATCGGTGATGGAGCCAAAAATCAGCTCACTACCAATCCAGAAAATACAATTTTTGACGCCAAGCGGTTGATTGGGAGAACATGGGACGATAAATCGGTTCAACACGACTTATCGTACTTCCCTTTCAAAGTGATAGAAAAGAATAAGAAGCCCCATGTTCAAGTCAACGTCCAAGGCGAAAAGAAAACTTTTGCAGCTGAAGAAATCAGTGCTATGGTTTTGACTAAAATGAAGGTAAGCTTGAAAATCAACCAAAAAATATCTCGTTTTTTTTTAATAGATGAAGTTTGTAGAGGTCTCTGTTAGCTAGCTGTGAAACGTTCAATTGGCTTGCCGGCGCTATGTCAATTGCTTAAGAATCAGAGCAGGTTCTCTTGAATGTTCTGTAAACAAAAATTTAACAGTTTTTTAAATCACTAATTTAATTAATTCATGAGATTTTATCAAAGCTAACCTGCCTTGGGAAGTGCTGTGGAATTGAAATGCAAAATGATGTTTAGATCTTAAGACTGGTTGCTCTTGATTGATTGGACAATCAATTTTGGCTACATCAAATTGATACAGTTTTTCCAGTTGATTATAACTGCAAAATCTTGTGAGACAAGGTTGCATTTACCTTTGTCTGTTATTAGGTAGGCTTGTAGGTCATAATTACTTGGGCATTTTATTTCCTCCATAGATTTTACCAAATAACAAAAAGCTTAGGAAACTTTTAATCTTTTTTAAAAAGTGAGGGGAATGGGGTTGGTTGGCAGTTTTTATACGGAATTGAAAAATGAATGTACTCTTGACTTCTGTGACAGTAAGGGTTACATCATGATATTTGCAGGTAGTGTAATTTAATTATACAAACACACAGACAATCAGATGGGGTCTTCTCTTTCAAGTGATAAAAATTATATTTTCTGTTTCCCCTATAGGAAATTGCTGAAGCTTACCTTGGCAAGAAGGTTACACACGCTGTTGTTACAGTACCTGCTTACTTCAACGATGCTCAGCGTCAGGCTACAAAGGATGCCGGAACCATTGCTGGTCTCAATGTGATGCGAATCATCAATGAGCCCACTGCTGCTGCTATTGCTTATGGACTGGACAAGAAAGAAGGAGAGAAAAACATCTTGGTGTTTGATCTTGGTGGAGGAACATTTGATGTCTCTCTGCTGACGATTGATAATGGTGTCTTTGAAGTGGTAGCAACAAACGGTGACACTCATCTTGGTAAGTTTCATTTGACTTACTGTTGTTAACTCTTTGATTCCCAAGACTGACCAATTTCTAATGAATCCTTTAAATGCCAATACTTCATCAAGAAGACCAAGTGGTACGAATCAGTAGTGTCAATGACAGACGAATGATTTTATCTTGACATCATACCTAAGTAATTGTCTTTAAGGGATGCTTAAACAAGGACCCGCACTATAAAAGGGATAGCTCCTCCCACCTTTGTCACACAGTCACCATTTCTTCAACGTCACACTAGGGATGGCGGACATAGTGAGCAAGTAGGAAGTAAACATTGTGGAATGGGTCTGTCAAGAAATAAAGCCAAAGGCATCTTGAAAAAATAACGTGAGCTGTTAAAAGAATATTTTGGACTAAATTTGTTGCAACTGAGGCCCAAAAGCAAATTAGCAAATCTCAGCTTTATTCACGAGGCAAATACACATACAAATTTCAAATTTATTCTATCAATATTCTATTATATCTAGCTAAACAGACTCTGTGTTATTCACAGCTCAGTGTCTACAATAAAATGACTGGTGGCTTGGCCAGCCCAAGGTTCCTATTATAGTATGGGTCCGTGTTTCAAGACCTTACCAAACAATTGCGCAGAATTACATACCTTTATTTGCAAGTTTGAAATGTTAAAGACATTTGGAAACAAAATCAACTCATTAAATTAACTCTCTTGTCAGAGATGTGACCATTGAACCAACTGACCGTGCTGTCTTACTTACATTTAAGGTGGTGAAGATTTCGATCAGAAGGTCATGGAACATTTCATCAAGCTGTACAAGAAGAAGAAGGGCAAGGATGTGCGTAAAGACAACAGAGCTGTGCAGAAACTGCGACGTGAAGTTGAGAAAGCCAAGCGAGCCCTAAGTAGTCAGCACCAGGCCAGGATAGAGATTGAATCTTTCTTCGATGGAGAAGATTTCTCTGAGACACTGACCCGAGCCCGCTTTGAAGAACTGAACCTGGTAAGTGTCTTCCCATAAATGAACGAATGAAATTACACTGAAAATTAGACAGCTCTCGCTGCTCATACAGGATGGTGCTAACCACTGGTTTTTGAAAGCTGCAAACTGGCATATTAGAGAGTAGGATTTTAGTTTACTCCAATACCCGTTGACCCACCTCTCAGAAATTATGGTGTTATACCCCAAAAAAATTAGTGACAGCCATTTTCAAGGATACACGTGGTGTTTATTCCAAACCTTCTAAGAGAATTTCAGGCCTTAATTATATAACTTGTTATTGTGTATATGAATACATAGATATTGATTTCTACATGCCAACAAGCAAACTTGTAAAAAAGAAATTGTCTGTCCTATCGCGTGTATTTTTTTTATTGTGAAGGTGTTAGGGAGGGGTGGGGTTGGAGGGATTGACTTAAGCATTTTGCTGTCCTTTAGAATAGTCCATACTCCCTTTTCTTAGTTATCAGAGTTGGTGTTTTATTACTAATTTGAATGTTTACTGCTGCTTTTCAGAAACTTTTCCGCTCTACAATGACCCCAGTTAGGCAGGTTATTGAGGATTCTGGTCTAAAGAAAAGTGAAATCCATGAGATTGTCCTTGTTGGTGGCTCTACTCGTATCCCCAAGGTCCAGCAGCTTGTCAAGGAAGAATTTGGAGGTAAAGAACCAAGCCGTGGAATCAACCCTGATGAAGCTGTTGCCTATGGAGCCGCTGTCCAGGCTGGAGTGTTGGGTGGTGAAGAAGATACTGGAGAGGTTGTGCTTCTTGATGTTAATCCACTCACTCTGGGTATTGAGACTGTAGGAGGAGTCATGACTAAGCTGATCAGCAGAAACTCTGTCATCCCAACCAAGAAGGCCCAGATTTTCTCCACTGCAGCCGATAACCAGAACACTGTTACAATCCAAGTGTTTGAAGGTGAGCGACCCATGACCAAGAACAACCATCTTCTTGGAAAGTTTGATCTGACTGGAATCCCACCTGCACCACGTGGCGTGCCTCAGATCGAGGTCACATTTGAAATCGATGTCAACGGCATCTTGAGAGTGTCTGCTGAGGACAAGGGAACCGGAAACAAGGAGAAGATTACCATCACCAATGACCAGAACAGGCTGTCCCCAGAAGACATTGAACGCATGGTCAATGATGCTGAGAAGTTTGCTGATGATGACAAGAAGGTGAAGGAACGTGTGGAAGCACGAAACGAACTTGAAAGCTATGCCTATTCCCTGAAGAACCAGATTGGTGACAAAGAAAAGCTCGGTGGAAAACTGTCTGAAGATGACAAAGAAACAGTCAGCAAAGCTGTCGAAGAGAAGATCTCCTGGCTTGACAAGAACCAGGAAGCAGAAGTGGAGGAGTTCAAGAAACAGAAGAAAGAACTTGAAGATGTTGTTCAGCCTATTGTTAGTAAGTTGTACCAAGGACAGGGAGGTGGGCAAGAAGGGGGTAGCCCTCCACCTGAGGAAGAGAAACCTGATGAAGAGGACCATGACAAAGATGAGCTTTAAGACGAATTATTGTAGAATAGGAACGCAGGACAATTTGCGCACCCAACATCGCCACGATGCAGTTATTCTTCAAAAAATCAAACACTTTGTCAAATTGACAAACATTGCTCAGTGGCTATCTTCTTGTTAATTGCTATGTCGAGGGAAAGTTGTTGTTTTTCTGATTGGACAAAAAAACATGACAACAGTGGACAGTATGCAGTAATATTAATAGTATGTACAGTCTATTGCTTCATGGCCGTAGCCTTTTTTCACAGTTGTTAAATTGTAAAGCCTTTCTTGTTCTAGAGTTCTTGATGAATTTCTAAGTAAAAGCATTCCTGTTATTTATCTATCCTCTGTCCTCTCTTTTTGGATTACAAGAGAGCTAGAAAATTTTTTCATTAAAAAAAATTAAATACTTATCTGATGCCTTAATTCTTTGTTGTGTGAACTGTCAGGACATGTCACTTTGCACTGGGCAAATTTGCAGGCTATTACCTCTTGTGTTGTTTTGGTTTTTCTTAACTAGAGCGGTTTTCAACTGAGTGTTGTAAAACCAAAACCAAAGTAATTTCTCTGGCCAGTCACAACAGATGAAAACAGCAAAATCAATCAATCAGAACTCGAAGCAAATACATGTAACTTGCGTCAAGCGCGGGAAAATGCGTGCAAAGCACAAATGGTTTTGGTCTTGCTGTTGATAGGTTGAGGAAATGGCATGCACTTTGGCAACCAATCAGAGTCTAGTTAAGCAAAACCAAAGCAGAAGCAAAATTGCTTTCAGCACTGGATTGAAAACCGCTCAATGCTCTGTGATTGGTTAACAAATTACTAGAGCCACCTTTTCAGCCGATGGGAAGCAAAACCAATACCAATGATATCGTAACTTACTCATATGCATTATCCCATGCTTGGTGCCAGTTACCTGTATTTGTTTTGAGTTCTGATTGGTTTATCATTTTTGAAAGAATAACTGTAAATTGGTCCATAGTGTTGTTTTACATCTGTTATCATTACCCGGAGTAATTACTTATTACACATTTACTTCCGTCACGCAACGCTTCTCTCGAAATATTGCGTGACAACCCAAAGAACAGTTGTTGCGCCTTTACCGCAGTCGAACGTAAAAATAAAAAAGTACGTTAAAGATTAGGTATTTCCTTTGAGATGTCAAAGCGTTAAAGTTTGTTTTGTGAGTGTGAGTTTACTAATGCATTTTATGAATCACTAATAAAACAAGTTGCGGGAACCATTTGGTAAAATCGGTTTTCCGGGTGTCTCACAGTAAATAGTAAATACAGACACAGCGCCAATCATTCTCCGCATACTTCACTCAAAAAACACATATATATCATGTGAGCTTTTAAGTAAATCAACTGGCTTAGTAAGCTCATGGAATCACAAAAAAAAATTGTCAGCTTTCTGTATGCAAAAAGGCTCGAACCTTTGAGTCTGGGTAGAATCCTGAATTGTGACCAACGTATTAATTATTTACAGTTATTCTTTCAAAAATGATAAACAATTCAAATAGAGAGGTTGAAACAAACAAACTAACAAAATATTGGACACACTTGTCTAACTGCTGCTTCACTAATTCCTCGGGGCCGGTCATGGAACAGGTTAATGCTCGGTTCAGTTAGGTGTGACTGATTGAGGTGAACTGAGGGAAGGAGGCCTACAGGCTAGAAACCCTGCAACATGAAAAATTTCATTGGCTTTTACGGTGAAAACTGCAGGTGGACACTCGGAACACAGGTTGGAGTCCCCTAAATTATAGGTTCTGATCAATTGCACTGTAATAGTTTATCACTGACCCTCTTATACTGTATCAGTATATTTCCATGTTGATTATCCAGGATTCATTTGCGTCATCGTTCTCCTTAGTGATCAAAGGATCCTTTTTTTTTTTTTGGTGATATGAGATTACTGGTTTTCCACCGTGTTAATAATTTTAGCCACTACCAAAAAAAAATACACTGTTTATTACCGTTGAATGCAAAACCGCGGTTTCGCCGGAACGTTACAATTCTAACCAGTTGCTATGATGTGTTATCTTCCAAGTGTTCTTCTGTTGTGCTTGTCGAAAAGTAGATGGTAAAATTCAATTCCGTTCGGCAAAAAATGCAGCAGTTCATGTAACAAAACAGCTTAATTTTAATTTTCTTCGATAGCGCTTCATTCAAGACGCACCAAAGCCTACAGTTCGCCGGTCCAAACGCATAATTCGCCTTGTACCCGTCTTTTTACCAGGCAAACTATACGAGACTCATAACTTGACGCACCGATGTTTGTCCACATTGGTTTCATCAAAAACGGCCAATGCTAGACGCTAATCAAATGACACTCGGTATGACATTTCTTTCTTTTTATTTTCTATACAACGCAACCTAGAAAGCTTTCAAATATTAACAACCTCTTCCAAAAATTTCCTTCTACTGATACTTCTGCCATTAAACTTGGTAAATTGAGCATTAAACAATATTTACACTATGGTCTCTCTCATCTCGTGTGAAAAAGAAACATGCCCGCGCGAGAGCGAATAAAGACACCCTCCCCTCGAGTTTCCACGCGCGTTTTCCTTTTCGTTCAACGATCAACGACGAACAACAAGTACCAGTCCTAGGTTATACTAGTAATGGAAAAAATGAATCCCGCAGATAACGACATTACGGCTGAAGATGTCGGGCTACGCTTTCACTAGAGTAAATGTATCCGGATTGGAAACGTTAGTACAGCCCCATGGAGTATGAGGGTGGGAGAGGAAAAAAGAGCTTGGGTTCGTGCCATTACAATGAAACCAGGGAAAGGGGGCTTGGAACCCAGGGCGATCACGCGTCTTCCCGATTAGCTCAAATTTGACCGTGCTCCAAGGGAGACTGGAGACGAGGCTGTGTTTCCTCTTTAGTAAACGTAGTTCGAGATCAACAAATAGGCCATTTCCTCATTATAAAAGCGCGGTTTTGTGCAAAGCTTTTATTACGAAAATAAGTGTTCATATGCAAACAATACTAATTTTCACATAAAAAGCCTTGCACTAAGCCACTTAGCCTCGCTTTCGTGATGAGGTTCAAAGCAACTCAGGAATGGCCTTATCGCGGATATCTAAGCAAATGTTTCATCAGCATTCGACTAGAAACGAGACAAAATTGAAGGCTGCTTGAGTTGCGCTCAACGCGATCATGGAGATGACAAAATGTCTAAAGTCTGTACTCATTTACAGTCTAAACAAATAAGCAAACAACAGCTTCTGCAGTTCCGGTTTAACTAACTAAACACTGGATCCGCTAAATAACAACGCTCAGGTATAAATATAGAACTGAGAATTTCGTTGGTCGATAGTAGCGTTAATCTGATTGGCGTAGACCAAATACACCAAGACATACCTATGGCATATAGGCAAAATCACGCCTTTTCCAAAGTAACTAAATAACGTTTTTCACGTTCACTTTCTTGTGTTCCGAATGGTTTTGATTAAAACAAAGAAAACCAAAAAAAATCCACCCTAATTTGAGCTAAAATACAACATTCGAAATAGCAGAACTTGTACAACCGAAACCGTAGCATTGTTTGTTTGTTTGTTTGTTTGGCTTGAGCATCAAGCGCCTTCTTGTAGATTGAACGAGTTCTAGCAAACGAAATTGTCATGGTACATTCATATATAACTACAGCTTATCAAAATTTTTCAACGTCTTACTTAGTGTTCACATACACAATATGTGACATTCAATTAGCTCGGCTCTAAACCGTTCAGCTCTATTTACAAGGTAATAAATATATTCATGTGTGACCACGGACAGTCTTAGACCAGCTCCAGAACCTGTAAAAGGACGAGACACCAGTCACGACAAATTGAGTAGTAAAACGGTGCCATAAAATGGTTGACGAGGGCAAAAGAAAAAAACACAAACACACACGAAAACAAACAAATAAACAAGAAAGATAAACAAGCAAGAAACAATCCAACAAATTCACAGACATCTTTTTTGCAAAACGCTCAAGCCACACAATACACAACAAATTATAAACGCCTTCAATACTAACACCAAGCTCATCTGATATAAGATGAGTTCCGTTAACCTTGGATGCCTTACATCCCTAAAGACCCACTGGACTCGGCTTTAAGTAGTATAGCAAGTAGATACGTACCTTTATAGTCCCTTGACTGTTAGCAGCCACAACAACATTGGAGCCCTGTTTAAACAGGATAGAGATTAGTATTACTCACCCGGATTAAGTTCTCTTGACAAAAAACAAACAAACAAACAAACAAACAAACAGGTTGTTGATTCACAGTTTGTAGAATCTCGATAACTCGAACCGTCAAGGTAAGCTGCCAAAACCGTAATATCAAGATGAATATTCGCCTGACTATTCTGCATATATTTCTTATGGCACCAACTGGAAGAATTTGTTTGAACATCAGGCCATTTTATCTTTGCAGTAGTATTGTAAGGATGGTAAAACTGCTTTCAGTTCGAGTTAGTCTAGACTACAAAACAGTCGTTTTTTTTTTCTTTGTTAGTCGTACGAACGTGCGGGGTCTATAAAAGAAGTCTGGCCGGAGCGAGCGAGGAAATGGATACTGGAGAGATGTGCTACGAGAGCGCGATCTTCCCACGCGAGAGTCCACGTATTCGGCGCCTCGAGCATCGTAAGTTCGCGTTTGGGCGATTCGTTAGTAAAAAGAGTAAATGTTGATGTGGTAGAAGCTAATGGGGATACAAGGGAAGAGCTTGCATTGTAAAAGCAGATACAGCGCCATTGTTTTGGACAGATAGGAACACTCCTGGAATTTCATGGCAAGTGTTGGGGCCAAGACGATTAGCGTGAACTGAAATTACCTCTTCTAGGAATTAGCTACTTTGGCATCGAAATTTCAGAAACCGAGGGAGCGCGAGGAAGTGTTTACAAACGCAAGAATAATAGGGTTTTACTCACAGTTCTCCAGCAAACCGCGCTCACAAATTCATTTGCATCATCTTCCTTCTTATCTTTCTCCTACAAAATTAAGCCAAATGATGAGAGAAATGTGAAACCATGAACCGAGTACAGCAACACCTGGTCTGACTTCACGAAAAAAGGGAAAAAAACGAAAACAAACAAACAACAACAAACGAAACAAGCCAAAACAAATAACACTGACCCCCAAAAATTTAACAACTGTTCGAAAATAATGTAGTGAATTCACAGAGCTAAAACACATAGCTCCTCCGTTTGACTAATACGTGAAGGCATTAGCACAACCAAAGCACCAACAAAGGGCCTGTTTCTTATCGCCGGGCTATGCCATGCCCTACTAACGTAGAACGGCAAAACATCCCAGTATCTATATGACAAATACACGAGCGGAAGTTACCCTTGAGTCTGTTAGTTTCCTTGCCAAAAGGCTTTGAATTTTGAGCTTAACTCACCAAAACACTTCTTACGGTGTCAAATTTGAAAGTGAGCAGCTGTTTTGACAGGCCTTTGTAGTACAAGTACAGCGAGTTGTTTTCACTTCCTGTGAAACAAAACCAAACAAAAAAAACTTAATTACGTGCTCTAGTTATTCCTAAGCCATGTCCATGTTTACCTCGCCGAGCAATGACAATGATGACGATGATGATGATGATGACGATGCTTACGATGACGATGCTGATGATGATACCAGCGGTTCCCATCAGAAAGGTTTCAATACCTTCCCGTATTATCTATGGCTTGCAACAGAGAAATTTTCATCAAAGTTTATCACATGCAATTCCAACAGGCATCAGACGTCCCGCGGCAAGACAGCGAATACATTCTTCTGAGTGTTTTATTGAAGTATTTTGAGACAAACTTACCACAGGCGACGTAATCTCCATTGGAAGCCAGCCCAACAAAGTTCTTTTCATTAATGTGTCCTTTAAAGGTTCGAAGACAGTGCGGCTTACTGATGTTCCACAGTTTCAACTGACTGTCTGTTGATCTGTTATAAAAAGGGAAGCTTTCATTCAGGTTTTTAAATAAAATGCTTAAAACACACTACGATGTTTGTTTTGAATGTCGCATGCCGACCTAAAGCAGTTGCAATTAAGAAAGCCTGAAAACGGGATTCGAACCCATGACCTCTGCGATGCCGGTGCAGCGCTCTACCGACTGAGCTATCAAGCCAACTGGGAGCTGGTTATTTTATCAATTCGTAACAACAGAAGTGTATGAAGTCTCTAATATAAGTGAACTGTGGATGAAAGATTTCACACATGAAGGGAACTATAAAGTTACTGTAAGATCTGCCACTTAGCTTGCAAGCAAGCTCTCTATTAGAGTCAGCTGCGAGAGGACTGAGGCAGGAGCCAATCCTCTCGCGGCTGACCAATAGAGAGCTTGTTAATAATAATAATAATAATAATAATAATAATAATAATAATAATAATAATAATAATAATGACAATCTTTAATGAGGAAACTTTTTCACTAAAAAGTGGTTTACAAAAAGGACCTCGAAAATTGTTCGCAGGCTGTCTGCTACCATGCGCGCTGATTTTGCAAATTGGCTGCGTACAGTGTATAATGACACTAAAAATAGACTTACGCAGACACGATTTCTTCAGTGTTGATAAATTTTGTGTATGACACAGCTTTCCTGTGGCCTTTGAATACTGTTATTGGCTTGGTTGTGTTCCGTAAGTCATAATAATGCACACAGTGATCTGTTGACGAAAAGAAACAAACGTACGATGCAAATTAGTTCTACAGAGAAGAACAAGGAATAAACCACTCATCTACTGTTAAGATTCGATTTCGCGCAGACTCTCTTGTGCCTATTTTTTAAAAAACAAATAACCACTCCGACTACAATAAACGTTCCTTCCTTCACCTTTAGAAATGCTTCAGTCAGCATTTGAGAAGATTGTATTTTAATCCAATACTACAAAAATTGGTTTTCAAAATCATGGTCCGCTCATTGTGTGCCACTGGAGCTGGGATTGGACATTGTCTAATAAACCCTTCTCCAAAATGGCGGCCGAAAATTCAAACAAGTTAAAGTTAAAAACGTATACCAGCACTAGAGAGAGCACTTTCACTTTAGTAACCCTGCAGAGTTTCCGCATATCAGGTGTAATATCAGCTGAGAAAATATAAGTTGAAAAATGAAAAATTTACAGACGTTTGTATCACTGGGGATATGACGTATACCCCCAGTCGTACAAACGTCTGTAAATTTGTCAAATTTCATCTTACATTTCCTAAGGTGATATAACACGTAATATGCTGAAACTTTGCGAGGTTACTAAAGTAAAGGTGCTCTTTCCAGTGCTGGTATCAGTTTTTTCATTTAGTTCAATTTTAACTCATTCAAATCTGTAGCCTCCATTTTCGAGAAGGGTCTAATTTTGGCCACACCCTGTTCGATGACTGACTGCTGTTGGCAGCTATGCTGCGTGATACATTGAATCAATAGGCTAGTTGTGGACTACGGGTAGTCCCTTATTAAACATGCGAACTCGCGCGAAATTTGCCTCCCGCGAGGAGACGCGCCGTGTTTCCTCGCAGGAGGCAATTTTCGCGCGCGCGGGCGTGTTTCCCTTGCTTTGCTACTCAGATGCAAACATTCATACCTGCTGAGCCAAAGGATAAGTGGTATCTACTCTCTGGGTTGAATTTGACACAGCAAACATTAGCTTTAGCTTCCAAACAAGCCACAGAGTGCTCCATATCTGTTGACCACAGCTTGACTGAAACAAAATAAGTTGGGAAAACAAATATGACGAGTGTGCATTCACCCATTACATTGGAAAAAAACTACTAACGTGGAATGCACCTCCTCTTCCAATGAAGATGAGAACTTTAAAGCTAAAGTGCTGTTTATGTTAATTTTTACATTAATTCTTTGATGTTATCCGCAAATAGCTAGCGAGCAAGTCGAGGCGAGTAGCGAAACGAAACTTGATAAGAAGCGTCCACAGCGGAGCAAAATTTCACACGTCCAATCTGTTTAAACGCGCGCGCCAACTGCGCACAAACACATGGGTTGCAATGAAGTGATACACTTCGTTGATTTATGCAACAGGAATTGGAACTTTTACTGTTTACTTTCAAGATCCATTATTACCTTTTGCATCATCAGATCCTGAAGCTAAGAGTTTTGGATCAACATGATTAAAATCCACGCTCCAACACCTTTTCTCGTGTTCCTACATGAACAGAACACATTACTCATTACTTTAAGGTAAATATTCCGTTGGACCTCAAAACGTCTGACAAATGTCTATAGACATCTTTATAATAAAGGAACATGCACGTCATTACAAAAAAAAAAAAAATTAAAGAAAACAGAAAGAAAGAAGAATAATAACACTGAAATTTGACACCGATGGCAAAGTACAATACTTTAAAGTCCAACATAATTACACTTTCATCATTCCTACATGTACTTCCAACCATTTTGAATTTCTTGAAAGAAATTTTAGGAAATGCTTTTTGTTGAGATGATCATCGTAACTGTCGTTGCCACTGTCGTCTTTGTCATCACCATCATCATATAAGTTTTACCTGAAAAGATCTTGTTTTTGATCCCGTGAAAGCATCCCAGAGTGTAACAGTGCCTTCATAGTCACTGCTGGCCAGTAAACCTTTGTGATATGAACTCCAACAGATTGAGCTGCAACAGAAAACGAATACTGAGAATTACACGGGATGAAATAGTCTTTGCACTACTGGTGTTTGCAACTACTGAAGCAACAATCTTTCTAAATTCTAATTTCAGAGTTTTTCTAAACTTGTTTTTAAAGAAATGTACTCAACAAACTTTAAAGTCAGAACCACCAGACATTACAAGAGGAGGGAAAAGCTTAATAGCTTTCACTGTCTTATAATATGGTGACGATTTACATTTCAACCTTGGACTCAAAACAAAGTTTTAAAAACTACCTTCTACAACAACACAATAAACTGTACCATAACAAAAACCAAAAAATCTATTTTGTGTAAGTTTTTATTCAATGGTGACAGCTAGCGATTTTATTAACAAACCCATGCAGAAGAACCTTATAACTGCAAAATTTGGCTCCATTTCATCTCACCTAATTTTTGAATTGCAAACCATTTCATTGACAGGACAGTGAATATCCACCACATCCCTGATCACTGTACCATATTCAAAAACCTGAAGTTGACAAAACAAACACACAAAAGATCAGAAGAGATTTGATTGTGTAAAATTCAATTTAAATTTGAAGGTTATTGGCTTCTCTACTAAAAAGCTTACAAAACTCGCCAGTGATTGCATGAGTCAGGCCACTCTTGGTTGACCCGCTACTTATGGAGTCTAACACAGACATGGAACTTGTTAGTACACTGTACCTTTATTTTCTTAGTGACACCAGCAATTGCAAAGTAGTCAAAATCACGGTCAAATTCAATGCTGTGAAGAGCAAAATGAAACAAAACAACATTATGAGAGAAACAGAGGTTTGATATAAGCCATACTTTAACCAATACATAAACATTTTTTTCAAAGGTTGCATGAGAACACTTCTTCATTTTGTTTCACTTGACAACATTTCTTTAAACATATGCACAACTTTATTTTAAAACGCTTGTTGCAAACAAATAAATCTGGTTCCATGTGGAATGTTTACAATACTGAATAGTTCTAAGTGATACATGTAGGTACAAATATTACAAATAAATGCAAGCATGTTTAAATTACAGCATATTTAATTACACAACAAAAAGATAGACTACTGCAATACAGTTAATTACATTACACTACACTACAAATTTACATTAATTAGTTTCATCCAAGTTGTCATTTCACTTATCATAAGTTCTGATATATTCACTTTTCACTTTATTGTTTACACTACATACATTATTCCCACTTGCAGTACTTTTGCCTTGCCAATCATGTTGACCGGTCACATTCAATCATATTGGAGATGAGATAAATTAAAATTTCCATGCTGTTCAGTTGTTTCAGTTGTTATCAGTATGTAGAGAGTTGCTGTGTATTGCGGAACTTTGATCTGAAATCCTGGGTGAAATGTAGCTAGAACCATTGTTTACAATTCGCACATTGAAACAGACATCAGGGTTCACGCACTTCCAGTCACAAAATTAAAAATAATTTCACCTTTATTCCCTCCCTCCTTAGTCCTTTGAGCCCCCAGTGGGGCATAGGGTCGCACCTTTATTAGTTAGTTTATTTTAATACACATAAGCTTATTTTCATTTCGTCGCTGTAATGTATTTTTATTGTTGACTATGAGTGCTTTTAAGTGCTATAAGCTCTAAGCAACGCCTTTTTTGGGGAAATATATAATGCCATTTTTGCTTCA
The DNA here is from genome assembly GCF_977016875.1 of Pavona decussata. NCBI lineage: Eukaryota > Metazoa > Cnidaria > Anthozoa > Scleractinia > Agariciidae > Pavona > Pavona decussata. Next base: position 3,981,876 of record NW_028145434.1, on the reverse strand, counting down.
TGGGCCCCTGTTATAAGAGTTATTCATGTTATAAATTTGACCAGCCAGAAACGATACCTGACCAAGCTAAAATGAATTTGGCCAGTCATCATGTGTGGAGACTCTCTGGAAATTATTTCGAGCCCTGCAACTTGAGAAGGTTTTCATGTTGCTTGACTATTTCTGCTGTTAAATTACCCGTATTTCAAGCAGCTTGTATTAATGACAATCCCAAGGAAATTATTTATTAATTGAGTTTTCCCTGCATAACTTTTCCTCAAAAACTCCTTTCTTAATAAGAGCAAGACTTCATTTTAAACTGACCTTGACACAATACTAGATCCACTGTAAATATCACTGGCATAACTAAGTGTAGCCAGGCAGCGGAAACCGCTGAACTTTGTAAACTTGGCAAGACTGTCAGTGAAATAATCCAGGGCATCTGATGTTCCAGCATCACCTAACACCAAATAATAATTATTATTAGAAGAAGAAAAAAATGTGTAGTTTTTTTGTAACCATTTTCTTTTAGCCCCAATAGCGATCAGCATCTTCTTTCTCCTTACAATATCACTACTTAATCAAACATGAAAGTCATGAGAATACAGGAAATGATCAGCAAGGTTTAAATGCCTTGAAGTGTAAGCACATTCTCCCCACTAGCACAATAGGAAATACATGGAGAACAGTTCGGAGAATTGACATTTTGATATCAAGGCTATAAGAGTTAATTTGTCACTGAAAGGCACAATACATGTCTGGACCCTCAAGAGCATCATTGAAACATTAAACTTAAGAATGTCCACACACTTACTTGGCAAGTCTCCTTGTCTGATAGAAAAGTAACATCTTTCAAGGTCATCAAAGTGCTGGTGAATCCTTTTTCTCCTTGAAGCCAGACTAGTGCTGCACAAGAGATGCTTTGCTCCCTGTAACAAACAGAAAACAAATAAATACACCTATATCATTACTGCAATCACAGTTTCTCTGCTATTAAAAATGATTAGAGGCACTTTAACTTGTAAGCAACCATACTGTAAGATCACTGTACCAGTGTGCTAGCTTCTCTTTGTAAGCACTCTACAGATGTTGGTAGAGTCACTGCATTGTGTACTTACATGCTGGCTTCCATTGAAGCCATCTTGAGCTGCTTCTGTATGATCACATGAATCATCATGACTGAAAACAAGCACAAAAAATACTGCAGTACACTGTATATCCTATCTAGTAATATATACTACCCCCAAAATACTTACTCTAAACTCTAGACAACTTTAAATGTATTACTTGCTAAACAGGGTAATTTGTTTGAGAAGAAATCAAGTGATAATTTATATATTTTTCCTATGTACTTAAACAGATTTTAATTTGCAATGCATTATACAGCTGTAGGACAATTTCAAATCAAAGACCAGTAACATGTTTCTGTTGTCAAATCAAAACAAACAGGAAATGGAGCAACAAAACCACTGTTTTGTTTACGGTTTTAAAAGCAAGTGGGGAAGAGCTTCATAAAATCACCAGTTTTTGACTAAAATAATGTTAGTCCAAAGCATCGGATACTAACTTTACTTTAATATTTTTGAAATTTAAGGCCGCCCTGAGCTCCTCCTTACAAATGCTTTTAAACTTTGCAGAAACATTGCATCTGAACATACCAATTCCATTTTTGAGTAATGACTATTTAAAGGTTATACTGTTACTATGGTAACATATTATGTCAAGGAAAGCACCAACACTTGTTCACCAATGATTAGGCATTTGTTTGACACGATTATCGTTGCATCAATTGATAAAGAGTGGTAGTATTGATTCATCAAAGTACTTGTACTGGAAAGTGATGGAAACCAGTGTCAGCCACCTAAAATAATGGTACATGTAGTTACCTAGTTGAAGGTTCTACATCAGATCCTACTGCCATTGGTGCAGTTTTGGCTGTGGGAGTTGTAGGTACAGCATGGTCCTGCAACAAGCCAATGCATCAACCTCCTTAACTAGTACAGGGCTATTTTAATTTAACTACAGCTCTCTTTCTGTCCATTATTTGAACAGTTTGTCACCACTTAAAATAACTTTCAAAATAATTGAAACAGCATGTCATTCTACCTTTAATGATTCAGGCCTACAGAGGTGTTTCGTGGTGTTAATAGATGTAGATCAAGACTTACATTACAGTGAATTGCCATGACATTCTCCATGTGTAAACATTAGAAACTATTCCAGATTTATTTCCTAGTTCATTCACAACAATACATTTCTATCTGAGTGTTATGTCCACAATAATTCAAGACTGTTTAATTAAATCGCCATCACAACAGTTCTTGGGGTTATTGTTTTATCAACAGAAATCATTGTAATTTAAATTGTTCCAGTAAAACCAATAATCTACACTGTAGGACGCTGTAGGAGCCACGTAGGAGGAGCTGTAGGAGCCACTCACTAAAAAATCACTTACAATAGGGTTTGTTCGCACATGGCTCATTATAAATGCTAGTTAAAGAATTCTGTGCATGCATTCATATTTGGAGTGTTTTATCAATACAGCAGATACATTGCATCTCACTTGCTTGTAAACGGGTCTCTGTAAAACGAAGACCGGATGGCGGCGGATGGCGGATGGCGGATGGCGGATGATAAAATGCGGATAATAAAATGCGGATAGAAAAATGCGGATAATAAAATGCAGATGACAAAAAAATTAAAATAATAAATAAATTGATTGATTAATTAATTAATCACAAATTTCCCACATTTTTTCTTTATGTATCGTCTGATCCGAAAAAAAGAAAGCACTTTCATCGAAGAAGAAGTACTTTTTGATCGGGATCCATACTTTTCAACTTAACATCACCACTACAGTTCTTTTTCCCCCCATTTTTATTAGTAACTAACATTTAACAAAGAAAACTACACTACTACCACTGCAGTACTTGATCGACACACCACCCTACCCTAAATAGTTGTCAATTTTGCACCGAGCGTTTGTACGTGCACGGCACCTGTACGTAGAAAGGCTTGTTTAATAGCGTACGTAATAGCTCGAGTGAATGAACCGCGCACCTGGGTTAACCGATGTCTGAGTTGCCGGAATACCAGCCAACTTTTGTTTGGAAGAGGTGAGTTAGGTTAATGAATTGATTAAACTCAATCGATCTTCAACCTTTTTTTAAAGTCAGGCAATTTTTGTTAACCTTTTTTGTGTTCACTCTACATGTATGGTGAAAATGCTGGTCCAGCCCACGATGGTAGGGATTATTTATAGCTTTTGGGTTTTACAGTCAACCCAGGTCACGCGTGAACTATATTTTTGAAATTTGAACGGAGTTTTGAAATTTACATGTCATTTTAATTGAATATTTCAAGAATAACAATTGTTTCCCAAGTATTTTGAATCTTTTTTTCAGTTAATGCGTCTTTTTCGGAACGATTTCCAGAGAAATGTCCAACATTCCATTCACACGTCGGATATTACAAAGAGAAATTCGAATGTTCATTTCATTCTTGGAAATACTTTTCACGCGTGACCTGGGTTGACTGTAATGCATGTTACAAAATTGCGATAGTAGCATTTTAGTTGTAGCTTTGTCCAATGTCTTCCGGCTTCTGTCGAGGTAAATCTTATTGTCATTGTTTTACACGGCCACCGAAGGCTTAGCTTACCCCTAGACCCGCACGTAGACAGTATATCGTAAGCAAAATAACTTACTTGATTTGCCGGTTAGTTCATTTTTAAACTACATCAAATATTAACTAATTAAACATTGATTTGTGTTATGAGCTAAAGGTTCTTGTATTGCTTGAAACGCGAGCGAGATATTTCCGTTAAATCGATTTTAAGCGGCGTAAAAACAGCTTTCAGATGTACCCTCGCCTCAAGTCAAGCAAAGCGGTTACAAAAATTTGTTCCGGCTATTTCCTAGTGCAACTTCATAACATATAACAAACGGTCAAGCCACAGCGTAAGTCTTTCGGCATGAATCAGTACTTAATTTTCACTTAATTTTTACATAATTTTCTAAAAGAAATTTGGCGTAAGAAATTGTTTATTTATTTATTTATTTATTTATTTATTTATTTCTTATTTATTTTTTTTTTGTCATCCGCATTTTTCCATCCGCATTTTATTATCTGCATTTTGTCATCCGCATTTTATCATCCGCCGTCCGCCATCCGCCATCCGCCGCCATCCGGTCTGCGTTTTACAGAGACCCCTTGTAAACACTTGTGTTGACTGCTTTTGATAAAAGTGATAACATATGTATATGATACAAAAACGAAAGTGACAACCAACTGCAACCTTAAAAGTGCAAGGAAAATAGAAGTTTTACCATTTCTTGAATGGATGCTTTCAGAGCTTGCATCTGTGTTAAATAAAATGTAATTTTGCACACGCATTCGCTTGTGGATGTTTTTGCATCACATGCGAGACCCAGCCCTAAATCAGTTTTTCAACCAAAGACAAATACCCTGTAGAAAGAAGAAGATCAGCCAGGTGTTACATGCTGTACATACCACGTCACTAACCATGAGACGCTCAGCTCCAGGAAGTGTCAAAGGAACTGGCATTGGATATTGCCGATTATGAGATGCTATCATCTCCATTACTCTCTTCATGTCTTCATCAATGAGTTTCACTTCTCTTGTCAGTTGATCAAGTTGCTAGAAAGAAAAAGAAGATACCGGTAATAATATTATTACACTTCTCCATGTACATGCATTCAATTTGACTTCAGTTGGTGATGGTTACTAAAGAATTTAAATGCAGTAAAGTATTGAATGCAGTAAAATAATGTTGAGAGAGAGGTTATTGTTGTTATCATGGTAGATACAATAACAATAAGTGTACTATCGTTTGTCTCGGGGTCAAGGAAGCTATCCACATAAGACTTCACCCTAATAGCATCAACAGGGACAGCGGAATTAAAATTCCCGAAATGTGGATGCCCATGATCAAGAAAAAAAACAGGAGGGTACAAGAATGGACCGCTGAGGGAGCAACTTCTCACTGGAACAGTGAGGATCAAAATGCACCAATCAAAGCTGACCATCGTGGTATAAATGGTGCCATGTGACCAGTCGACCTCATGGCCTGATGAAGACTAGCAGTAAGCAGTCGAAACGTCGCGATTTCAATCTCAAAAGTGACTACATCATGAGACAAACGATAAATAAAATAATGCACTTATTGTTAATGATAATAATCTTTTTAGGGGATGCCAACTTCACTAAGGTCCTCTAAGACTAAAACAATTAACAAAAATAATAATTTACATGATAAAAGTTAAATAAAAATAGAAGTACATCAAAAGAAAAAGTGAAAGAATAAAGAATCTACAATTACTGAATTACATTAATATATTGACATACATAATTATGAGATTTATAACAAAACAAGTATGTAATAAAGGAAATACAAGGAATTCACTATTTAAGGTAATTTTAAAAATAACTTTGGGAAGGCTTTGTTTAAGGCTGGATAAAGTGGCGGCTCCCCTAAGTGATAGATCAAAGGAGTTCCACTCATTAATAATAATATAAAAATTAAATTATTCAAATTAAATTATTTAATTTGTTATCATTTTGTCTCACAAAGTTGCCTTTGAAAGTATAATGAATGCCTACAACTTCTAGCTTCTAGCATCATGTGATGAAGTTGACTTCAGAACACGAGGAAGACTAGCCGGCACCATTGAAAATAGATCACAATCCACATCTTCAGTGATTAAATGTCTTGAATCATGAGGCAAACATAACGATACACTTTTAAAAAATGAAATGATACAACACTCTGCTAATTAAAAGTGTTCCATAAAATATTAATAATAACCTCTTGTTTGTGGCGTTTAACTTGTGAAAGAAAATCCTTTAGAAGCTCATGCTGCACAGCTTGGCTATCCTGATTAGACAATGGATTAACAATTAATTAAAGAGTAAAACAGATCATGCTATTTCAGGAAACCAACTGTATAATATAAAATACAATTAAGGAAAAAAAAAACAATACCCAAAGTGTTTCCTCAGGTTAAAGGATGACATTGATACCATGAAAGGTCCATGGCTCCCAGGACATAAATATTGTTAAATCTAAAAATATCCAATTGTACCTCCTTGATACTTTAAACTCTGAGTAAACCTCCCCTTACAAAATAAGCTAACTGGTACCCTCCCCCCCCCTGCCTCCCTCCTCCCCCACCCCCACATTCCAGGCAATAGCTGCTAGGAGAATTATCTAGTAAGTACATGTAGTAACTTCACTTACTGCTTCCAGCTTTTGTTTCTTTTGTGTCAAAACATCCAACAAGTAATTTACATCTGGCAGAGTAAAGAAAGAATTAAGCAATTTAGTCACACATGATTAAAAGTCAATTTCTTTGCTATACATGTAGGTTGTTCAAAGTCTAACGCCTCCAGGATTGTGACAATAGACCAGACCCCCATCGTTGGTTGGCAACAGACACCCACGTGTATTTAAATAGCTACTATCCTGCTGTGTGACAATATTGTGAATGTGCATGCAATATTTTGTAAGTCACACCACCTACTAACTTCACACCCACCCACCCCCATATTCAAAGGGAAAATATTAAGTTTTCCAATCTGCAGCTATTGTCTACAAACAAGGAAATGTCCAAAAACAGTACAATATCATTGCGTTAAATTATCAAGATTAGCGTAAAAACATTCTAGACATGTTTAGTCAGTCTTGGTTATGGCTGAATGATTCCATCATTCAGAAATGAAATATTGTGAGCACATGTAATCATTTTGAGTGGAAAACTGCAGCCACTTTTAATTTATATTATATTGGCTTAGTAACAACTGCTCATCTAATTAAATTGCTCTTCTTGCATACAATCTTTGCAACAGTTCATCATATTTCCTACATGCCTTATTCTGCCCACATCTGTAGCTACTGGTATGCATAATTTACAGAGTTTTTTCCCAGGTCATAGTCAGAAGCTTGACTTTGAAGGTCGCATAGCAATGAAATTGATCATATTTATTTAAGTTGCATGAAATTAGCAAGCTTTCATTTTAACCTGTTACATACATGTATACCCCCACAAGGTCAAGCTAAACTTGCAAAAAGATGATTGAATCTGACAGTAACTTGCACCTCTACATGTATTAACTTGAACTTCTCAACTTATTGCACACCTGCAAATACACTTTCCAACGCTTTGCTCTATTACAGTATTTAGCATTCAATAGCTCAAACTACTGATGTCTTGAATAAGTTTGTGTTCCTATGATGACTACAGTTTACAGGATTTAATTCTTACTTGTCATTGAATGCAACAGCTTTCATTCCAATGGCATCACTTGAATATTATTTTCATCCATAGACTCAAAACTTTTAAAGAACCAGCTCTTACAACTCAAGTTTCAACACTGAGTAAAGGTTTAAATGAAGGTGAACTGTTGTCAATAATGAAAGGAACGTTCTAAACTTCAGGCACTACATTTGAAAATCATCAGATTTAAATTGTATCAACATGCCTTTCAAAATGTGCTAATTAATATGTTCACTTGGTGCTTTCCTGCCTACATTTGATTTTGTTTTATTCCTACTGTTATATTACTACATGTACCTAGGACATGCACCACCACAAATTATGTTGACAGTATTACACCCCTGGCAAAAATGAAGGTCAGTTATTTGAGGCTTATGTGAAGCCTCTAGCATAGTATTGTTTCCTTACACATACAGTAGCATAGCATTGCACATAGCACAGCGTTGTTCCCTTACACAGGAAACGTTGCTCTACAATGTATATTGTCTCGGTTCACCCAGATGTATAAATTCCAATCCACCAAGGAGTAGCAATACAGTGTATGTCTAGTTGCTTTGCTTTGCGTAAATTAAGGACGGTGCCTACTATTGTTATTGCGCATACGTTCTGCGCATCGCGAGATACTCGGGTTTCCTATGGGTAGTGCCTACTAACACAGAAATATTTTTGCGCGGTTTAAAACTATGCGGAGAAAGCAGAACTTGGCAAATGCTTTTGGTATCTCAAAAGGAAATCGGGGCTAACCATGCATTTTTCAGAGAAAATTAAGCTTCAATTTAGGAAAAAATCCCATACATTGCTTTATATTTTGGCGTTTTTTAGAGATATCGTTGCTTAATTATCTATGAAAAATGCGTGGTTACTCCCAAATTTCTTTTTGGATTGCAATAGGCCTTGCTAAGATCTGCTTTTCCCGCATAGTCATAAACCGCACAAAAATACTTCGGTATTAGTAGGCACCGTCCTTAAATTGTGTAAAGGACGGTGCCTTCTTATACACAATTCTTTTTTCCAGTTTATGGCTATGTGGGAAACTTAAATCTTATCAATGAGGGCTATTGGCATTCAGAAAGAAACTTGGGGGGAGACCGTGTATTATTCTGGGATAAAGGCTTTAAAAAAATACCTAAAAATGAATATATTTTTTTCCAAATTAGAGCTAAACTATTCCAAATTTAACTATCCCTTATTTTCTTTTTGTATTCCCATAACCCATGGTAAGTTCTGCTTTAACCCGTATACATGTAGTCATAAACTGTGCAAAATATCTTTGTTTTAGTAGGTAAAACCCTTAATAAATCAGAGTTTCTCCTTCCACCCTGAGATGCGTAGAACGTATGTGCAGCAGCAAGAGGAAGCACCATCTTTTAACCCTTTAACCTCTAATATCAAAGTACAAATTCTTCTATCTTGTTTCCATACTATTCTTATAAAAGTACTGGCATGTACTGCCCGATGTTTAGTGATAACCACAATCTACTGGTAATGACATGTAAACTAAAAAGGAGTTATACATTGTAAATATATTCAAAACTTATACCTGCTAAATCCCACTCATGTTCACTTGACAGAATCTCCTGAAGCCCACTCACTGAAACCTGCAGCTTTCAAGGGAAGAAATTTTTATCAAAGATACTGTATGTTTTTATGCCTGACAGTAAACTGCTGAGTAATAATGCTGACACAAGCATTAACGAATCCACAAGATGTATAGATGTGCCTTGACGCCCTATCACAAATATTGTGTAAAAAAGTAAAAATTTGGGGAAGAGAGAGATACAGGGGGAGGGGGGGAACTCTGTTCTGTTAATCAAACAGATAGTTTGCACTACCGGTGATGACATGAAAGATTCTTTGCTCTCATAGGCAACAGGAACTATTTAAAAAAAGGGAAAGGGAATATGACAACCCTATATTTAGTTGTAGACAGAAAATCAATAATTTATCACAGCTATTTTCTGCAATTTTTAGCTAGCATGATGCCTGTGTGAGGGTGGGTACAGGTTCAATATAAATACAATATAATTTACCTTACAAGGGAGATCAATATTTTTTGGAAAATTCACAACAACTGAACATTCAAGAAAAAAACGGTGTGTAGGTGTAGACAACCTGTAGGCCTTAAGCCAGAAGTGAAAATTAGCATATCCAATTAAGAGACATGTTTCTACATGTATTAACATTATTAAAAGATTATTAGATGGAATTTATTGGACACCCTTTTGGTCATAATGTTGCTTGAACAACCGGGCCGGGGTTTTTTCTTGGCAGATGCAATCACTGTCAGTAATGTTCCTTAATTTAAGCTGCCATATAAATTACAGTTTGTATGTGTCATATTGTTTATCAACTCCCACTTGTAAGGGCTAGCTGTTATTCAAATGTGTAAAATGCAAATTAACCCTACCCCAAGCTACAAATAAAAACAATTTTAGAAGACAAGCTTCTGATGATAGAAATTTGAACTAACCAAAAACAGACTGACATTGAAAAAAAAAATGTCCTTGTTTGTAAAACTGGACAAGTAAAAGTGCAAATCTAAGGCCTCTTAGTTTGCAGTTCAGGAGGAGAGAATTCTAGCACTGGGCTGTCATGGTCAGGTAAGATGCTTGCTGCTGTTTAATTAATTTCCTTGCATGAATATGTTTTGATAATTGCATGTGTCTTATCCTCTGCAGATATAGAGCTACATGTGCAATCCATACAATATTTCTAAATAAATATGCTTCACATCGCCCTCCTTGCACCTTGACAAAGCTTTCATAAATGAGATATATGTGAAGGCAGGAACACCCTCAATAAAATTCTCAAATTTTGTCTAGAAGTGGGTGCCCATAACAATGGCTTCAAGCAACCTGATCAGTTAAATCTTTATCATGAATCCTCCTAAGATCCTCAACTCTTTTGATCGAACTCTGTCAAAAGGCACTTTGATTAGCAGCATGCATCTTTGCTGCGCTGCACAGGAAAGGTAGCAGAACCCAATGCCAGACGGCAGCTAAAAAAAAGTGCTAATTTTGGCATTTACTTTACCTGGGAATCTGGAGCCATTTTACTCTTTTTCTGGCCAGTCCTCTCCTTAACCTTCTGCACAAGTTCATTCACTACATCCATAAAAATAACAACAAACTTAGCACAAAACAAAATACAGTGAAGTTGGAGATGAACAAGCCTTTAACAAGCACTGATCAATGAATGCAGCCACTACTAAATTCAAAGGTTGTTGTGAATAAAGCAATTGGCAGCATTTTATAAACATATATGCACCTGGGTAGGTGGGCACAAATTAAGTTTGAATGCCTTTGTTTTAAAAGCTAGCCCACACACTACGTTGATGTGATATGCAGGTAAAAAAAATTAAAGCAATTTCAAAGTTAATGAACTATCATATGACCAACATGTACACCCACTCCTAACATCTGGTGCCATACAATTTGCATTAATTTGCATTTTCAAAAGGAGGTTGGCTTGGTTATTCTATGTGAAATATTAACGGTTTGTTGCCTTGCTATGACCTGAAAAAGCAAGACTACCAGAGCTAAAACAAAACTACATTGTAACATGAACTAGATCTAAAATTTGAATTTAGTTACATTTATTTAATCATTATTGAAAACAAAAAAATTAAAAAATGAATGTTCAGCACCACAGCAAAGAGCTGCTCATTACCTTTCATCTGAATGCCACAGTTTACACTCTAAAATTTCTTTCACAGACTCAAAGTTAGAACCATCTTGAAAAGCATTTTAGAACAGTGCTCAGGTATAATATCACTTTTAAATCACCTTCCATGAGAATACTTGAATTTAAGGATTTCATTCAGGGAGCTCAAAGCTATCATGCAGAGCAATGCTCACTACCTCAATGTTTATGTAAACCAACATGTTGCGTCTGCTTTTCGTCTCCAGCTAAAAGATACCTCGACACTGATCATGATAAACCCCAGCCATCAGAATGATAAAAGCCCCTTGGCATTAATAATATTATTGCTATTCAAATTAACCATCAACTAGCCTGTACACAGATTCCTCTTTTTTCCTTTCTGCATTTGACGAAGAACGTCTGCACCGGGGGTGGATTGAAACATCTGACAGCAAGTACGGGAGAGATTCCACCCTCCACAACTGGAAAAATTATGGTAGAATCTAAGAGGCCTCAGTACAATTTGCTAAAATGTTTGGTGACCTCAATATTAATCAACTGTGCACTTCCCCACTACTTTCTCCACACACGTTTTGGTTATACTAATGACAGCTTGTCATTACGTGATTTTGCCATTTTAATTTCTGTCCTAATAATAACATTATTATTGAACATGCAAATCAGTGACTTTAGGTGGGTGGTTAACTTTCAATTCAAATGAAATATTTTCAAATACCACAGTGTAAATTAATAACGGCCTTTGCAGTAGAGGTATAAAAACCACTTACAGAGAAAGTTAGGAAATATCTGATCAGGCTTGTCTATGATGTAGTTACATTTTGGACAGCGGTTACTTTCTTCAAGACTCCGAGTGATACACTGATAACTGCATAGTGAAAAACAAAACAAAAAACACAAAAGTCAAAACAATAATTTTGTCAAATATTATCACTTATTATAGTTAATTGTTAAACAGAAAGCTTTGCAATCTTTCAGGGAGGGCATTGGGGGAGGGGGGGGGGGGGTCTTAGACATTATATCTCTTGAGCGCTGTATATACCAAGTGATATGACTATGGTTCAACATCCATGCAGAATTGAATAAATCAGACTTGAAAGATAAAAGTCCAAGATACAGAACTTGTAACACAATACAACTTTAATTTAAAACTCATGCGCCAAGTACAATAATTACCAATATGTCCTTTGTAATATAGCAAACCTCACGACTCAAAGCCTTAACTTGCGGCACACAAGAACACTCACTTATCTGAAGTAATGCATGACCTGCGGTCAAGCATGAAACTTGCACATACAACAAAAGATTGGTGAAACAAGTGGTATGTTCAGTCTGACATCTGAATCAACCTGTTTTGCCATTACATGCATAACCATGATGTTATAGTGGAACCCCATTACTAGGATCACTCATGGGGCATGAAATTTTAGTCAGGTTTGGTTATTAAAGAGGTTGTTGTACCTAAGCAGGTAGTGCCAAAAGAAAACTTAGAGATGTATGTTTGTCTAATTGTGTTTCAGCAATACTGTCTTCAGTATCATATGTGCTTGTAAACACCAGTCAACTACAGCTGTAGGGTAAAATCAAATTCTCATAAGTATTAAAAAGGAAAGAGACCAAATAGAAAAAAACAAAGGATACCGTAACAGTAAATAAGGAAGTTTACTAAATTTAAAACTAGTCACAAATTTAGACAACTTTGACTTTTTTCTTGTCATTTCGTGTTTGCTATTGCTACTTAAGGAACCTTGCATTTAGAATGGTCGTATTAACAGGGTAAATTTAACAAAGACAATGACACATGTACAGTGGGGCACCAAAAGGTGTTTGTTGGACACACTGATGAGATGGTCAGATTAATAGTGCTTTCAGATAAGAAAGCTTTCATTTGAGTCACAAAAATAATAATAATAATAATAAACAATAAACGGGGTGGTCATGCATGAGAGTCGAAGTGCATGTGTCAACGCTTTATCCAGTTTTCTAGCAAAACTTGAAAGCAATCCATGCATGCACTAGGCTCTCTCTCACGCTTGTCACTGAAATTGATTGACAACGACCACTTGGCATTTTTTGTTTTCTAGTGGGCACACAAGCTGATTAATGGTGAGTTCGTGCTGGACTGGTACGAAAAAAATCACTGGAATGGATGACAGACATTTATTGCTGATTTCAATCACTTTCCACAGTAATCAAAATTTCTGGTGAATATCCCCAACGTGGACACTCCTGATGATTCTCACCAAATTATTGTTATGACAAAAAGGACTTAATTGGAGTGTGCTACTTTCCCTAAAAAGGTCTCTTGGGTTTGATCTCAAAGATGTCATGACCATGTCACAAGAGAAGTATTACAGTGTGACCACAACTAACTGTTACTGCTTAAAGATTACCATCAGGTTTGATGGACTAAATAATACTAACCGGATAAATTAAAGACAAAAATAATATAAGCTTAGCTCTGGAAGTAAAATTCAACAAGGAAAAAAGTCGAGGTGCAAAAAAAAGCAGGTAAATCCTCACCAGAATGTATGTCCACATTTCGTCATAAAAGCTTCATCGATGGTATCAAAACATATTGGACTGTAAAACAAAAGCACATTTTGCAACAGGAATTTTTAGCGCAGATCACGCAAAGCATGAGCATATTAACATATTTATTCGATCTAGCGACAGTGTTCTTTAAATTGCATTCACTGGTCCGTCCTCGATCATCAAAGTTGTAAACACGAAGAATTCTGCACTTACCAAACGAAATCACTGTTCTTGTCGCTGAAAGAATTCATGATGCCACCATAGACTGGAGGATGTGGTCTCTTTCGGCGGCGTCCCCCCCTCGTCTGACCGGACGAGGTCGAATTTGAGGACGACAGCTGCGACATTTTAGCTTAAATTCTAAACTTAGGAATAAGGAAAAGTTTAAAGTGAAGTATAGATAACATCTCCAAAGGCAAATTCAGCGTATATCAGGGCATTTTGAACGAATCACAAAGGAAAATATTCGTGCTCATTCCTCACAATGAATTTCACGTTAGTCAAATTGAATCTGCGCATGTGTGGTTAGGTCCCGGGAATCTCATCCTACGACCGCTGGCCGAAGGTACGCCCTCTGTTCTTATACGTTTTTAACCGGTTGTTCAAAGAGTGGACAACTTCATCAAGCGGATAAATCGCTATCCAGCCGATAAAATGTACTCCAACCTCATCCTCTCTTGACTCCAACCAATACCTTTTATTCACAGGATAGCGACTTATCCTCTGGATAAAGTTGTCCACTCCGAGTTTAACAACCGGAACCTGGTGTCCTCCAGCTGTAAAATCCATATCAATTTTCAGACTTCAGACCAAAATCGCTACAATCTATAACAATTTTCCGACCGAAATGGCTAAAAAGCATAGACCCAGCATACCCTTTAGGGCTGCACACGCCTAAAAAGAACCTAAATACATGTAGCTCATGTAGGGGGGTACCCATAGTGGTATCATTTGCATGGATAAAATATTTCATTAGACTAATTACACATGGAATATTGACAACAAAAGAACGAATTCATCTCATAACTAAAACATTCCCCTTACTCGTGCGCGGGGTAAAAATAAAGTGTAAATGTTGCGCAAACAATTCTCAAAGCACTGCTACTAGTATTGTGATAATTTTGGACTTTCGGGCATGAAATATTCGTTGACTGAATCTGATGTATTGAAACCCTTCGAGGGTGAGGATGCGGCAAAATTTCGCATTGAATAGTGTGTAACTCTCACTTAGCTTGGTCTGTACCAGCTGGCAGTAGATTTAAAGAAAATAAAAACTGAACATGATCAGTAAATGGCAAAGAGAGAGGTGAAACTCCGCTTGGACATCGGATTATCCCAGAAATTACGTCTGAAAAGCTTGAGTTTTTGCCGCTAAAGGAAGAAAAAGAAGACTAAAAGAGATTTCGCAAAGCGCATTCAAACTTTACATGGAAAAGTTGCTCGGTTCCTTGTCAAAGACACAAAACGTCAGCACAGTCCAGCCGGAAGATTACAAATCAAAGGAGCGAAATTTGAACAAGAGCTGAACCTTTACAACTCAAGCAAACAGAGATATAATTCTCCAGTCATTTCCCAACCACCATAAAAAACGTCAGGCTTCGCCATCATGATACGTTTTACAAAATTAATGTATCATATTAACATGTGTGGCATAATTATGCAAATCCGGCCTTTTCTTCTGTTACGGCTACATCATTCAAGAGTTTTAAAATTCTTGTGATACTTTTTTTTTCTCATTAAATCATCTTAGTTGATCATTTCAAACACAAATATAGTGTACATGCAGTCGTGACCTAAAAAAGTTACGGCAACCTTCAGGAGAATGAAAAACGAGCTGTCTCTCACCCTATCTAGCGTTTTCTCAACTTCTCCATAAGTCCGCGACTATTAAAGCTTTGTTAATGGCTCTTGGAGGATAAAGATTACGTCCAAAGAATTTTCCTTTAGGTCCAAAACAAGAATTGATGACGTCTTAGTACGTGGTAATTACGTCATGATTGCTAAATGGCAGCCATCTTGGATCCACCATCTTGGATTCCTGGATTTCCCCAAAACTTCAGGAAAGTGCCAAAATTGAACGAAAAGTAATCAAAACCACTAAAAGAACGGTAAGTGACGTGCTAAATGCATGACAGTTTCTATAAAAAAAGTAATTTCATAGTTTCGAATTGGGATTTTCCATTTCCTGGGAAAACGCCGTGTCAAAAATTGGTTGTCATGGTAACATCAAAGTCAATGAACACTCTGACCAAATCAAATTTTTCGCATAAAGTTCTGAAAAAGTCATCAAGTTTCATTGCGTTGGAGTAAATATTAAAAAAAAATTATTCAGGTTCATAGTGGTTGCGGGAAAAATCCCCACCCCTCTCCCCAGGATCACGCGATGTGCTAAGGTTATTTTTGTTTACTCAAAATATTTGCTAATCAATACAAACGACTTATTGACAACAACAACGAAACAGACACACAATAGGCATTTTACTAACAATAGGCCCACGGACGTTTTGACTAACAAAAAACGGATCGAAACCCGCCAATCACTTTTTACAGTCGTCACAGCCAATACCATCACGGCTTATTGACAAACGACCAATAACATCTCGACTTTGTTGACCAATCAGGTTAACAACCAGAGACGTATATACCACCTACTGACGTTCCACAATTCACTTGACTCTGAAGATGACTTCCGCTCAGGTTGTCGAAACGTCTGTCAAAGTCACCACAAACGGTCCTTCTTAGGACTTCACTCACCCGGATGATCATAATTTACGTACTTACAATATCAAGTTATCGACAAGATTTTTTAACGCCTGGAGGCTGCCGTCATTGTTTTCAGATTAATTTTGTTTTCTTTCTTGTTTCTAGGCTGCGACTGTAAGGTAAAGTAACAGTGTTTGGAAGGACTACCGCGACAAAATAAAAGTATGAAAAATAAATTGTAGAACAAATAATGCAAAAAGGGGCAAGTCTAAGTTAGCGGCCAGGAAAGATTCAGGGAAGTAAGTTTATTTTGGTTCAAGAGTTTCGTTTGATAACTGCTTTTATTAAGTTTTTTATGATGCTATACCTAAAAATGTACTATATATCTGTACAGCTTATAAGGCCGGTTCACACTGGCGGCGGAATCGAAAGTGGAGTTGGAATGGTAAGGAACTTTCCGTTCCAGTGTTAAACGGGAGTTTATGCAACAGGACGGCTGATGTGGTGGGATAGCAAATTGTCCTTGTGTGACCAACGTGACGTCCAAGTATTTACGATTCTAGATTGTAATATTCCTACCCCTCGTGGTCTTCGCGTTGTAACAGATGAGAGAACACCAGTTTTAGTCGCAAATCGCTTAAAAATGTGAAGGTACTAAGATGTCATGTTGGTCACACAACGATAATTCACCGTCCTCTTCCGTCAGCCGTCCTGTTGCTTAAGCTCACTAATAGGCTGATTTAGCAAGAGAACGGGAAGGTCAGTTGAAACGGCGCGTGCATCCAGAATACCAATAAGACAGTCGAAATAGACTTGCGCATGGGTCCAGCCTAGTCCGCGCTCTCGCGTCCTCAAATGACGTTCCTGTTCTGTTGCTAAATCAGCCTAAAAACGAAATGACGACGGAATCGGAATTGCAAGGGACAGAACGTTTCTTTTTTCTTCCGATTCCGCTTGTGATTCCGTCGCTTGCGATCAGCTGTGAACTGGTTGATCGGAGTCGTAAGGGCAAGCAGAAGGGAAGCAGGTTCAAATTTGCATCACCAACGATGGCTTGCATAAAAGAGAAATATTTTCATGTGTTTTTATCTTTCCTACGTTGTTGCTCGTCTTCAGTAGAAACTAAAGTTGTATTCCCTTTTTAAACAATGACGTATCGCCTGATAACATAGACTAGGCATTTAAACGGATCAAACTGGATTTTTGGTTTTGTAGGGGCCATGGACGAAATCATATTGGAACTATAAACTTGTTAACATATGCCTTGCCATGTCATTAAGAGTCCAGTCGACATTTGATCATTTTATTAGACTTTATACTTAAAACATCTGCGGTATCGGGTTGCTTTTATTTCCGAGCTCTTGAAATAAATTAACGCCGGTTAAATTGTCGATAATACAATCTAATTTCAAATTTCGTTGGAAAACATGGAAACAATAGAGAGAGATTAAGAATCGCGTTTAAGGCAAACGGCAATCGTAAGATTCGCGGTTATGTTTTCTTGAAAAAAAAAAAAAAGAGTACAAAGGTGAGAATAGTGCAAAATAATTATGGCCTTTGATGTTAATGCAAAACTACTTAATTTTACTAAGAAACTGAAAACAGCGAGCGGCAAATATAGGATAAACATAGTCACGTGGTCATTTCAGCCCGTTTGCCGTAAACGTAATTCTTAACCTCTCTAATATTGAATTCCGTGTCGGGAAAAACAGGATTCGATTATCGCCTGTTTTCGCTTTTAAACTTCTTTAACGCCGCCATTTTGAATTTCATAACGTCATACGGTTACGCAATTGTTTCACACGAAAGAAGTTTTGCTTCTCGACAACTCCAAAACCGCAGAAAACCGTCCAGACTTTTTCAAAATTTATCGAAAGCGACGAATATAATAAGAATACAAATGGTGTAAAAATTAAAAAAACTACAAGAATAAACTTAAAATTTTTCATATAAAGCTAAAAGAATCCAAATTGTAAAAAGCGGGTGTCCGGCAAACTCTTTGTCTCCTTCATCTTGCCTCTACGGAAACATTAAGTCACGTGACCAATCAATTATTACATGAAATTTGTTACCAGATGGAATTTAGTAAAAGTCACAAAAGTTTCAATGGGTGGCGTTTGCTTTTATTTTAAAACAGGTATGAATATAGCCAAGACTAGGCTCAACGGGGTTTTACCAGAAAAAAAAAACTTACCCATTTCGAGTTTTAGGTAGGTTTAATTTTGGGCCAAAATGCGTTTTTATTTTCTAGGGTGGTATCCCAAAACGCAGGAAGAATATTTTAACCTGTTATATGAACTGATACTAACTTTGGTGCCAAGTTTGAGCCAAATCGTTGATACAAATCTACTTGTACTTTCCAACACCAGTTTTGCAAATTGTAATAAGGAAGCAGCACGACTTTACAGTTTCTAGTGTTTGTCAGCTTCCCTTTGTTTAGATGAGCGCACCAAAATGCTTCCGCAATAATCATAATTGAAGACCAGCCGAAATTGTACCCCAAGGGCTCTGATGTCTGCCTTGACCCCAGGCACAGTTCATTTCGGGGGAAAAGGGTGGAAAAACAGGACCGCGGGGCTTCATGGGAAGGACGCGAAAAACGAACAGTCCCACAGTCCCCAAAATAGAGCCGCCTGGATACGAGGCAGCTGGTCAGTGCTGTCATCGGAGTGCAGTGTGGATAATGAAAGGTCGACACCCCACACCCCTAAAAGAACCATGGCACAATGTAAATTCACAAAAAATGGACCACTCGGGTTTTAAATATAGTTTATTGCATTTGTTGATCTCTATTATTACAAGCGTCTTGTTGAACAAAAAAAAAAAAAAAGACTAAAGGACCGTTTGAAAAGTTCTGCTGAGTAATGCGATATAATACAACACCTCAGAAAACGGTCACGTGTAAAGGCAACTACCTTTGGAGATTCCACTGAATACCCTGGCGAACGACAACCGAGATCTGGAGAAAGCGCACGATTGGTTCCCAATTATCCTTCAAATTTACTTCAGCCTATCAGATTTGATTGGCGTGCATTGTTAGGTTACTGACTTCTGTGAAGTTCGTTCGTGTTTGAAGAGGCAGAAAAGGGTGTCTTCTGGGCTATCTCTGGTATGAACAGCACGGAGCTTCCTATTTTACACAATTGGAAATCGTTGGGTGTGAAACAAAAAAGCAGGAACAAAAACAAAAGAAAGTTAAATAAACAGCTAGACAGCGGATAACATTGCAAAGTTAGTATGTAATAATGCGAGATGGAAAATTTTGAGCATGGCAACACCAGAAAGCAAAAAATAACACCAAGCCCTTGTTACAAGTTGTGAAAGGTCCCCAAGGCATTAACAAGACAATCTGGGTTCAATTTACTGGAAATCTTCTGCAATTTTTACAACGAATTGGCCACATATCTATGACAGCAGACAGTTCTCTACGAGTGACAGGGATCTCACTGCACCCCCGACACAGATCGTCTACTGTGGACTCTCTAAGTTCATTGAGCGGCTTGCATCAGAAATCTCCAAAGTTTGAATTGCTAGAATACAGTCTTCCAGGCCTATACATTGTTCCTATAAATATACATGGACTGCTTCCGTAAGGTACTGAATTTAGAAGTTTGCAACACTTCAGACGGTAAGTTTCAAAGCTGTACATAATTGCACCACAACGGTTGATGACTAGGGAAGCTGCGAATGTGCTGCTATGAATCCGATTTCCAGATCTTTATAGTTTTGTCGTTTTCCAGAGCTCCGGACGCTATGATATTTTCTGTTGGATGGCACGCAGAACAAAGGACCACATCTGAAATAAAACACGCCATTTTTAGAAGCAAGTAACAGTGACAGTAGTTTGATCCAAAGTTGCTTGTTAGTTTGTTACAAAAAGCTTGTCTCCATGAAACTGATGTTAACCATATCACTGCCTGACAAAAAGGTACATAACAACAACAATGTTAAACTAGGCAATTTCTCTTGCAACTTGTCTCGCAATTCTGTTGCGCCATTGCAACACAATTTGCACGAAAAGTTGCGCAGTGTAACATGCCCTGAAGTGAACTTGTTTCCGCAATGCAGTAACTGTAGTAGGAAGTAGAACCGACTTCTGCTTCTCCAACGAATATTGCGAGACATGTTCATTTCAGGACTTTCAGGACATGTTACACTAGGAAGAAAACTACCTAATGCATGCTTATACTGTTCACTTGATAGCTTGTATTGTGGTCGAACAAATTTGTTCGTGGGATGTCATAAACAAATCAATGAAGCTTTATTATTGAGTTCATATAACAAGTAGACCATCAAAATATTGAACATATACCACTGCCACTCTCTAGCTTTTGTGAAATAACCTGTCTTGATGAGCACTTAGCAGTCTCTCGGCAAATGTTGAAGCAAAAAAATGACGCTTGAATAAAAAAATAACCTGTAGCATAGGTCAGATGATAAGTGAACCAATACAGAAACGGTAATATCTTATGAAGAAACGCGTGCAGTTTTGGATAGATACCAACGCCATCAGACAAACTTCAAAAATACGTAATTTTTATGTTTCGAGCAAATGTCATCGAGTGTTTTTCTTCCTTTTCCAATGTTTGTTTGTTTGTCTCAGTTTTTAATCCGGAAGAAATCCCAAATTCAAAGTTACCTCAAAAAGAGATCAAGTTTTAAACAACAAATTGCACTGTTGAGTTCTTCAGTACAATTTGTATCTACAGCATTACAATAATGAACATACCACTGTGACCCTCAAGTGTTTGTACCACTTCTTTGGACTGAAGGTTCCAGATATACACCATATTGTCTTCTGATCCTGATACTATCCACTGAAAACAATAATCCAAAATAAATTGATATCTGATCTAATATTAGCCATTTCACGCTAAATACGGATAATCCGTCTAGAAAGAAAACCCCCCCTCCCCCCCTAGTGTGAAAACAGAACCTCACAGAAGACGGTTATTCATCTCAATCGGACTGTAATTCGTCCTTGAAATACATCCCAACAAACAAAAATTAATTAACAGACGATTCAAATAAGACGAGTCCCGTTTTCACTGACATTTTAAGACGGATAATCCGTGTATAGTGTGAATTCAATGACTATTAATCTCGAACAAACAGCACTTTTCTGGAACATTCCGAAAACTTCACATGCCAGTTAGTGAACAATGCCGAGTTAATACAAAGGACTCATCATATTTCACTCAAACAGCTCACCGATATGCCAACAGCTGTTGTGAATCTTTCATTTTCCAACATCAGTAGAAGTTTCCAATTCACCAGCGCCTAAAGCTGTCAATACACTTTTCTCAACTGTCTCTTTCGATCTCTACCCAGACATTCAAATTTATCGGAATACACTCTTTTTTTATAAGAACCTTTTATCAGTTAAGAACATTTTCATTACGACCAAATGTATAAATACGGATAAAATAATACAGGTAAAAATTCAGTCTATATTGTCCAATTAACCCAATAATAGGTGTCTCGTCTGCATAGATTTATTGAAATACTATAACAGATAACTAAGAACATCTTAAGAACTATTCAGGCTCAAATTGCCAAAAACAATAAGAACTCCAAAATTAGATGTTCTTACAAAAAAAAAAAATAGTGTCCACGGCTATGGAGGCATTTTACGGAACGCTTTCCATGCAAGAGTGGTCCCTCCATCTACCAGAGGAGAAATGATAACTCACTAGCCTTAAAGGGATTGATTTATTTTGATATCATACCTTGCCTCCTGTGACTGAGAAGTTGGCAAATATGCAGTATTTTTCATTCTTGTGGCCAGTGTAAGTTTTCAGACATTTTCCTTTGCTGTAGTCCCATAGTTTCAGGGTGCTAAAAATAGAACAATACAATTACACTGATTAATGGATACTGATGCATAAATTTTGTGGCAACCCTCTTCTTAAGACAGACATATTCACTGTGAATGTAACTATAGGTAAATCACAACAAAGTGTCAGTATGCAGTCCCGGGGAGGGGGGGAAGGTGGTCTCATATGAAAGGGGAGGAGATGTTTGTCATAACTTTTGAATTAAACCCATAAAGGAGACCTATCTGGGCATTGGCCCAAGCTTTTTTTTTTACCCCTAAAGGAGACCATTAATATAAATATTTTTTTTATATTTCTTAGCGTGCAACCCTGATCAAGACCTTCACAGCTAAATATAATGGCATTTTGCCAAGAACACCCTAAGAGAGACCAAAATCCAAAATTTACACCCCTAAGTGAGACGAGCATCCCCGCCACTTTCATATGAAAGTCCTCTCCCCTCCCCTGGGATGCAGTCATTGGCAATGGAAATTGGTTTAGAAACAACAAGAATTGAACATATTACATTATGCTAACATCAGATAATACCTTTCTGCTGAGCTGTCACTGCTCCACCATAATGGAATTTGTATATATATTAGTATATACCACACAGATGAATAGTGCTTTTCATGCATTCTGATTGGTTAACCTGGAGGTGATTAGCAAAGTACTATTCACCTCCGAGCAGCCAAAGAGAAACAAAATGGCTTTCCATTTCGCCTTAGCTTTGGTGACGTAATTTTTTGGTCTGCTAGTTGTTCAGCTTGTGTAGCATATACTAAAACAATAATTTATTATTCACCTCAGTGTCAGTGAAAGTGGTGTATATTTACTTCCACTTTGGTGAATGGATACATGTGAAATATAACCATAATTACTTTTGAAAGACAACTGGCTGACCAATCATTGACTTTCAATGAAAATTCAAGAATAACAAAGAGTTACCTGACTCTTTCTGAAGTTGACAAATCTAGCTTATGTGTAGTTTCGTTACCAGTGATCAACAAAAGAGTATGGCATTAACCATCTCCTCTTTCTCTTGTGATCAGATGTTGTGTGGAGCAAACTTACTTGTCTAATGTTGCTGCTAATATGTACTTTCCATTGGGAGAAAACTTCACAAAAGACACTGGTGGATTATCATCATCTGAAAAAAAATATTTTAGAACACTCACATCACCTGATGTCAAGCACCATTATCAAAAGGTGGTTAAAAGACTGCAGTGTACAGTACTTCCATTTATTTTTTAATCAATCACTTTCTTTCAAGACATTGGAACCCTTCTGGATCAGTTACTTTTTAGACACGCTTTTTAGGCTGGTGTAAACACACAAGTGAACAATGGTCAAATTTGGATCCCATTTATCCGACTTCCCAAAAACTTGCTGGGCCTGAAACCTGAAAACTACTTTACATGTATGTGCACAATGCACGTAACAAGAGATTCAAATGACATCAGTTGGACTGCAACTACCAGAATTCAATTCCTTTGGGTTTTTGTAATCCTAGTCGGTAATAATATTTACAACAGCTCTAGTAAGCAAGAGAAAACCAAACTCTGAAGCATTCTCCTACTGGAAAACTTTTTGAGAAACAAATTCCCTGAACCTTGGTAAGTGATGCGCAAGTGTATGTGCATGTAATTTCACAGAACTGACCTATTAGAGTCTTGAGGCATTGCCCTGAAGCAGTATCCCAAATTCGACTAAGGAGAGAAAAAACAGACAAGAACAACAATATTAAACTACATGTAAGAGTCAACAAATTGGTGTATTAACACTCGAGTACAAAACACAGACACTACAAATGCAAAACAGAAAATTTATTTGTGAAAGAAATGTGACATTAGGTTTTTAAGGCTGGTGAATAAATTAATGATAGATGTATTTTTCGATCAGGGACATGGGCATACATGAAAAAAACAACCTTCTGATTAATAATAATTACAAGTTAGTCTAGATGCTCTGCCACTTCAAGCTACAGGACACTTGCTCTACCCCTGCCATGAGTACTCGTGACACAAGTACATGGTATGCCTATGTTATTAACTGACATCTACAGTGTATTAGAAAATTTCTTGTTCTTCTATCTGCACATGGCTGTCATAATAATTATTAGCTTCCAACTCATACAGACAGGTAGTTGTGACTGGGTGACTGATCAGCTGTCTTTCTGGACATGTGCCTGGTTTGTCCATAGGCCATATCCAAGTTGCTGTGAACCCCATTGTAAAGGTGAGGCTAAGTGCAACATTTTTGTTAGTCGAAAATTAGTTTTCATTCATATGCAAACAAAACTAATTTTCATATGAAAAGCTTTGCACTTAGCCTCGCTTTCATAATGAGGATCATAGCAACTCGGAAATGGCCTATTCCTGTCATCAATAGGCGAATCTTTGTTTACACTTTTTGCCTCATTAACATATGCTTATCACTGTCTGATGATGCTAATAATTAAAAATAAAAACTCTGATATTGAAAGAGCATAACAGTCTCAGTTTCCTCTGAAAATTTGAGCCCATTACATCGAATGGTTTCGGAGAAATTCTCTTCAAAAAACTCAAAATTTTACAGATAATGTATTGCTCATTAACTTTTTTTGCCACCCAGCAATTTTGCAGTTTTTAATGGCTCATATTTCCTTCAGTATTGCTTGCAAAGAGCTGAAAATTGAACAAATTGCTCAACTTAATCAGCTCTTTCAACTTTTGCATTTAATTCATATATACTGCTACAGCTTCTATGAGTTAAGTAATATGCTAATGAGGAAAAATGTAAACAATGACGTCAGCAAAGACTTGCCTATATCCATAATGCAATTTATTATAAACAATTTTAAAACCAATTTAAAATGCTTTAAACCAGTCTCCAAACTTACCAAAGGCCATCATAACTACTTGATACAATCAAAGCACCGTCTCTATTGAAATGAACCTGCCATGACGCAAATAAAGGTGACAGGGCATCAATATATTATTGACAAACACTTTAAAATGAGTTGTGTGGTTGCACCAGTGCTTGGCTAACAATGTCCAAGCTCTAATTCTATGAGACTAGAGATAAAATCTTAAAGGTCTGACCACTGGAAACCACCGAGCAGCTCTTTCAACAGGCAATGTTTATTTTCAGTGTTTTGTCATCCAAAACTCAATAGATTTTGTGGCGCTTATACATAGCTAGCTCAAGTTAATTAACTTGGGCTACCTATGTTGGTCACCATATCCTCTTACCGCTGTGACAGGATCTGAATGAGCAGGTAATGTCTTCAAGCACTTTCCAGTCTTCACATCCCAAATGCGCACACTTTCATCAAACTGAAAAAAACATAATTTATAACTAACTGCAGTCATACAGGAAGAGGCTTGGTGACTAAAACAGATATAAAGCAGGGGTTTCCAAACTTTCTAAACTTTTCTCCCAAACTTAACATCTGCATGTTAAGACTCCACAATGCACAAACAACTTAATACATGTACTAGCAATAGTCAAAGATTACTGAGTGCATTCGATGATCTCGATCCCATGCTCTCTCTCCTTTGCCACGTTGGTGATGATGTCATCTGCTCCTGCAAAATCTCAGGGGGTGCCAGATGTACGTCCCAAGAACCATTCATTCATTCATTCATTCATTTGTTGATTGTCCCATACAATCTTGACTCCAAATGCAATTAGGAGTGCGTTCTTTCTACGTCAAACACAATTATTGTTCTTTCTTAACAATAGCTGGACCAAACTTAACATCTAAGACTGTTAAAAACATGTCTATAAATAACTTTTATAACTTTTAGTTTTAAAAAAACAACTATTAAATAGTTCTTTACTTAGAGTAGCTGGACCAAAGAAGATGGAAGTGACCATAATTTACACTTTACTGTTAGCAGTGCTTACCGAGCCTGATACGATCAGGTTAGACTGAGGATTGAAGTTACAGCAGAATACGTAGTTGCTGTGTCCTTTGAGAGTCTTGAGACACTTGCCCTGTGCAGAGATTGTCAGGTTAAGTGTAACAATAAATTAAACAAATAACATAATTATTGTCTCTTACAGTTGTGACAACCTTAAAAGCAAGAAAGTATTTATGCTCAAGTCTCTGCTTTCTGTGGATATACAGTACCGCGTACAAGCTGTGACCTCACCAGTCGATATTGTTATGCAATGATGAACTTCTACTAAACATACATTAATATTCTGTTAACTTGAATTTAGTGGACCAGAAAATATTATACAACATCTGACTCACTCTACAACCTTTGTCTAAACTTAAGAGTAAAAGAATCAAGTAACTTTCTTTCCAAAATGTTCTTGAGACAAAGTGCAAATTGCAAAATCCACGGTCAATAATGTTTCACAATCAGTGCATTGTATGAAGGTACAAGTCAACTTCTTCACAACCAATGTAAGTAACTTACAGTGGCAAAATCCCAGATTTTTAGAGTTTTATCATCTGAAGCAGAAACAAGCAGCTTTGAATCTGAAGACCATGACACGTCTGATATACCCTGCAACAAACAAAACAATAGAAGCCTATTAAAACCGTTTGTCTGGACCATTGGAAGCACAAATTTGACAACTTCGAAGTTTCCTACTTTGGATAAAAAACTGAAAGCAAACTGCATCACAAGGAAGAACAACTACTCAGCAAGTTTTCACATTAATTTAATGCTTTGTCAACAAGCTAAAAAGTTAGATATCATACTTTGAGGATCATTCAAGGCAGGACTCATTATAGGAGCAAGTTTAAATATTTACAGTGTATATCAAGAAACAACAGTTCTGCAAAAACCTGCCTTACCAGTTTGTGACCAGATATGGTTTTCTCAAACTTTCCATCATAAGCTCCCCATATTTTTATGTACTTGTCAGCAGCTAGAACACGAATAAGAAGACTCAGTTTTAAAGGCATAATTATAATTAATTATGCTATGATTCATTCATTAATGATCAGATTTAGTTAGTTTCACAACATTGAGCTTAGTGCTAGCAAAGGGCTTCATAGCTGCCTTAGTAGGTCAGGGCTTGATAACAACTTCCCTATTCATTTAAGCCAGGTAACAGACTTGTGTCAGAATGTTCAATGAGTACATGTACACACATGTGCTTATAATCACACGTAGCGCTGTCATTGTGGTTTCAGTAACATGATGCATTGAGCTTCAAACCTGTAACAATCTTGTTATTTTCGGAGTAAAATAGCCCTACATCTGTGAACATCACTGATGACATCATTGGTCTTTTCAGGCAAAATAGGTGTCACAGGTTACAGCCCTAAATGACAGTTCTGATAATGGAATTCAAATTCAACAGAAACATAAAACAACTTACAAGAGCTTGCCAGCCAATCTCCATTGGGACTAAATTTCACAGATGAAATTGCTTTTGTATGACCAGTCAACGTGTACTTGAGAATATAGTTTGGCTTCTAAACACAAAGGATAAAAAATGGTTTGCTAGACAATAACTGGGATGCATGCACCTCTTACAGTCCCAGTGGTCTTTACTGCTAGTGAGTCTACACTACTACATTGTATGAACACGGTGGACATGGGTTCTTTAGAATTTAAGGATCAGGTGCCTACTATTGTTAGCCTGCATGCAGACATCTTGTATTTCCTACAACATTGAAAAACGACATAGGACAGCGTTTTTTGACGTAGGAAAAAATACGAGACGTCTGCACGCTGGCTAACTATTGTTACTGCACATGCGTTCGGCACATCTTGAGATACTCAGGTTTCCTATGGTAGTGCTCACTAATACAGGAACAGTTTTGCGTGGTTTCAAACTATACGGGGAGAAAGTAGAACTTAGCAAGTGCACTTGGTATCCTAAAAGAAAACTGGAGGTAACCATGCATTTTTCAGAGATACTAAGGCTTCAATTTAGGAAAAACTGCCAAATATTGCTTTATATTTTCAGTTGGTGCTTTTAAGTATTATTATTGTTGCTTTATTATCTCTGAAAAATGCGTGGTTACCCCCAATTTTGTTTTTGGATTCCAATAGCCCTTGCTAAGATCTACTTTCCCCACATAGTCACAAAACCGCACAAAAATACTTCTGTATTAGTAGGCAGCGAAGCAGAAACAACCTAGCTAGCCTGCACAGCTAGTGGAATTGTTTGTCTGATGTTAAAGTTTTGGCAGCAGAGCGTTGTAAACGAGCATCATATCACAAGGAGAATAAGAAGAAATGCTTTTTTCTCTTGTAAGCTTCACTGCTTGAGTTTGTATTTC
The DNA here is from genome assembly GCF_977016875.1 of Pavona decussata. Classification (NCBI taxonomy): domain Eukaryota; kingdom Metazoa; phylum Cnidaria; class Anthozoa; order Scleractinia; family Agariciidae; genus Pavona; species Pavona decussata. Next base: position 3,953,653 of record NW_028145434.1, on the reverse strand, counting down.
TACCCCCAAAACTTTGACCCTACTTTACAAATAATACAGTATATACAAGTACCTCCAATCACGCAGACTACTGTAAGAGAATTCTGATCAAGAATTTGACATGGTAACCAAAACATTGCAATGTGATCATCGTCATCACCATCACTATCATCCTTCCTCTTACATGGGTAACAGGGTATGAAGTTTCCATCAGCTGTGGCCTCTGTCAAAGATCTCATTAAGGCCCAGGCCTGATGGATAATTTTGTTGTTTTCTGTCTGTCCCAGATTTTGTTATCACTACATAAAAGTATTGGCTACTACCAGTTATGACAAAAATAAAGATGCTAGGAAAAGTCAGCCATTTTGAATTTTTGAGATTTTGGGAGGCTTGGTACCAATCTTGAAACAATCATGGATGCACTTCCCTGGACAGCCAACATTTAATATGATTTCATACATTGGGAAACAACGCCGTTTTGTAGAAATCTGGGATGCATTCGGAAAATAGAAATATACTCCTGATTTTGTAGATTTATCCCTGGCCATGCCTGATGATTGGGCATGTCTGGGATTCAGTGTTTTCATAAGTTGGTAAAATCTGGGATGTTCAGGAAACAGAAAAATTGTTGATCATCTGGGATTTTCCCAACATACTGTATCACAACCAGGCTTTACCAATCTGTTGCCATTCTCTATCCACTGGCAACCATCACACCTTTGACAAACTAAATCCCAACTTTACTGACCCTTTACTGGTCATACATATTTTGAATAGGACTATTCACCTGGCTTAACATTTTGTGACATCTAAGCATACAGTCAATGAGCTTTCTAAATGCAAAATAGCCCTTATTTCCTTGCCCCTGCATAGGGGGCAAAATCTTAAGTGTAACTGTTTACTGTAGATATCTACATAAAGTTTACTCTTACCTTATAACTTTGAAACTAACACGGTGTTTGATAAGAACCAGCCAAGAACTTATTGAATATGCTGTACAGTCCAGCTTAAATCAGCTTAAAATGTGCATGATAGCAACCTTAAAGTTTACATGTATATACATGTATGTACTAGACGAAATGGTTATTCAGTTTGAGTCACCTATCTTCTCTAAGGCAAGAAGGGAAAAAATCCTCTTATAAGTAACCTGAGACCACAGATGCTGAAAATCTTTACTTTACCTTGGAGGACGCTGTGTTGTTGACTGGATTTGTAGCAGAAGGCTGTGAAGGTTTCGAAGATTCCGACGTGTTGCTCGATTGAGTGGACGAATTTTCATTTTTCACCGCCTCCTCCGTTGATGCCATAGATGTGTTGGTGCTCTAAGACCAGGAGGCCGTTTTAAAGTCCCGAAATTGATCTGCTTTCTAGCAAAACACAAGTTTTAAATTTGCCAAAAATCGAACTGAAAAGCACACGTGAAGAGATTCGACTCTACCAGGCACCGCAAAGAAGTATGGGTACATCCAAAGGCCTACTGTAGGTACGCAATGCGAGCAAACACGCTTACTCAGAGTTGTGCGATTGTGGAACATCTTTCATCTATCGTACGCACGTCGATTGTTAGATAAAAAGTTGCGGGTGAAACAAAAGTCGCGAAAAGGTGTCTGCCCTTTATTTGACAACCCCAGACTTAATTCAGTATTGCATAAGAATTGAGAACTTTCTGGAGCACAGGAAAGTTGAACTAAATCTGTTTTTCTATGGGTTGTCAGTCACGAGTTGTACATGCATATGCATTCTATTGAGGCTTATACCCAGTAGCCTTTTCGAGACATCCAGATAAAGCGAGAAAAAAGAAAGATAACACACAACGAAAGAATATGTCGAGGGGAAAGCGAGAGAGAATTTTCCGTCAGCATTTTGTTTGGCTTGTACCGGATCATGATCCTTTTTTTTTTCTTCCTCACAAGCCTTACACGTCTGGAGCAGTCTATCTACTAAGATCTTTTAAAAGTATAATAACAGTAAAAAAAAGTGATTCTGCGATCATATCTCACGGAACTTTACAGTTGTTTTTCTTCTTCTATTTTGAGGAGAATTTGGTGCCCGAATCCCAGCCCCACTCCACCACTCTTCCCCCCCCCCCCCCCTTACCTCCTGCCCCGTGAGCCTAATGCAAACTGTAGCCTGAAGGGGGGGAGAGGGGGAAGAGAGGAAGGGGAAAAGGGAAGAAAAGCCTTCCTCTCCTCTTCTCCCCCTTCCCCTCCCCCTCCCCCTCCCCTTTCCCCCTCCCCTTAGGAAGGCCTGATACTCAGGGTAGATGGGCCCCAAATACCGACGTTTGCCCACGTCATAGCGCGTGACTATGAACAAATCGAAGAAAATGAAATATATATCATGCCGCTTTCGCGATAAGTTAAGTTAAGATAGACAAAATCATCCTTAACCGAATGCACTCTGTTTTTTTTTTTTAAGAACCTCTTTTATAAGAACGTCAAGGCTGAGATTAACCAAAATTTTAAGAGCGTTCCTCAGGCTGAGAGTCGATTAAGAACTTTTTTATTTTGCTAATCTGTATATAAAGTCAAGGTAACAAATGTAAATTAACAAAAATGCTTAAGGGCATGTTTTGTATAACATTAACAATGGTGACACACGTCTAGGTTTGTCATAATCAGCAGTTCTCAGCAGGCAATGCACTTTGATAGGTTTCCTGGTCTGTCACGTCCGCACTGATTTACTGAAATACATGTAGTGTATATCATGTAATTTACAAAGAACATCTTAAGAACGTTTTCAACCTCAAATCGCAAAAAAATATAAGAACGTTCAGCCTCAGCTCCAAAATAGGCCTTATCACGGTTTTCGACGCCATTTTGACGAGTAGGCAAACAGGCTCGAAATAACAGTGTTTGTATGGAAATCCGATGTCAAATAATTTTCATAACACAGCGCTTCTGAAAAATTCATGAATTGGAACCTTTTGGCAGTAGGAAAAGGATTTTAAGAAAAAAAATGGAGGGATGTAGCTGTGCCAGAAAGCGTCCAGTCGTGTTTTGAACTTTCCATACATTTGTCTGTTAGCGAACCAGCCGTGAACTGCTCTAAAAAATAGCTCGCGGGAAAAAAATACAGGGAAATGTATGGAAAGTTCAAAACATGACTGGACGCCGGCTTTCTGGCACAGCTACATCCCTCCAATTTTTTTCTTAAAATCCTTTTCCTAGTGCCAAAAGGTTCCAATTCATGAATTTTTCAGAAGCGATGTTTTATGAAAATTATTTGACATCGGATTTCCATACAAACACTGCTATTTCGAGCCTGTTTGCCTACTCGTCAAAATGGCGTCGAAAACCGTGATAAGGCCTATTGGACGTTCTTATAAAACATACAGAGTGTACATGGACAAAACCATGTTAAAAATGTACAGCAAGATTTTTTACAGATCCTGAGTATACCAGCAGCATTTTCGTTCGCGATCCTTTGCAGTTTATTCTTTAATAATATTCCACGGCCACCAAAAAGAGCAAAGAAAATATTTACTAAATCTTCATCAATTTACCGATCGAAGAAGTTACATGCACAATTACTTTACAAGGGGCTCCCCCTTGGCTCCTTCAAAACACCATGTTCTTTCCCAGTCTTTTACGAATCTGAGTCTCCTCTCGAATAGCATTGTGGGTAAGAGCTGCACCAGCAGATGTTTCTTCCTTCAAAACCATCACATCAAAATTAGCAAAAGCAGAAATCGGCCGATTTATTCCATTGTGGCTGCGATATCAACGGGAGACGATAAGTAGACGGTTTTCTTCAACTAGTTAATATGTGTGGGAGTCTGATTTTACGAGCAAGGGATTGAAATATGAAGGCGTTACAAGAAGGTGATCCGAAAATTTGTCGTATGAGTCAAGGATAACGCGCTTCATTGAACCGTTGGACATTCTTGTTGTTCTGGAGTAGTTTGAGCGATTTTTCAAGTACGAGAGGTTTTCTTCATTTATCTTGGATATCGTCTGTCGTTGTGAAATATTCTCGGAAAATAACAGCCCCCGTGTGTGGACGAATTTTCACCCCGCCTTGGCCGTCCAACACGATTTCCGATTTCGTGCTTGTACTCGCACAATAACTGTCTTCACGCAAGAAAAATTCGTTTTGTCTGGTGTTGACACTTTGAGCGACTCAAGTTTATTGGCTGGTACTTGCCAGTTTATGGCCCGTGAAAAAGAGAAGAGTTTCTTGGCAAAACGTCCAGTTTAATAACGTTAATTTGTAGTGCGTGGAACTTTCTGGGAGAATTTCGTGACAAATACACAGGATTTTAGTACATTAATTTCGCAAGAACAACACCTTTCCGACAGATAAAGTTAGAAAACCAGTAGTCTTGAATGTTGTTCTGGTGCCTTAAGACGTTGAATCAGTCATCTTGCATGCGTCTGTGAAATAGTTATTAAATCGTGCACTAAATGTTGGAAGAACACAATATAGTGACCTTTGTACAACTTGCTTATAGTGGAATTTCATGTTCACGGTGAAGAAATATTGTTGTAATGACAGACAGTCGAGCATGTTGCACTGCACAGCCAGCTCCATCTTCTCCAAACTCAAATCCATTTAAATCTTGGAAAAATGTTGTTGAAGCTGACATGCAACTAAATGGCGAGAGGGATGTGCTGGATAATAATAATCCTAATGAAGGGAATCAACCCTTTTTAAATGGAGAAACCTCTCACACAGAATCAGACCCAGAAATGACGGACAGTGAGTTGCAACACAGAACTAGACAGCTTCGTAAAAATCTAAGACTTGATCTGGCCGAGATGAATGCAAGTGGAGATGCCAGTCTCCCGCCACCAAAGAGTTCCTGGCTTCTGCGACTGTTTGAATCCAAGCTGTTTGACATGTCAATTGCAATTGCATACTTGTTTAATTCCAAAGAACCTGGCGTACTTACGTACCTTGGAAACAAACTTTTTGTAAGTACATTACATGACTAAATATTAAAGAAAATTATTTGCTCCATGATTCAAGCAAGACATGCCTTGAGTTAAGTCTTGTTAATTTCATGGAGCGTTAGTAAGGTTAATCAAATGGTGATAAGTGAAATTGGGAAATTATTAGAAAAATATTTAATTTATTTTGACAAGATGCAAGTGAAATTATTTCCTAAATATATATACCATGTGATTACCTTTTAATATCATGGGTGACACATTACACTCACAATCATGAGTTTTTGTCTTGTTTATTGTATCGAGAAACGTTGCCATAGCAGTTTTGAAATTATAAATTAACGCTGAAATTTCGCACCAAACTTAAGGAGCAATTTGCCACCATGATATTAATCCACTAATTAAGTCACCTAATTAAACTATATACACATATGCTGTGTTAATCAAGGTGACTGTCATTGCTGTTATTTTGTTATACTACTCTGAATGCCAATGTTCAATCAACCTGGAAATTTAGTCTGTAGCAACTTTACCTGTCAGCGAAACCTTTTTGCTGTGCAACATTGAAGACTTGGAACATTTCTGGACTGTTAAATGTTCTGTTACCATTTACATGCATATGCACAGCAAAACTGCAAAAAGAAACCACAAATTAAATTACTGGTACTTATTGTTGTCACTATGGTTTATTGATTTTCATAATCAGATTGCTTTTCTTTTCTAACACAATAAACTAACACTCTCAAAATGATTTTTTGTCAGTAGGCAAAATCGTGATAGATAGATACTTTATTGACATACTTTGCAGCCAGAGGCTGAATTACGTGTATACATATATAGTTGTAAAGGCTACATTATTATGAAATCGTGTGCTGTCAGTACATTTTCAGAGGCTGGTATGTTACACTTCAGAGATTATTCTGGTGTTCACAGATTTTGTAGTCAAACTGTAATTCTGTAAATTGAACATTTTTGTGTCTGTGAGTTTTTGGAGCTTATTTCCAGAGGGGTTTGTAATCAGAATTTCACAACCTTGTCATCAGTGTCCTGGGTATTCTTAGTGGCTAAAGAAAGAATTAAACTATGTATGAATTCATTTTGTTCCACAGAGCTTTGATGATGAAGAAGTCAACTTTTATTTACCACAACTTATGTAAGTTGGTGTTAATAATAATGTTATTTACTGTATGATTTATTGAAGAGGTACAGTAGTTTCTTTTAAGGGTGGTGTGTACTTTCGCTACTGCGCATACATTATGCGCATCTCGGGATGGTTCCAGAAATTCAGTGCCTTCTAAAACAAAGATATTTTGCGTGGATTGTGACTATGCAGAATAGGCAGACCTTATCAAGGGTTTTTGGAATCTAAAAATTAAGTTTATTTGGGACCTTTCTGAATGAATACAATTCTGTTTAATGGTAGTGCAGTAGGATCAAGATTTAAGAGTAATGGAGACTTGGCTGTCTTGGTTGAAGAGCATTGTGGAAACTTTCAAGTTCCTAGAAATCCTCTTTCCTTAACTGCACTGTACAGGAGACTGCGTTCTCACAGACTGACTATCTGGAACCACTCACTAGATCTCAAACAAAAGCCTGTTTCCCTGTGACTGTTCACATTAATACATCACTGACTATTCACTTTCTCTAATAGACATTTGTTTCCGGACTGTTTGTGTACTCTTTACCACTGAACATTCGATCTCTTTTATAAATCTGTCTTGTTTTCGGTTAACTAAACTGAAAACATTTTTATTTAAGCAAGTTTCTTCTTAATTAGTTGTATTTCTATAATTAGTTCTTATCTCTTTTCTTATCTATTTTTAGAAGTTTTGTAAAGCACAATTGAATACTAAGTGAAATGTAAATTGTGGTGTATAAGTGGTGTCTATTATTATTATCATAAGTATTAAATCTGAATTGCTTCTAATAATAGCTCTAGTTTGGGATAATGAGCGGATATCACGTAAGAAGCATCTAAGTTCCATATTTAGGGGCCGACATGTATAATTATGGGAAGAATCAACCCATTACTTTCCGTCCAAAGCAGACCTTACTCAAGCGAGACAGTATGCTTTTAGACTGTGTTCTTCTCTGTTTTGGTATAAACAAAAGAAAATCATTCAAGCATCAACTCCTCTTTTGTGTAAATCTTGCAAGTTGAAAGTTGAAGCTAATTCTTCAAAAATAATAAATCAATGGTCAAAATCAACTTACAGGTGTAGTTCGTTAATTGTTTTCCTGTCTATGTTCCAAAATAGAGCTCATTTGAAGCAAGTCAGATTTGAAGCCCAAAAATACACATTATTGCCCCAAGCCCTTCAATAATTGAAGGGCTTGGGGCAATAATGACTGAATTTGAGGAGGGTCTAGTGGTGAATATTTACCATGGTGAATATTTACCTGTGCGATTTCAGAGTTTGGGTGAATATTTACCATATATATATGCAGTGTACAATTAGTGACTTGGAAGGGTAAGGTAAATATTTACTAGGCTTTTTCCCGGCACTGAGGTGAATAGTATTGCTTAAATATAAACCAAATGAGATGACTTCATGTAGAAAATGCTCACATATAAAATCCAACGGCAACCCAACACTGGTAGGTGAAAAGTAAAATACTATCTGCATTTTGAGTAGCCAATCATAGTAAGCAAAAAAAACAAAACAGTATGAGTGTATTTTATCCACTGGTTTGTTATTAACTTATTACTAAGAGTTGTTATTACATGTAATTTTTACTATAATTTTAGTAACATGTACATCCACGTCGATGAAGTGTCAGAGGCTCTTCATAGATACTTGGTTGAGAGGTGCAGGAAGAGCTTTTCCTTTGCATTACAGGTACGGCAGGTTGTTCCCCATCTTTCGTTTGTCAAAGAAAGTCTTGTGCAATATTTGTATCTATCAGTTTGGATTTGAGTCCACCGTCACTGTGATTAAACATTCAGCTCCCTGAAAATGTGTTATATACTGTATTTGTCTGGATTGTAGTTAAACAGTAGTAGTAGGAGGCAGCAAGTGCAAATTATGTAACAGTTGGTTCGTGACTTGGCATGCAGAGTTACATGTACGTTGCAGACAGGAAGTTTGGAGAACATGAGAGAAGCGTAAGAGTCAGGTCTAGTTTGCATAGTCATCATTCTTCTCAACAAGTTTGTAAATACACGCTTACGTCTACTGAATTTGATTGCATGCTGATTAGCTACAGTGTGTTTGCATTCGACGTAGATGTAAGGAGGATGCATAGTATTCATGTCGCTTTTTTCTGGATGCTGTGTGATTTCAGAGTTTGGGTGCCATCTTGGACTGGCTGACCAGTCGCCTTGATTTCATACGAGAGCTTTGAATTCCACTGGCCAATTAAGTCCTGTGGGTTGACTCACTTCGGTCTGGATGTCATGCGCTTTTAGGGTTTGGGCGCCATCTTGGACTGGCCGACCACTCGCCTCGTTTTCATGCCAGGGCCTTGAACATACTTTACTAATCCATGATTATTACCAGTATAAATCAGTTTGAAGCATAGTGGCAGAAATAATAGTTTGTACGAAGACAGCTGTCAGCGCATTTATGTTGAGAGATCTACACATCAACCGTTAACATAATGGATCACACTTGCACAGTATAGCATATTGGGTTTGTCATGAAAAAACGACAACAACATTTAACTGAACATGTTTTGTCCAGGCATCCTGGTTGTTAGAAGCATACTGTGCTGATGGATGGCTTCCCTCTAAAGAGTACGCAAGGGGAATGAGACTGCTTCAGTTAGTTTTGGAGGAATGCAGACCAAGGTATGTCACTAGTAAGAGCACAGTTTTACCATAAAATTAATTTCTTGGTTTAGAGTCAAAGTACTTTAACCTATCATCAGCTTTTCACCTTTACTCATGATTATTTTGAAACCCATTAAACTTTATTTTCTTGTCTTTGCAGATCCCCTTTAAGTCCATCAGCTGTTGTTGGGTCTCATGCTTTAGCTCCACCCATCTCTCCAGCAACCACAGGTGCAACGTTAGCCACACCCACAAAGAAGACCCATCAGAGGTCCAAATCAGATGCCACAGCTGCTATCACAGCTTCCAACCGCCTGATGCAAGTAAGTTACATATAACTGTATAATATTAATAATGTCTAAAAGGGCTTGTTAAGCTACACTTACAGAGAATTGGAAAGATTTTGGCAAAGTTTTCACCAAAACTGAAAAGCAGCTCCCCAGTAAACCTGTTGACTGACTGTCGGTGAACTTATGCCAACAACTGACCAACAGTATCGGCCGACAACTACAGATGGCCGACAATTTAGCCTTATCCTAAAATAAAGTGTCAGTCAACAGTTGGCTGACACAAAAACCATCACTTCCAAATTCCAATTCCACCTGGAACACACAGACACCTTTTTGCCAAAGTGTCCACACCTTTGAATCAAGTTTCTTAGTAGACAGCTCTTTGGTGAGCACTTAGGGGATAAACAAATTAGTAATAGGTTTATGTTTTTTTATATCTTTATATTTTAGTCAAATGAGTGCGAGTCCCCAGGAAATGGAGATCTGAGGTATGGCCATGCATTTGACAGTCGCTGTTCCAAACACTCTCCAGCGGTGTCTCCAAATGCCTCCAGTCCTGCCTTGACTGAGTTGGTGCGAACGCCTGACTGTGGCTGCCAGGTAACTGTGGATCATTAAATGGTTCTTGCTCGCAAATTAGAAGAAAAGAAATGGAGAAATATAATATTCTAGTTACAAGATGATCATTGAAGTTCTAGAAATCCTGATCAAAGTTTCTCTCTGAAAGACAAAAATGTTTTAACAGAGTAAAGAAACTTGTGTTGTGAACCTTCCTGGTGTTCAAGTAATGTGTAGATAGGGGTCTTGTACAGTCAACTCCCAATACATGTACAACAGATGTCTTCAGGGACTGTGATTGGTTTACTTAATAGGGAAGTTCTATACTTTAGTGGGAGTTGTTTTTAGTAGTTCTTGTTCACTGGGACTTCAATTTCTGTCTGTCATAACTGGGTGTCCATGTTGCAAAGGTGTCCACAGTTGGGGGTTGACTGTAAACAGCAAGTAGTAGTGGTGATTCCCTTGTAAAAACTGTCGTTTCTTAGTCTATTTCTGGGAAGTTAGCCTGCAATTATATATGTCTACACATTATGCTAAATACATTAAATGCAGCATTATTTTATGAAAACAAAAGTAAATAACTTTGGAGAACTTATGAGTGGGGGAGACACTTGTTGTCGTTTTACAAGGGACTGGTTAATTTAACATGCTGCCATACCGTTACGTTGATTCTGAATAATAATTATTATAAGCATCTATTATTCATTTTAGGAGCTTATTTTCTGTATGGGGATTTACATTTGAGGGAAGTTTGCATTTCATAATTACTCAGAGTTGAAAATAAAAACAGCTTGAAGCACCACATCTTCAAAAGCTTAGAATGGCTCACCCTGCCAGCCTTTGGGTTATGTTGTGGTGGGATTATAATCAGAAGGTTTTAATTATGTCTGAGGTTAGGAGGTGTATTTCTGGAGGTACTTATGGGGATTTGAATGCTTAGTTTTGGGGGTGCTTATTTCTAGAGGGGCTAAAATTTGGAATTATTTGGTATTAATTATTTCTCATCAGACTCCAAGGCTTGTAGCTCAGAGAGAGTTCATAAGTGCACTGATTTCTGTGGGTAAGAGGCTCACCTCCCTGCCAACAAAGGATCTCAAGAGTAAGTACATTACAGTGTATTTTACTTTTTAAATTGTTTATTTTATGATGAATGTATCATCAGCCTTGGCAAAGGTCTCTTGGTGAAGTGAAAAGAATCCTTAGAAATTTCCAAAACATTTATTTAATAGTGCATTAATAGCAATAACAAAAGTAATAACAGTCCTTGGATTTGCATTATACATTTGCTTCAGGATATTTGCAGTGTTGTTAAATATTACAGTAGAAAGCAAGATATTTTGTTATCTGATTTTCCATGTACATGTACATGTAGATACCATATTTTTGTGATTTCATTACTTTGTTTCATAAGAAGAAATTGCCTAAAATTAGGCATTTTAAAGGACTTTTTTGGCAGTCATCAATAGGTTGTGCTTTTTAGGATAACAACCAGAAAAAAGAGCATCTATGGCTTTAATAATAATTATTATTGTCTTTAGCTGGGAATAACTCCCTAGTTTAAGTCAATGGGCTTAATTTTGTAATCATAAATTATCAATCCAGTAAGTCATTATTAATTTAAAGTATATGTGTCAGATTATAGAACCAATTTGGATAATGTCTTTTTTCCTTGACATATAGCTTCTAGACTGTATGCAGAACTGTCACTGTTAAACCTGAACTTGCCTGCTAAAGTGAGCTTACCTGTACATTCTCAAATTGGAGACCATTATGTTGTGAGAATACCACACACTGCTGCAGTGGTTCTGAACTCCAAAGATAAGGTCAGTTGATCCTACAGAATGCCTACTAACAATGATACATTAAGAGGCAGAACCACAACCCTGCTGTGCACATATGGACGACTTCAATGGGCCCTTTGTAGCTAACGGTCGCATGGTACAGAGCCATGCCGCCATGCTGGAGAGCAAGGTGTTCAATGGGACATTCAAAACCTAGCGACTTCATCCAGTCAAACTTGATGTCCCAGTGCATAGCTCGCTCTCAAACATGGTGGATTTTGTACCATGTGACTGTTAGCGGCAAATGGCCTATAATTATCAGCAATGAATTTCTCTAGCCATTATTGGCACGTGATGAGGCTTGTTGGCCATTCTTCTTCAACAAAGAAAATTAAAAGGAGTAATATTGTTGGTGATAGACCATCTACACTGTGACACTATGTCACAAAGAAAGTTGCAGATTGATAACAGTACAAACTTAGTGTGAGACTTAAAGCCAGAAATTGAAAATTGGGCATTCAAAAGGCTTATCTCTCATTAAATTTTAAAAAAGTAATTATTGTAAGGTGAAAAAAAACCTTTATTTTTCAAACATGATTTTTCTCTGGACAAAGATTTTTGGTTATTGTAGAAATACCTGTTTGAATTTTAAAATTAATGACTGGTTTGCCAAGGTTTTGGAGTCTGAAAACACAAATTTACCATCCAAAGATTCCTTTAATAATGAAACCTTTACCTATACAATAAACAACATACTGAAAAAAATCAAGTCATTGACCAAAAAAAAATGGTTTGTTGCTCTACAGGCTCCATACATGATCTATGTGGAAGTGTTGTGTACCTCAGGAAATGGAGATGATCCTTTTCCATCCAAGCAGTTCCAGCCCACGTTACGGCAAACAAGGTCAGTATGGATTTAATTGGTAACATGAACTTCTCCTCAGGTTTACTTTTAAAAGGATAGGATACAGTTGTCGTACAAACTGATCAATATGTCACCCATCAAGCCAGCTCTTTCTACTCTATCTTCCTTAACAATGATATTTTAATATTAACATACTGAAAATTAACATACTTGTTTATTCCAGATTACTTATTTATTATACATTTGTGCCTGTGTCTGTGTAGGTCTGAAGAGCATTTACCAACCTATTGCCGTACTGAAGAAATCCAGTTTTCTGTGAGTGTTACTCTCTTTTTAACTTAATTTCAAACTTTAAGTAAATGAAATCCTTGTTTCATTTTCTTTATATATAGTAGTCTATTATTGTTGGCTGCTTTCATATTTTGCTCTTAGAAAAGGTTATGGGTTTGTATACTATTAAGCCCATACTAAAGCAGTCACTCTGATCAGTCACAGCTTATTTTTCATACGATATTTTTTGGGAGAATTTTATTTGAACAGCAAGACCTTTTGTTATCATTTTCATATATTATTTTCATGACCTATAGGTTTTAACAAGTGTTAATATTGGAGGACAAATTAGATGACAGTCATGGTTGCAACATAATTAGTCAGCAAATCAGAAACTGTACTTAAAGCAAAGCCAGAGCATTTATTCATTAACAATTATTCACCGAAGTGGAGGTGAATAGCGATGGATGCAGCGAGGTAAATATCCATCACTTTCACCAACACTGAGGTGAATAATAATTGTTTTAGTATATGCCACACAAGCTGAAATGATAACTAGCCGACCAAAAAGTTATATTTTATTTCTGACAATATACCGACAAATGGTATGAAATTTTGAAATCTCGCGCGCCACGCAGTAAGCGATTTCTTATCGTAGAAAGTTCTGTCTCACTTTCTTGCAGACAAATAAAACTTTTGGAGACACTTGTTTAGTTCCTACAGTGTCATTTCTTCAATTTTTCTGTGAAATTCATCTTGTTGTTGAAACCATGCTGAAAAATATTAGATGTTTCTTTGTTTTCATTGTAATTTTAGTGGCCGGCAATTTTCGTAAACAAGGGATTGTATTTTCATTTTTCGCCTTAGAATATGAGGTTGAAAAAATTAAATAACTTACCTTTTAATGCTGTCAAACCAAACTTTGTTGCCATTTACAGGCTGTATGTATTTTTTTTTTTTACAGCGGCCTCGTTTATCAAGATAATTTCCTCTTAAGGACGGTGCCTACTAATATCGAAGTATTTTTGTGCGGTTTATGACTATGCAGGAAAAGCACATGTTAGGAAGGCCTATTGGAATCCAAAACAAAGATTGGAGGTAGCCACGCATTTTTCAGAGATAATTAAGCAATATTATCTCTAAAAAGCCCCAAAATGTGAAGCAATGTATGGGATTTTTTCCTAAATTGAAGCTTAATTATCTCTGAAAAATGCATGGTTACCCCCAATTTTATTTCGAGATACCAAACGCGTTTGCTAAGTTCTGCTTTCTCCGCATAGTTTTAAACCGCGCAAAAATATTCCTGTATTAGCAGGCACCACCCATAGGAAACCCAAGTATCTCAAGATGCGCAGAACGTATGCGCAGAAACAATAGTAGGCACCGTCCTTAAGTAACCGTGGCAAAATGGGAAGCCATCTTGTTTCTCTTCGGCTGTTTGGAGGTGAATAGTATTTGGCTAATCACCTCCGAGCTAGCCAATCAGCGTGCGCAAAAAGCACTATTCACTTTTGTGGTGTATACTAATAATAATTATTTCAATGTTTTAATATTAAAAAATGTGTTTACCTTCAAATGAACTGAAAATGTGTACATGCCACAGCATTTTATACTGATTTTCAAATTCATTCTCTCTTGACTTTGAATTGTCTTGACAGATCTCAGCTCCAGGGGATTCTGATGATGAATGTTGGTCTACTGTCATTGAAGATAAATCAAAGCAAGACGCTGTTGATGTAAGTTGAGTGTCAAACTCAGTATGCCAATAATTTTGAGGTCTTAAAGTTGCTGAAATTTTTAGCTCCAGTAGTTTGTCACCCACCAAAGCTGCTGTATTTAGGTTGTGCAATTGGAAATTAGTCTAAAACAGTGCTCCAAGAATCAAACATTGCATCAAATGTATGGTAACATGGTTAGTTATTCAAAATAATATTTATGCTTAAAACTTGTCTAAATTTGAAGCATTGCTCAGACAAAATGGGTAGCAAGCGTAATGAATTTATACCTTTTGTGTGATCTGTGCATCTGTTTTCTTGTCCAGGGTCCATTTGTTGCAGCAGGGGACATAAGAAGAAGGCTCTCAGAGTCCCTCAGTGCACCTCAAGCCTTGTTCAAAAGGGACCCTGAAGATCCTTCAGGTAGGTTTGAGCTCTCAGATGACATTGTATTGATTGTGACTTTACAACAGAAAATACAAATTTCTGTGTCTGTGTTTTGCCAATGTCACTGTGCTCATTTTAGTCATTCACACATTCATGACAGTACGATTCAACCAAGATGGCACAAACTCATTTGAGTTATCAGCATCCACTTTCATTTTGCCAATGCCACTGGCTATGCAAACTTACTATTACATTGTTAGTGTCAATTTATGAAAATGATAAGAGGGGAATTTATGTCTAAGTTAGGCCATGATAGTTTTAAGTGGACCGCGGTAGAAAATGTCCCACAAGGCATTGCGTGATCTGTTCAAAGTTTAACTTATCTAAAACCCTTGCAACAAAAAACTATCATTTTGTTAAGCTGTATAGGAATTTTAAGACAATCCCTGCTTTTTGGTGATTTTTATTCTTTAATTATTATTAATTTGTATCATTTAAAACTATTCACTACTTTGGAGGTATGGGAACATGATTACATTCAATCTATCAATCTAGCTTGCATAGCTGGAGGTTTTGTTTGGGTTTTGTGGCCCCAGAGGCCGGCGGAGCTGCAGAATCAAAACAATCTGCCGTTCTACTTATGGGTGGCCGCTCGTTTTCGCGGCTCCTCCGTGATTCACCAAACACCAACAAAACCGCTCAGTGCGAAAGGCTATAATCAATCGTTTTCACCTGCCTGATAGTGTACAATTATCCATTGAATTATTGCAGCTGCTGTTCTCAAGGAACCATGGGAAGAGAAAGAAGCTAGAATAAGAGAAGCTTCGCCATATGGTCACGTGCCCAACTGGAATATCCTTTTGTACCACTATCTCAAAAGACCAATGATTGAAGCTTCAATTATTCAGGGGCACCTAACGGATCGTTTCGGTAAATTATCTGTTCGGAAGGTCCTTAACGCCCTACAATTTTCTAAAAGGAATTTTCACTTCGAACTTTCGTGATATGGGAAATTTAAGGCCTGGTGTTTTCGGATTGATAAAAATGTTTTTTCGGGTACCGAAAAAAGGTCAGCTAAGATTTTCGGAAAGGAAATAAGACCTAAGGTTTTCGGGAAATGGACAAAAATGCCCTACTAATTTCGAAAAGACTCTAGTTCCCCAAGAATGACCGAACAGATACAAATATTTTAGTGCTGCCTAAAATGAACCCATAGAGCTTTAAAGCCACTCCAGATCGCCTAAAAAAACGTTTCAAAGGATCTGAGAGAAAATTGTCGTTGGGTGCCCCTGATTATCAGGACACAACCTTTTTGGAAACAATTTTAGGTCACTTCAATGTTACATTGTGCAGTTCGATCATGTAATGTTAGATCACACACTTTCCGATTTAGAAGTAATTGTAGGCACACAAGACAGGTTAAGGTCGTGCAATTGTATGTCATTCAGTTTGAGAATACGCAGGCTTAGATCAAGCAATTTTACATCGCGTATTTGTTGGTCATGAATAGCATTTCAGTTCAAGTATACATTTAGGTCATCCAATTTTAGTCACTTGATGGTGGGGTCAAAATGTTAAAAGAAAAACTTTAAAGGAGTTTCTTTGACGGTCATGTTTACAACTTTTACCAATGATTGTGAAGTGTGGAGATGATCTCCGGCAGGAACTTCTCGCCTACCAACTGCTGCTGCAATTCCAGGTGTGTATAACTGATCTCTGTGGAGGCGCTTAGTTTGTATTTTAGATTAGTCCATGTCGATCAGAAGATGGTTGGAGGATATGGTGGTCTCTGAATTGCCGTGTTGTTTCCTTCAACATTAAATACACAGTGCTTGACTTCACATTGTCACTCTCTAGCCGGGGAGGGGGAATTACTCTCACGTTTTTGGGTGGGTCTCTGAAACCCTTATCCTAAACCAGACGAAGTTGAGCTGCATTTTGCAACCCTATCCTAGACTAAAGACAAAAAATATCTACCCTATCCCAGACTCGCTATTTTCCAGAAACTCGGTCACTATCACAGTCCAGCCAAAACAAAATCTTATACGTGTACAACAACAACTAAAACACGTTTTTTAGTTGTCATTTGCCAGGAAACCTAGTCTAGACTTAATTCTTTAAGCAATTGATAAGTTCCGGCCCTGAAAAATGATATTCTAGACCAAAACTCTCTGATTTCTATTCCCTATCCCAGAGAAAACTGTTTGAAAACCATACCCTTCACAGCAGCACATACAAATATAGCTTATACATGTATATATGGGAGTACTCCAACCCCTCCTCCCCCCCGGCTCTCTTCCCGGGTGTATAACTTGGTACTGGGAACTGCTAGGGAGATCTGGAATTTATAGCTCTGTGGTCGACCTGCATGCGAGTAGAAACATTCAAAGTTGCTTGCTTGCTGCGTACTCTTTTTGAACCATACGTTTTTCATCCATTCATTCGCCATTGAACGCCATACAGCCTTAATTTACATAGCTGCGTGAAGACATTGCTTTGTTATACGAATGGCAGAGCTGTTTACATCTGATCAACCAAGGGATTTTACTCCTGTATTAACACATACTACTGCTAAACAAAACCTCACAGAAACAAAAAAATCACAAACACGGAAAACGTTAGTCATCACTTAAAAGTGGTCTTTCTCTCTCTTTGAAGGCTATTTGGAATCAAGAACGAGTGCCTCTTCGTCTAAGACCGTAAGTGCACTGCCTGAATTGCCTCAATTGGATTACTGACTACCAGTAATCTCCCTTCTGTTTATTGTTTATTTTTTTTTTTTACTAAAGGTTATCTGGGAATTGTTATGCTCATATGTTGGCAGCAAAAAATATTCGGTTGATCATAGTCAATTACAGACTTCTTTAAACTTTTCATAAGAGAAATTCCTGATAATAAAAGGTTTCGTGAAGCACTTAAGAATAAAAATGAGCGATATAAAGAGTGAACGACGTTTCGATGACTCCATGTCATCATTATCAAGTTCGAAATACATGGAAAACTTAATTATATGTAGTAACAAAAGTGTTCACACCAGGTCGGAGTATTTTTCACAACAGCATAAAATGCTATCCAGCTTAGTGTAGACATAGCCTTATTGAAAGACGCAGTAAGCAAAGCCAAAAGCTAATGCTAAGGATGCCAAGCTTTAGAAGCCGGTGATTCTTTACCTCCCTTGTGCTGATTTCAGGTATGCTGTTGTGGTGACCTCAAGTGACAGTGGGCTTATTGAACCAGTCGTGAATGCTGTGTCTCTTCATCAGATTAAGAAGAACAGTCAGATGTCGCTCATGAATTACTTCATCAAGGTAGTTTTACTGTGCTGTACTTAGAATATACAAAACCCTGGGCTTTGTTATCCTTGGCGAAGTCTGGATGCGAAGTGATACTTTGATTGACGGGGTTTTCAATGAGAGATTTCTTTAAGGTGGCCGAAAACAGTTTGTGCGCGCTTAACAGATTCTGTTAGTGATGCTATTAAGCGCGCGCTAGGGTTGTGGTAAGCAAATACTATCGATCCCTCGATTTTATACCAAATGGATCACAGAGGTAAGTTTTGCTTTAAAATAACTCAGTTTCTCGTTTGTGAATCCTTCTTCATTTATCGCCGAACAAAAAAAGTGAGTTCACGAAGAGCTAAGCCTTTTTGTACGCTTGTCATCTTTGCTGAGAAAACCTAATTAAAAGCCACGCATGCGCAGTTGAGCAAAAAATTGTGACTGGTTGTTTTAATGGAAATGAACTGTTGTCTAAGTAACCGCTCGTTAGAATTTCGTGAAATTTGACAAAACAGTAGTTCTCTAAAAGCGTAACTCGCCAACAAACAAAAACCAAAATCTAACAGAGGGTATCTTCAAAAACCATTAAAGTGCAAAACCAACATTTACAGGAGATCTCTGTTAAAATTACATGAAAGCAGCGTCACTATGTCAGTATTTTGTGAGTGTTTCTGGATAAAAAAATGGAAAAAAATCTAGCGAGTGAGTTTTCTAAAAGTTAAGGAAAACCGTTATTTGTGGACGGTTAATAGCTTGCTGGTTTGCCATGGCAACGGCACCTTGCTCAACAATAAGTATCAAAATTTATTCCTTTTTAGTTAATCTTGCACCATGCTAATTTCGGGTACTCAGAAGTGAGTAGTTTTCAAATAATGCTTACTAACACCTGTATACTGGAAAACTGTGTTCGGCCTCCTTGAAGCTTCTGTTTGGGGGACGAAAAAGTTGCACTCTTTGATATTAGTATACAGTCAGATGTCTCCTTAATGGTCATCCAAAATTCCGGTAACAAGTTGTCGTTTTGATAGAGGTGGTCGTTCAAGAGAAGTCTTCCACATAATGGTTTGACCCCCCCCCCCCCCCCCCTATGGTACCATAGACGGGGTTGGGGAACAGAGGCTGTCACGTGCCATATGTAGTCGGTTAAGTTGCATCTTCATGTGTTAAATATAAATATCTTCCTTGCCCAGTTGGCATAACAGGTAAGGGGCTTAGTTTCTAAAGAACCTGAGGTGTTGCGTCAGTGGGGAGTAGAAAGGAATATTTGGTTTATCAGTAGAGTTGAGAACTAAAGGGAAATTGACCACCGTATGAAGATTCGAGTGTTGCCGTTTCGAGCGTTAGCCCTTCGAAACGTCAGCACTCGAATCTCTTTACGGTGGCCAATTTCCCTTTAGTTATCGACTCTGTTGATAAACCAAACATTCGGTATAAGAATAGGCCTTTGGGACCTGAAAGTTATTTGTTAGATGGCTCTGGCTTCTTTCTGTGTTTTCTATCTTTCTTGTAATGTTGTTCTGCCGTTTTCTTTCTTGGTCACAGGAACATGGAGACGTGAATTCAGAAGAGTTTCTGAACGCGCAGCGTAATTTTGTTCAGAGTTGTGCTGCGTACTGTTTGGTTTGCTACTTCATGCAAGTCAAGGACAGGTGAACTGTTTCTTAGATGCTAGTATACTCTAAACGTGTCGTTTGTGAGCATAAACGGTAAATTCTACGGTCTCTTGTTTTCATACGAGATGATGGACTGTTGATGGTTTCATAGGTTTCGTGCTCCTCCAAGTGCAAATTGGTGAAAGTGTTATTTTCTAGTGTCTGCTGTTAATCCATTGATTAATTTGTTTTGTTTTTAAATGTCCTTTTTATTGTACTGGTTTGTTTGCTTGTTAAATAGTTGTCGTACTGGAGCAAACAGCATTCAAGTTGCCGACAAGTGCAGAGCATTCTCCCAAAAAACAAAAACATTCCCAAAGTTATAAGTACACGGAGGCTCGGTCAGTTATATAATTGCAACTGAAAGTTTGCCTCTGGGTATGATAAAAAAAAAGCGCCCAGAGTTCAACGTAGTGAATCTGTTTTTCTCTTTTCAGACATAACGGTAACATTCTACTAGACTGCAATGGCCATATTATCCACATAGACTTTGGATTCATCCTCTCATGTTCTCCACGCAACCTCGGCTTTGAGAGTTCGCCATTTAAACTCACCCACGAGTTTGCTGAGGTACTGATACCTTATTTCCTTTGTAACATACACTTTTTTTTTATTATAAGAACCTTGTTTATAAGAACGTTGAGGCTGAGATTAACTAAAATTTAATAACATTACCCAAGCTGAGAGTCAGTTTAGAACATTTTTATGTCGACCAATTGTTTTTTAAAATCAACATTACAAATACGGATAGAATAACACATGTAAAACTTGAGTCTGTTCAGTCCAATTAACCCAAATGATAAAGGGACACACTAACATTAACAATGGATTTCTTATTGCATGCCTGGTACATAGTGTCAGGCTTAAGCTGTACTCTTTTGTTTTTCCTTCAGGACTATTAAAAGTATTAATACTAAAAACTTTATGGCGAAAACTTAAGAACACCATCTTAAGAACTTTTTCAGGCTCAAATTGCCCAAAAAATAAGAACGTTGAGCCTCAGCCCCCAAATTAGACGTTATTATAAAAACGAGTGTATAATAAAATGTACATTTATGAAATCAAGCGCTGCTTTCGACAAGCGTGGACGTCAGTAGGATTTCCGTGAGCTCATTCGTTTCCCACCGTTTTCACCATCATTACAAGTGTTTCAAAAACGAGCAAGAGTGTTTACCCGTTTTTCAACAGCTCAAGTATTTGTCATGATGTTATGAATTTTTGTGCCAACCTATTTTTAACCTAATGCTATATTGCTTCGTTGTCTATGTTACAAAAGTTGTTTAATTTCACCTTGTTTCCAAATATTAGTGAGAATCAGGAAAAAATCTTGGTGTAAGTGAAACGCAAGATTTCCATGAAACGCTCACTACTCTCCCCACCCCCTCTTCACTGCCTTGTTGCATTGATTTATGCATTGCATTTGTTCGGTTTGAATTGCAGGTGATGGGTGGGGTCGACAGCGACATGTACAATTACTTTAAAATACTAATGCTTCAAGGCTTCCTTGCCGCACGGAAAAACATGGACAAGTGTCTTCAGCTGGTTGAGATCATGCAAACAGGTACTCCTTTTCCTGATTTGCCTATGTCGTCACGCAACGCCTTATAAAGGCATTGCGTGACATTCAGGTTTAATTCTTTTAAACTGATTTCCTGTGGTCTTGTTTCACCAAGGTTCACAGCTGCCATGTTTTAACCGCGGTGCTTCCACAGTACGTGCCATGAGAGAGAGATTCCACATGAATTTGACAGAGGAACAGCTAGGTACCTTAATCGATGAACTGGTGGAAACCAGCATGCACTCGCTTACCACCAAACTGTACGACGGCTTCCAATACCTCACCAATGGGATTTTATAGCATGTGATCACTTCAATGCAAATTTCAATCAGCCAGAATGTATTGGCTCGCTATGAAGCTCTACGAAGGCTTTTTGTTCCTTACGAGTCGAATTTTTTTTGTTATGAGAAGTACTTACTCTTCAACGCGAAAGAGGTTATTACGACGGTTTTTAGTACCTCACAAGTGGAATTTTATAACAAGAAATGAATACAGACCTAATTCTACCACTGAAATTTATCCAGTGAAGTGATTAACAGCGCTTGCACTCGCTGACCTTGAAACGTTATGGCGCTACAATGTTTTATAAAAGAAATGCGTTTCTTGGTAAAGAGGAGAGTGGATACTGACTCAGAAATTGAAGATTACCTTTCAATTGAAACTGCCTTGCTCTCGCTTGCCAGAGAACTTAGCTATGGTCTCCAGTACCTCACTAGTGGTATGTAATGGAAGGAGATACTCCTAGGCTCTGTGGCTATCAGGGACTCGTGATTGTTAAATGGTTTCCAGAAATGAGGGCCTCTCTCGACTCGAACAGTAAATGTGCGATTGAAAATCGGTCAATGATTAGTCAAAACAATGTACGTTCGCTCACCTCACAAGCTGACTTACCGCCCTCTTTGCGGAAGAAGTTGTTACTAAATGACCAGTGACTTGCTGCTAACATTTTGCATTAGCTCAACGCGAACCTTTACAACAGTTTCTTGTACCCCTGGAATAGGATTTAAAACAAGAAGTGAACTTCTGTTCAAAAAAAGCAATCGCTTTAAAGGGCTACGTACTTAATGAAGAATTTTTACGCTTTGAACTCGAAACTGTACCAAGCCGTAAGGGAAGAACTTGAAGATGTTCGCGTATTTTTATTTTTAAACGTCATCCATTTCCAGCTGGACCAGTCTTAGTGAAGTGATTTTTGATACAAAATCTAATCGTCATTAATAGGGTTTCCTCTGATTCAAATCCAATGTGTCGTTTAGGTAAATAGGTGAAACAGCCACATTAAAAATTGGTGATGAATCATATTAAAGGTAAAGCTTTCTTTCCAAAAATTAAGTATTTTTGACAGTGTCTGGAGTCAAAATGTAAAATGCTGGTGCCTTCAAAAAACTTCGACATCAAGCAAACATTTCAGGGGATATAATAGGTTTGTATTTGACAAAACGTCGTCTTCGTCAAAGGGCAGCATGAACTTTGCGATAGTCCGCAACACAGCGACTAAGATCAAGTTTCGTGGATCAAGAGAACGAAAACTTAAACAGCCTACCAGGATTTGGATATAGATTAATTTACTTTTCGGCTCTGTGCGTCCTTATCTGCCCGGCAAGCGAATTACAAACCAGCTTGATTTCCAACGAGTCTTTTACGAGACACAAAACGTGTTACATAGTTAGTCAATTAGTCAATTTTTTTGTAAATGTTGAATTTCAATGTACATAAAGAGCTTATTTGTGCTTGGTTTGGACATTTCAGGTTCGAGCTGAATAAAACTCGGACGTTCAGCCCAGTAAATATCACTGAGTATTTTGACGTCCGTTTTAGCAATTACGTCCGGATGTTTTAATTTTATGCCACTTGCTCCAGTTTTGATCTACGGAATTGTAAATTTTATTCTTCCAACGAAGATACAGCAGTAATGAAAAAGAGCCGGGATGAAGTGGTGAAAAAACGTCCAGAAAGTTAAAGAAGAAAATGATTCAATTTACGATGTGTAGCACTGATAACCGGCTAGGGGAAAAAAGAAAACCATAAAAGGAACGCAACACCCACACAGGCCTATATCGCATGGCGTCAGGACTGCCGAAGATCGCGGTTATTGCACGGCAAGTTGCTCCCGTTTTTACCTTTAATTCTACTACTTTAGTGCAAGAATGTTATCCCTTTTTAGGCGGTAATAAACAGGAGTTTGGTTTTAATGGAGGATTACTTTAATGTTTTTGTGAGGCACTGTGTAGAGTATAGCCCGGATATGCGCGCTGACGACTCAGGAATTATGACTCAATCATGAGACGTCTGCGTGCAGGCTGTGTAAAGTATGGACATTTAATACCGACCGTCGTTATTTCAAGTTTGGCTAATGAAGGTTACGACCGACATTGGAGGGTATCCTTCGGGGAAGAATTCGTACGCGCGTGACTTTTGAATGAATCGTAACAACTTAGACATCAATGGAAAATTTAAAATTTGTAGAATTTGGACAAATTATTATTATGGTTGGTTGGTAGTCGTTAGAAGGTAAAACTACCGAGCACCATTCAAATGAATTTACCAGGTATCGAACGCGGGCACTGAAGTGAAACAACTGTATTTTATCAATCGCAGAGGATTGATAAATCAAAAAAACAGTTATTTTTATTTGTTATACAAGTGTAACGTCTGAAGTTCTAAAAAGTTACGAGATCATATACAGGCCTCCCCAAGAGACAGCCTCCCTGGACACAGTGGACCATGATGGTTCCTTTCATAATTCGGTTTCTTTGATTATTATTAATTTCATTTCAACATGGGAAACAATTGAAGTTCTCCAAAAATCCACCAATATTGTATGCACTATAAACCTCTGGCTAGGTGTGAGACAAAATCAAACATTTCATTGAAGTTGAAGGACAAGTGGAATTATCTCCTCTTACTACAGTTACATACTGAGGCATGTGTCCAAGAATCTGTTTCCATCGTTGCTCCAAAACAGAAACATTGGTGACCACAATATTATGGGATAGGTGAATAGTTGGGGGGATGTGCGGAAGGGTGTAGGGTGGGGCAAAACGGCTCAGTTTAAAAATCCTTTGACGGCTTTCTTGTTCTGCATTTTGGGTGTCGGCCACAAAACATCAACCCAGGGGTCCGTTACTCGAAGGTCTCGAGAACGTATCGGGCCCGAAAAGAGTCTTTGGTGAATGTTTCTCAATAAAAGTCAATTTCTATTAGCTTTGAATGCTAAATTTGAAAATGTTTATAATTCTATGAAAACGTTGGTCAGGCACCATGCCTGTAATCGTTGAAAAAGGATTTAAAAATATAACTTATCGGGCCCGGTAAGTTATCGGAAATTTTGAGAAACGGGCGCCAAGGCCCCGATCAACCTACACGACTTCTACTATGACGCCAAGTGAAGTAACGCAACGTAAGCAAAACAGCTACGCCATCTTTCCGTGACTAGATCCCTACCTACGTAGTACACACACCTTATCGTGAGGGATTTATCTCACTTAGACAAGCCACTGCATAGTGTGGTAGTCATGGGTGTCTGTGACATACCACGCACGCGTGACTGGGTCAAGCAAACAATTCTACTGAATACCAGGTAAAACAACCCATGTCATAGAGATTCCATTCAAAATGTTGCAAAATTTCAAATATAAGCCCCCCGTCCACCCGAAGATTCGTGTATTGAATGCATGCACAACTGAATAAAGCATAGCCAAGTAAACAAGCCCATGCCATGGAGTTTGTATTCAGCATACTGCCATTCTGCCTACAAGTCTCCACCCTCCTCCCACTATCAATTATAGCTATGGACGGCTGAAATAGTGACAGGGGAAGACTCTCCCACCTTCTCCCCGTACAAACAGTGATACAGACAGAACCCTTTCAAATTTATTGATGAGAGGTAACTGTAGCCTCGCCCTCTGTTTTCCTTGGTGCGCAGTCGAATGTGACAACAACCGCTGAGCTGATCCGGAAGATGCACGCACTATCGCCGTTGGATCTCGAGCCCCTGACCGGCAGTTCGGCTCCTTCGCTGATGAGGTCTGCATGGGAACAAGGCTAGGTTTCCTGAGATTTACGGTTAGCCGTTCTCAAACTCTGGATTAGTTTACTTCAAAACTTTACTTCAAGAAACACTTTTAAACTAAAGAACGTAAAGGACAAGGAAAATAGCAATCGCCGTCTTCCACCCCTCTATTTTTGGATGTCGAGGTCAAGACCTTCCCCCTTCCCATGAAGTGATAAGATTAGCTGAAACTCAAGAGAAATACTCAAGACTCGCATGAACCAATGGTCGATGCATGTCGTGTGATTTGCCCCGCTATCAATCTGGTTTTACTAGGTTTATGGGATACATTGGTTTTCAGTTATTGTGCTGTGTTATAAACGACGTCGTACAGTCTGCGTCGTAGTGGAAGTGTACTAGAGTTCTGGTTTTTCTGTAAATGACTTGAGTAAAGACTAGCAAATCATCTTCCTACCATGTTCTTCTTTCTAGCGGGAAGCGAATTTTAACTCCTAAACACGAGAATTGCATGGAGTTCGCATTTTCTGAGCATGGAACTCAATTTGTCTCGATACCGATTTTTCGCATACCAGAGGGCAAACTCGTTAATTCTCTGCGTTTTTGCCATTAAACTTGTTCTGACACGTTCTCGTTGCTGTCATCGTAGTGTTTGCGTGAAGCTAAGTAAACTCATGCCAGCACGGGTCACCTAAGAATAATTTAACAAAAGAGCCAGTTCATGGGAGAATACGAGGCATTTGCATTTGACTCGCTTGTCGAAACCCGCTCTTGCGTTTAATTAAGTCAAATTCTGTCTTACCTTTTCAATGAATATGTACACGTGTGAAACACATAGACTTCGAATGGTTCAAAACTGCACGAAGACGCGATTTCACCCAATGTAACGATAGACAACAACACCATGCACTGTTTTATTTACTTTATCTTATAATTTGACTTACTGTACAGTTCTTCCCCAAATTACCAGTTTTAGAAATACCATACAAACTCATATTTTTCGAAAGTAAATCGGCTGTGCAAATTTGGCAAATAACATATGCATGGGTGACCTGCCGGATGCGATGAACGTTGCGACAGCTCTCACTTTAACAAGGACTGGAAACGAGTTTCACTTCCGCTTATTAGAAAATATGGCAGGCGATAGTCCTGACAAGTTTAAAGGCAGTTCTCAACGTTTGCGGCAGTGGAGGGGATGCAGACAACATTCTGGTTGATAAGCATTCAGTCTGTAAGCTCAAGAATTGGTTGGAGAACCAAGAATATGATAATGTCGTGCTGTTGAGAGATCGTTCATGGTGTTTACATGCGATACGACGCAACTGAGCCGAATTAGGTTCAAGAAGAGCGCAGCTCTAAAGGATTCAGAAGGCATCCCTTTTTTCTAATTGAGTCGTGTAGAAGACACTAAATGCTACAAACCGAATTTTCATACACCAGTCTATTCTAGTCCCTTTCCTTTTGAGAAAAGAGTTCAATCAGCTGGTGGCCCTGAGAAACTGAAGAGACGAACGCCTAAGAACTTACCATCCTGCAAAGCCTGATAGGGAGAAAGTGAAACAGCACAAGAGGTACAGTAGATGAAAGTTTTCGTTTAGTAATGTGTACTTTGCCCATGCAATGCTCAATGAGTTTTTATTGCTTTCCCGTTTGCGCAAATCATTACCACACATAGCAATCGTACGTCATGCATTTGGTATTTGCAAATGAAAGCGGAATAGTATTTCGCAATAGTATTACGCAAATTTTGCATAGAAAATTAGAGCGACCTTGGTTACAGACCTCCGCATCAACGTTTCAGATTCATTTAAAACTCGTGAATGTGACGCAATATACTGCATGAAGTTTGCTCTGATTAAGATTCGTCAGTGGGAAGTGATTTCATTTTAAAACTTCGGCTGCGTATTAAGGTGATTCCACTGAAAAAGAAAGAGTATTTAAAATTGTCTAAGACTTGGTCCAGTTCATGACTATGTTATGAGCATTACAAAAATGCAATAAAAAATGGGGGTCACCGTGCTCGTTTTTGTGCAACCTGGATGGCTATTATAGTAAATAGATGACCCACGAGGTTTATATTAGGAACCGCGCTAGTAATTAGAAAAGGGAACTATCATTTCTAGAAAAAATTAATTTCTTGCATTAAAATATCGAAGCAGTTCAACAAATATTACTTTAATCTTACACAACAAACTATTTTAATTGAACTGGAATTAAGATTATGAAAGAAATTAAAGATTTTGCTGCGTGTGCAGGTAAGCAGCACTACCTAAATACGTGCTTTTTAAAGCATTCAAATAAAAATATCTCAAAGTAGAGTATTAAACTTTTCTTTAAATCGCGATATATAGTGGTCAACCGTATGACATTTAAATTGATGCATTAAAAAATGGGGGTCACCGTGCTCGTTTAGAAGAAAAGGACCATTCATTTTCCTGCCAAGTAAATAAGGATGCGCAATGCAATTCAGTGGAATCACCGTAAGTACCAACGATGCATAAACGAAACAGGCATTAGCAAACAAAGGAAGAAAAGAGCCCTTTGTAGAATTTTCAACGAAATGTACTACAAAAGTACATTTTTCCTAAGTGATTGCCCACAAAAGCAAACAAATAAACATTCCCGCTGCACACTGCCACCGAGTTGGCTCGTAGAGCCCTTCACCCAGTGATTAAATTAAAATTTCCCATGTAAAATCTTTCCTAACTGTTTAATTGTCGAGTGTTTTAAAGTTATGTTTAACGTGTTCCTCAATATGCTTAGAAAAGAGAACTAGATTGTTGTTTAAATGGCTAAATGTAACAAAAAAACCTATATTTTGACGAATGCTGTTCCACATGCATACAATGGTTGTAATGCAAAACATCTCTTGTGTGCTATTGGTTTCTCTTAGTCACCGGCCGGTTCGTTGTATTACGTACAAACAGACATTTTCCTTCCATTCATTTTATCACAAAACGTACAGTTTATCTGCAGCACTATGCTTGTGTATAGCGCACAACAATCAGAACGTGCTCGCCCGGACAGAAAATGTCACGAGGAACCTAATAACAATAATAATAATAATAATAATAATAATAATAATAATAATAATAATAATAATAATAATAATAATAATAATAATAATCATCATCATCATGTCGATGATAATGTTGATGATGGATTGCTATCGTCGTGATTGTATGTGCATCGCCTTTGTTTTGAAGGTCACTTTGTGAGTTACTCACTTCTCAGACTTCGGATTACGAGATGCAACACATAAAAGAAAGTAAACCAAGCCACTGGTCATCAATGGTGTTTGGTGTAAAATTCGTGCGTGTCGAAGTAGATGTGACCTCCGACGAGTTTAAAAGCGTGGAGCGGCTGTTCAGAAAAACAATGAAAAACGACCAGGCAGTTATTGTCAGTATAGAGCGAGTTCAGAATCCGTTCCTGTGGGAGAAGTATTGCAGGTAAACTCTATGAAACAGCCCATAACTAGCAGCCTCTATTTGTATTAATTCCCTGAGTCAACCTTTTCCCGAGTTCATTAGGTATTTGAACTGTGGGCGTTTCAGCGGCCCCTTGAGACTGCTAGATCTTAAATTCCCTTTTTATTAGAGAACAAAGTAATGACTAAACGCCTCAGCAAAAGAAGCTCTTCTCGCAGGGTAACTTATAAGGAACGGTGCTTCCAAACACTGAGGTAGTTTTGTCTAGTTCATGACTAAGCCGGAAAAGGATTGGGAGTAACCACGCATTCTTCATCATTATGCTCCCGTATGGCGACCCACGTGAGCATTTATGAGCTTCGCACGTTTGAAACTTTCAGCAGGTCAAATCATGTTCACATTATTGTTTACGTACTGATGTGAAATATAGTCACGGAAACACGTTACCCTTTTACAAGATGAAATTTAGATTTCCTCCCTAATTTTGCGTACAAATAGTAAATACCACTGTGCCTGAAATCATCCTTAACAAACAAATTTTTGACCCAAATCTGCAGATACTGCTTCGGGATGGTAAGATTGTGTTACGGAAACGCAGCACATTTCAAACTTTGTATACAGGGGAAAACCTCTTACGTCAACCTAAGAATATACCTTTACCAAACCGGCAGTATGAATAAACCGATGTCGTAGCAACATTTATTTCTTGGAAACAACGACTATCTAACACAACGAAAACCACTACAAGGATGTGCTGACGTGGTTCCCAAAGCTTCGGTAAAATCTCCTTGTTCTTAATCTATAACTAGGAGCCAAAAAGTACTCTCTGGGAAATGTGCAAGTAGGATGCGCTGCTCATATGAAGCACCTAATCGCCGGAAAAAATTAGGAAGTTTCAGGTAAAGCTTTGTTTTGGATAAAAAGAAAATTAAACCTTTTAGTCACCTGTGAAATTCCGACGGATACTCGAGGTGCACCATCACCACATGAGTGTTTAATTAATATTATACCTGTTAATATCTTTTGATGTAGGAAAAAAGAAAATATGGTTCAAGATAGCCCATGTAATACGGCGAATGAAAAACAGTTGTTTCACGGAACCAAAGCAGATTTAGTGGATGCCATTTGTAAACAGAACTTTGATTGGCGTGTTTCCGGCGAGCATGGCACAAAGTATGGAAAAGGAAGCTACTTTGCAGTTAAAGCCTCTTACAGCCATCGCTACACAGGAAAAAAAAGTGGTGACCAATTGAGATTCATGTTCGTATGTAGAGTCCTGGTTGGCTCATACACCAAAGGTGAACCTTGGTATCGAAGACCACCACTTAAAGATCCTTCGACCCCGGCGAGTGATCTCTACGACTCATGTGTAGATAACATATCCAATCCAGGAATGTTTGTTGTGTTTGATATGGATCAATACTACCCAGAATATGCCATCAAGTATTATACATTGGAGAGCCTCCCAGCTTTGCCAGTACAAAATGTCAATCCAGCACGAAATTTAGGACGTTACAATTCTAAAAGAATGTTGTCTTCCTCAACCCTAAACGTTCAACGGCCCAAAAAAGCACCGAAAAAACATCAAATGACCCTGGCCAATGGAAGAATTTCGAGTGGAAGTTTGAGATTTGAACGAATTCTGTCCTCCTCAGCTTTGAATGCTCATAGGGATAGGACATCCTCTCTAAATAGGCTGCCAACCTTGGCCAATCGAAGAAGTTCAAATAGGACCCTGGCCAATGGAAGAGGTTGGAGTGGAAATTTGGGATTTGAAGGAAGTCTATCCTCCTCCTCTTTGAATGCTCATAGGGCAAGCACATCCTCGGTAATTGGGCCATCGACCTTGGCCAATCGAAGAAGTTCAACTAGGACCCTCGCTGAAGGAAGAAGTTTGCGTGGAATTATGAGACGTGACAGAATTCTGTCTATCTCATCTTTGAATGCACATAGGGCAAGCGCATCCTCTGTAAATAGGTCAGCGACCTTGGGCATCCTAAGAAGTTCAACAAGAACCACCAAAACTCCAAATTATGAAACGCTAAACCCGTCGGTTGGAAATACAGCTGCATTGAACCAGGTGAACCCAAGTTGTTTCGCTGGTCTTTCCAGTTCTAATAAGGTGCTATCCTCCTCAACCTCGAATGCTCAACTGCCAAGCATGCATATAATGGAGAGTCACACAGCTTCTCCAGTACAAAATATCAATCCATCACGAACCTCAGGACGTTACGATTCTAAACAAGTGTTGTCTTCTTGGACTCTAAATGTCCAACGGCCCAAAACAGCACCGAGGAAACTTCAAATAACCCTGGACAATGGAAGAAGTTCGAGTGGAAGTTTGAGATTTGACAGACCTCTGTTCTCCTCATCTTTGAATGCTCATAGGGTAAGCACACCCTCTGTAAATAGGCCATCGAACTTGGCCAAACGAAGAAGTTCACCTAGGACCCTGCCCAGTAAAAGAGCTTGGAGTGGAAATGTGGGATTTGAAAGAGGGCTATCCTCCTCATCTTTGAATGCTCATAGGGCAGGCACATCCTCGGTAAATGGACCATCGACCTTGGCCAATCGAAGAAGTTCAACTTGGACCCTCCCCAATGGAAGAAGTTGGAGTGGAACTGTGGGATCTGACAGAACTCTATCTTCCTCACCTTTGAATGCTCATAGCGGAAGCACAACCTCTGTAAATGGGCCAGCGAACTTGGGCATTCTAAGAAGTTCAACAAGAACCTCCAAACCTCCAAATTTTCAAACGCTCGACCCGTCGGTTGGAAATACAGCTGCACTGAACCAGGTGAACCCAAGTTGTTTCGCTGGTCCTTCCAGTTCTAATAAAGTGCTATCCTCCTCAACCTCGAATGCTCAACTGCCAAGCATACATACAATGGAGAGCCACACAGCTTCTCCAGTACAAAATACCAATCCATCACGAACCTCAGGACGTTACAATTCTAAAAGAATGTTGTCCTCCTGGACTCTAAATGTTCAACGGCCCAAAACAGCACCGGGGAAACTTAAAATGATCCTGGCCAATGGAAGAAGCTCGATTGGAAAATTGAGATTCGAACGAAGTCTGTCCTCTTCATCTTTGAATGCTCAAAGGGCAAGCACAACCTCTGTAAATGGGCCATCAACCTTGGCCAATCGAAGAAGTTTAGCTAGTACTCTCGCCAATGTAAGAAATTTGCGTGGAAGTTTGCAATTGCGACGTGACAGAACTCTGGACTCGTCTTCTTTGAATGCTCATAGGGCAAGCACATCCACTTTAAATAGGCCAGAGACCTTGGCCAATGGAAGAAGTTCAACTAGGACCCTGGCCAATGGAAGAGATTGGCGTTGAAATTGGAGATTTGAAAGAAGTCTATCCTCCTCACCTTTGAATGCTCATAGGGCAAGCACAATCTCTGTAAATAGGCCAGCGACCCTAATTGGGCATTCTAACTTGACGTTCAACAAGAACGTCCAAACCAAAACTTTAAACGCTTAACGCGTCGGTTGGAAATACAGCTGCATTGAACCAGGTGAACCCAAGTTGTTTCGCTGGTCGTTCCAGTTCTTATAAGGTGCTATCCTCCTCAACCTCGAATGCTCAACTGCCAAGCATACATATAATGGAGAGCCACACAGCTTCTCCAGTACGAAATATCAATCCATCACGAAGCTCAGGACGTTACAATTCTAAAGGAATGTTGTCTTCCTGTAGCCTAAATGTTCAACGGTTCGAAAAAGCACCGACGAAACATCAAATAACCCTGGCCAATGGAAGAAGTTCGAGTAGAAGTTTGAGATTTGACAGAACTCTGTCCTCCTCATCTTTGAATGCTCATAGGGATAGTACATCCTCTCTATAAAGGCTGCCAACCTTGGCCAATCGAAGAAGTTCAAATAGGACCCTGAACAATGCAACAGATTAGAGCGAAAATTTGAGATTTGAAAGAAGTCTGTCCTCCTCACCTTTGAATGCTGATAGGGCAAACACATTCTCTGTAAATAGGCCATCGACCTTGGTCAAACGAAGACGTTGAACTGGGACCCTCGCCAATGGAAGAAGCTCGAGTGGAAGTTTGAGATTTGACAGAACTTTGTCCTCGTCATGTTTGAATGCTCATAGGGCAAGCACACCCTCTATAGATAGCCCAACGACCTTCGGCAATCGAAGAAGTTCAAATAGAACCCCCAAATCTCCAAATGTTCAAACGCTTAATGCGTCGGTCGGAAATACAGCTGCAGTGTACCAGTTGAGTTCAAGTTGTTTCGCTGGACGTTCTTGTTCTAGTGAGGTGCTATTCTCTTCAAGTTCGAATGCTCAGCAGTCAGGCATCATCACTGAAAATCACCTGGCGAATTTGACCAATCCAATACATTTTATGGCACAACGTCCACCAACTGAATGCTACCAAATACCCTTGCTCCTCAATTTTGAATGCTCAAACTGCAAACTCGAGTGAGCTAGGGACCAATCAAGATGAGCCCAGTAGAAGCCAAAGCTCGACAGAATCAAATGCTTTACTCAATGCAAAAAGCCAAAGCTCAAGGGAAGCAACTGCTCGACATAATACAAAACGACAAGATTTAAATTGTCGTGTGATACTATAATTAGAAACGTTTTTTTTTAGTTTGGAGTGCTTTGGATCGGAGACTTATTCTTTCTTGTTTGTTTACTTGGATATTGGGTACGCTTTGGTCACGTAAGGACGCGAATGGTAACGGACGGACTAAAAGTGCGTTTTGGATAAGTTAGTTTTCGTCACAAGGAAAAACATGGACTTACTCTAGCTTTTATACTCACGACATGCCGTTAAGAGATGGGACAGCGATCTTGGACGTGGAGATACGTATTTTGGACGTGAAGCTTCTTTGTCATGATGGCATACTGTTGTGCGCCTTTACGTGAGAGTGTAACATAAAGTAAATAATAGCCCCCAAAATTTCCGTAATAACCGGCCATTGCGTTTGTAGCTGAATTTATAAAAAAAATAAATAAATAAGCATCAAGCTATTCAAGAGGACATATCCACCGGTTGGTTTATACCGACAAGCGACAACATGTTGTCAAGACGATCAGTTGCTTTTCCTCCATTGAATATCCCCATGGGACCGTGAAGCATGAATTGTAAATATTGTGGTGGTCGTTTTCGTTAACAGTTATTCTGAAAATATGGTGACCTTCAAGGAAAAATTTGCCATCTTCTAAACGATTAATCAGATTAAAATTGAAATATCTACATTCAAGTTTTGTGGAAAATCTGGCCATGGTTGGATGAAGCAGTGTCACTAATTAGGTGACGGACGAAGCCTAACATCCATCAGGAGAATAACGTCAAACTAAAAAATTATATTTACAGATGAACTACATCGGATGACTGTTTTCCAATTCATATCCAATGCAGTCTCATAAATAGTGAGGCATGCACGCGATCTTTCTTCAAGAATGAGCGTATCTACGAATGACTGGGGCATCTGAAGTGGCCAATTAATTTAACGTTTGAATGGACATATCTTCTTGTTTGAGTGAAACGGTGTTATTTGGGGACATTAAGGCGTAAGAGCCCCCCACTCCTATTTTCAGGGGCAAAGAGTGACTTTTTTTTTATTACTTCATCTGGGAGAACGACGAGCTCCTGTATACATTGCCGACTGCTCATAAGATTTTTCCGCTCAGGTTGTAGTTTTTTAAACGAAATCGTGGAGTATAAGCAATGGACATACTCTTCGGGCATGGACAGACACCGCAATTCCAATTCTATTAATTATTGTTTATGTGCAAACTAAATCGATCTCTTCAACTTCCAAAATTACTTTTGATTTGATTTGGCTTTGAAAAGTTCCCCCGAGAGAAACGTTGACTGCGAGAGCCCGGCACACATTCCTGTCATTTCTGTATTGATAAAAAACAAAATACGCATCAAGTTATCCAAGAGAATATATCCATTTGGTTCATCCTGACAATCGGCAACATTTTCTTTAGGCAATCAGTTGATTTACCTCGATTGAAGACCCCCAGGGGGACCGTGAAGCATCAATGGTAAATAGTTTATATAACATAATTATAATACAATTTAAATTATAATTTGTTGATCGTTATTCGGTATATTCATCAGATAGAAATACAGTTATTCTGAAAGTGTGGTAACTTCGAAGTTTCAAATGTTTGTCATTTTTAAAATAATTTGAACAACTTTACAATGAAATAACCCCTATTGACCTGTTGTGGAAATTCTGACCACGGCTGGATGAAGTAAGGCACAAATAAGGTAAAAGCTGAAGTGTAACCTCCATCAAGAGCACGACTATAAATAATAAGACGCATTTATGAACTACAATGCATTACTTCTTTGCGTTTTCATAACTACTGTATGTCTATAAGTGGTGCATTACACACACAAATTTTAAGCCGATGGTTAATCTTAACTTGAAGAATGGGCTCATTTACAAATGAATGAGACATCTGAAACCACCAATTGAACTTTAGAGAGAAAATCTCATCCTGTTTGAGTGAAACGGTGTTTTGACTCAATTTAAGACATTAAGCAGCAACACGGGGATGGACAAGTAGTATACACAATAGTGAATGGTCAAATATACTTTTGTTAAGAAACAGCATTTAGGATACATTCTAACTCAGGATTGCTTCGTGAATCTGGCTCCAGGTTAGCAAGATTCTACCCGGAGTCGTTGTTCTCTTATTTAAACAGAAAATGGATAAACGTTGTTTTTCTACGTACTCGTTGCGATCAGTTGACCGTTTTATTAATCAGGTTACTAATGTTTAGTTATGAGTAACAAGAGCCAGAACGGCATTAATTATTTAGCTTTTCTCTTTTAGCAAGAGAGGAACAACCAGGCATGTCTTATTCTGAAATAAGTGCAGATAACTGGGAAATCTCTCTCTCAATCTGCCACTGACGAATTGATAAAGCTAACTTCAAAGTACAAACGAACCTCTTTGTTACGGACACCAAGGGGACATGAATAAGTGTACGCATTATAGAGGTGTCCGTTTTAGAGAAGGCTTTGTATGGATTTCGGTCTCTCAGGGACCAAGTGAACTGTCCGTAATAGAGAGGGGCTCGTATTAAAGAGGTGTCCGTAAGGAGAGGTTTCACTGTACTGAAAATTGCTCATTAAAATCCCGCCTCAGGTAGCACCAGCTAGTCCGATTGAACATAATTGTTAAAATCACTTAAGCCTGTGGCGAGCGTTAGTGAGGCAGCAGACTTTTCTTTACAATAGAGAAAAAAATTTAAAATTTGTCGGATGTAAGATCGGAAGCATGCGCAGTTGGTTGGGTTTTTATTATCCAGGATATCCACGCCTGGAGTGATGCCGCTTAAAATTCAACATGGAAAAAGATCTGACAGAGTTTCAGGAGGAGGTGAGTTATACCAAAAAATTTCGTTTTTTTTTTCTTTTTATAGATGTATTTATTTGCTCGTGAAAGTACTCATTACTGAGGCCACGAACGGTTTAGCGATGAATCTGGAGGAAGGCAAGAGATTTATATGTGTTTGACTGCTCTACTGTGTGAGCAATTTTTTCCGATTCGTGAATGGAGGTGCTTAGATATCAACCAAGTCCTACGTCATATTCATGGAGATAGGTTTTTCTCATTGCACTCGGGAGTGTGAAGTGCCAGGCAAAAATACGTCTATTCTGAGTAACTGCCGACTATAACAGAATTACCATGTAAATGACCTTTACATGTAATAATAGTGCAGTTTGCAAGGTAGACTGCTTGCAGTTCCCCTTTTCTCTTAAGATCCGTGAACGAGAAGGGATTGGGGCGAAATCTCGTCTGGTCCCAATCTTCGTCGTCCCAATATTTCGCTGCATGTTACCACTGATGCACTACACAAAGCTTCGAGAGAGAGAGAGACAGACTGGAAGCAGTCTATTTACAAGGTTTGTTTCGCAAAAAGTATATTTTCCAATAAAAAAATACTTCTATACATTCAGTAAATCTGTTATATGTACTCATTGTCAAGATCATATGGTATGAAAAATTCTCCAGGAATTTACTAGGAGTCACTTTCACTTCTCGCGGGCTTTTTCTCTTCTTTACCTCATTTCATATTGTATTGTCGTATTTTCTTCCAGCTCTAATGCCAGCACTTACTCTCACATTGAAACTCCTAGTTGTCAATAATGGGAAAGTTGCTAGAAAGCTGATGCATCAAGTTAAAGAAAGGGAAACCTTAAAGAATGAAAGGATAAGATATCCCGAACGGTTGGAAACTATTAAGCCGGTTTCCTCGCGACCTAACAACAAAACAGTAAAACATAGCGGCATAAAGAAAACGTTTTCCTTTTACAAAACTGTTCCTCGTGTGTCATGTTTTGTTGTTCTCACTGGAGACATAAAACATCGACATAAGATGTTTTGGTATAAATTTGCATGACTTGCCTTGTTGCCTCTATAACCCCAATAAAACAGTTTTCTTGCCCATTTGTGTATCCAGAATTCAAGACTTTAGCCATACTTTTTCAAAACCATTATTTTCCCTTTTCAGACTCAAAGTTATGATTCAAATAACACTCCTAGAACAGAGACAAATTTGGCTCAGGCGAAATTTAGATGAAATTCAAAGATTTCACTTGGCAATTCAGCACTTGTAGCAGCTTCAAAAAACTCCAGACCTTTTCCCGTTTTTCCCAGACTTCACCTTCATTTTTCATACTTTCTCCAGGTCCAGAAAACTAAGTTCACAGATTTTCATACGTTTACAAGAATTCCAGACTCTATACGAACCCTGTAGACACCTTTCTTCATTTAGTACCACTGTTTGATCAAACAAAGAGGTCGGAGCAAAAAAGGAAATAGAACTAAAGTTACTGTTTTGATGCTTATATAAGTTCTCCCAACTGCCATCATAAGAAATAAATGGAGAACAGACAGGAGAATATCCATGATAATATCAGGGTTTAAAGGGCTGCGGTGCTTCCAGCATACAAAGCAAGACTTCTGCTACGACCTTTGAATCTGACTGTGGCAACATTCGAAGTGATATCGATAGCTTTTTTTTATATTATTACACAATTGGAATTTCTGGTTTCGATTTGTTTGTCTCGGCACTTGCTTTCAAATTTGAAATCTGTGACAGGCGAAAGGCTTAATATTTTTCTTGACAAGACGAAAGGCGGTTTCTCCAATGTCGCAAATAATCTAAAGCGTTGATCCACCTGAAAAAAAAACAGAAAAATACAGTAGCTATAATTTTATTCTGTATTAACTTTTACTGCTAAAAAAAACAAACAAACAAACGAAAAAAAAAACAAAAAAAAAAAAAACAAAAACGGTTTGAGCGCTTTCGATCGGCTCTGGTCCGCGACCTCAGGTAGAATTCGCCCGCTTTGTTCGCAAGGCGTTTACATTCCGAACAGTCAATTTGTCGACGTCGGATTGGCTCCTTAATAATTCCCACGTCGTTTTGGTTATAAATAATCCCATCTTCATCACTTAAATTCGAATTCAATCGTAAACAAATCAGTTGTGCTTACAGTTAAGGTATGATTACATGGTATGTTGAAAGATAGTCGCTGTACACATAACATGGTGAATGGCCGTAATACAAAAAAGAGATACCGATATCACCACTTCTGACTCTCGCTTTTTAAGACAATGATGTTCTAATCCTGAAGGCTTTGGTCAGACGCAGTAGAGTTGTAGTCTGCAACAATTAATACCCCTTATAATTTCTAAACGGACTGTGACGTACTTTACGACGTGTAAAATATTAGAACCAAGCGGAAAAATTCTCGATACCTTAACTTTTCCTCCTCATCGTGTGCCATCAGCTCGTAAGTTCGTGAAGGCGTCACGACATTAAACAACGACTTGTTGATATCTTGCTTGGACGGTGGCTGGTCTTGCACTGCGATAATCACATCGAGATCTATGAATCTGAAAACATGGAAAGAAAACCTCGATTCAGCAACTTATTTGGGCCATAGGGTGGTTTCAATTAAGCTTGGTAAAACCAAAACTCAAGATTAAGGCACAGCAAGCCAGTGACATGCGCAAACAACCAAATGTACCAAGCAGAACACGTGGGAAATATGTGATGAGAGCCAAGCGGAGGATGCAACAGACGAACACTTGGCTGCGGTCTAACTTTAAATTGTTTTTTTTTTTTTTAACACAGCATAGAGCATGTCAATTGCCCCGGAGGTCAATTGGGACTGGGGACGAGTTTATAAATTTTTATTTAATCAGAAATTGGAGCCCATCACAAAAAAGATCACATTAAAATAAGCCAGTTTACTAAGGTTGAGGTTCTGGCGTTAGATTGCAACCGTGTAGAAGGCTTTCAAAAATCGGAAAAAAATAGACACTGTGGATTTTGGGGACGCCATCTCAGAATTAGTGACATTTGTATGGAATTTGGGCGACCTTTGACAAGTCACAGCCTGGGCTGAGTTGCTCGAAGCATGGTTAGCGCTAACCATTGGTTAAGAGGTATTAAAACCTATAGGTTGTCATGGTATTTAACCCGGGTTAGCGCTAACCATGCTTCGAGCAACTGGGCCCTGGTTACTACCAAATGACGCGTAAACCAAACTTGGTAAACTTAGTAATTTTCATACGATCTTTCTAGCAATGGGGTTTATATCTTCTTCCTATGACGAAATTTCGACATTGTGTAAACTGGGGTCCAACCCCTTTATGAACTTGGGAACGGGATTGCCAAATTAATATTGCCGACAATATATCGAAAATGGCTCAATAACATTCCTTGATAATCCATTGAATCATCGAGTCAATTCAAAATCGCTCTAAACATTCCCTGATACAAAAGTAAAGCGACTTATTTTCTACCTACGCCACTGTCATACGTTTAGCAGTTACCTACCCTCTAGGCAAAGTGTTATTATTTTTCTGATAGTAATAGAGCCTTCCATCCGGGTCTGTGGAAAACCAGCGGCGCCTCCATCTTTTTCCAGTGGGTCCCTTCACGCCTCTCTTACACAGCCAACCACGGACTTGGCTCAGCTAAGACATAGTAAACAAAGTTGTT
The DNA here is from genome assembly GCF_977016875.1 of Pavona decussata. NCBI lineage: Eukaryota > Metazoa > Cnidaria > Anthozoa > Scleractinia > Agariciidae > Pavona > Pavona decussata. The sequence goes on along the minus strand of NW_028145434.1, from coordinate 3,914,198 downwards.
TTGACTGGTAATTGTTTTTGAGTGTGAACATAGGAATGAAAAATTTTCAACACTACAGACAAACCTGTAGGACGCGGTTTCCCGCCATTAAGCGGTCAGTTCTCAAATTATCCGAACACTATGCCGCGTATTACCTTAAACGTGACCTATACAAGTATTAAGGAGGTAGTTCAATTTAATACCTTGCGTTCACTTTTTCAAAAAATCCCAAATAGCCAACTTTTTAAACTTTGTCTTAACCTGCATTAAACAGTCAGTGCACAGAGAGAATACACGTCAAACATGGCCATATGCTCGGCAACAAAATCCTCTATTTTTTTCTCACAAAACAAAGAGATCTACAACTCGGTTTATGGCCATCTGTTCATTCTATTCGGAGCTTTCCGTGGTTACATTTTTCCAGTTGAACCTGATTGTCTCTTCGTCCTTCAGCAGGTTTTCCCGGGAACAAATGACATACTTCCTTCAGTCACACAAAGCAAGAGATCATATAGCATAGAGTCAATAAAAAAATAATTTTATTTTTCCCCGAACTGTGAAATTTAGGCACCACAATGTTCAATTTATTGGAAATAGAAAAGTAGCATAAGGACTTTAGCACAGACGTTTGAGATCCAAGAATGGCAGCTGGAAGTCAAATATTCTCTTTGCTTGTTCGCTTGGTTTTGTTTCTCGCCAAGGGCTGGAATTCCCTTGCTTTGGTGTCCGATGGCTTGGCGTTACCTCAACCACTTGCATTAGATATGATTTCTCATATGGGTGGGCTGGGATGGGAAGAGTAGAGTAGAAGCCTTAAAAAGCGTTAGTCATGTTAAATGCTGTTTGAACTCATGAATGTATGGGCAAAATCCTGAAGTAAGACCACTCAAGCCATTCAAACAAAAGCAGTACTTTCCTGTAGAGATGTTGATTACGTTGGTTTGAACTTTAGCGCCTGTGGATGAAATCACTAGCTGTGCTCATTCACAGCTACAGGCTTTTGGCAAATACTTTCAAGTAGTGATGTATATTAAGTAAGGCAGAAACACTCCATTTAACAAGCTAGTAAAAGATCATTTTCTTTATCTTACCTCTTTTTTCCGTGCTTTCTGAAGAACAAGAACATTAGTAGCATGTTAACAGCGAACTTTTTACAATATTAGTTAGTTTTTCTCTAAAAGGCAGTGTTACGTGCAAGCATTCAAGAATGTCATTCTAATTTCTGGAGCAATCAGCTAACAATATTTCCATGCATTTTTCCATTGCCACACTAGAGGCATAGCATAGTGTAACTGAGACTGGAAATCTCTTATGGAACAAAATGACATTGTCGTGCCAATAGGGTTCCCCATTATTCTTTATCAAAGTAAATTAAAAGTTTGATGTAGGTCAGGTAACATAATCCTATTGACACTGCTGAAGAGAGCAGCTTAAAATTACTAAGGTCTTGTCTTTTAAAATAGCGAAGATATAGTTTCGTTAAGTCTGAAAATTTTTATAGACGTTTGTACGGAAATGGGCAAGTTTTGCCTGTCTTCATACAAACATCTACAAATACTCCTGATTTTACGGAACTATATCTTGATTATTTTAAAAGATAAGACTCTCTAACTTGATCTTTTTGCTATTTTAAGGTTCTCTTTCCAGCAGTGCCAATGGTTTTTCATTACCAAGCCTAAATCAAAATTCTAAATTACTGTGATAAAGGTTTATTGTATAGGTGGGAGGTTCAATACACCTTCTAAAAGTCAGAAGTCACCTCAAGGGAAGACTGCACTGCACTTTGAAAGTGGGATAGTTACGTTTTGCATTGAATTTATCAAACATTTGCTGTTTTACTTGGTTAACTATTTAGGGTAAGCTGGATTAAGCAGTTTTAAGAGTAAAGCTTACGCTGCCTGATTCGTTCCTTCTACGACGTACAGTCATCTCCCTCCCCCCCACCCCTCCCCCAAGCTATATATGGTTTTTGAGCCATTTTGGTCTGAAATAAGGTATCGATTTTAACCATTTTGTGAAAGGCTGAAAACAGATCTGGATTCTAGGAAACAGGTCTGAAATAGGGTCAGGGTTTGGAGAGCCGAGCCGCACACCTCCACCAAAAATGCCAAGGAGTACCAACCTCCCCCACCGACCGTTGTCATAATTAAAAAGGTAACGTTTAGGATGAGATCCTACCGTGTGTATGAGAGTGGGGAAGAAAAAAGGATTTAAGAATTGGAAGGACCCGGCGACACATCATGTCCATTACACAGAGATGTTTGTCCAGAAAAAAAAGAACAAAGGTTTCTTCAATATTTGTTGAATTTACAGAATGATGCAGGTATCTAAATAAAACGCATTATCGCTACACTTTCGTACCTCGATGCTTGATGTAATTGTTTCTTTTTCCCTCGTGTTATCCAGCTCGGATTCAGCTTGCCGAAGCTAAACAAGCGAGAGAAAATCATATTAGTTAGAAAATCCACGCTCTGTTTATTGAAAGTCGTGTTTATAAAACCAGTGACACACAGCTCAGCAAACCGTGCGACTGCAGTTCAACAAATCCTTAGCAGTGCATTGTGCCATGTTGAATGCTGAAAGGGGTCATTCAATATCGAGCGTTGTTCCATGGAAAAGACTGAGGTAGCTATGTCGAAAGGCAGAAGAAATTTACCATGGCGCCGTTAAGTCTAAAACCGCTTCAACGCGAGGATTCCATATCATTTTCTCAATTCTACAATTCTCTACTTCAAACTTGTAATGAATAAAGGAAACAACACAATGTATGATATGGAGTAGTGTATTAGTATCTTAATCATTGTCGTTATTGTTGTCGTCATCGTCTTTATTATCGGGGAACCTAAAAACAACGACGACGGCGACGGCAACGACAACGCCACAAAACAATAGGTTTAATGAGGAGAAACAATCGCTCTGCACGTGCGTTTTACATTTTGGTACATTTCTTTGCCGTCCTCTGCAAAACAAGAACGTAAGGCCCGGTTCATACGTCGAACTTTACATGAGCCGAACCTAATCATTTGGTTCGGCGCATATAAAGATCGACGTATGAATCAGTGAGGATCGACAGATTTGTATTTGGGTCGACCCGCCGTTCTATTCGACTGCGCCAGTCGAATAGAACGGCAAAAGTTCGACTTCGATTCAGACGTCGAATTTTTCATGTGCCGAACCAAATGCATACGTTACGTATAAATTATATAAATTATATCTATCCCAGAGGTCTGTGCATTCCATCGACTTGGCATGCGCAAAGAAATTCATTCTGAACAAGATGGCGGGAAAAGAGGAATGTGCTTGTTCTTCTTGTTTCGAAACAACTGAATATACTTGTCTGAGATGCGAAAGATTAAAAAAAAAAGAATCTATTCTTGATGTGCACATGCACTTCAAACCGACAGAAACTTTCAATACAGGCTATATCAAAGGCGAAGCCTCAAGACTTCTCAGAACAAAATCTTCAAAAACAACATTTGAAGAAAACATCACTCTATTCAAACAGAGATTACCTATCAGAGATTACCTCGATAACCTTATAGATAAAACTCTCTCAGAAGTCAACCTCCACGAAAGAATGTCGGCACTACAAAACAAACTAAAAACCCGCAAAAACATTTTGAGGTTTATTATGGAATATCGCCCTTCTGTGTCTAACCTAAAACAATTCAGATGAGCAAATACAGGAGCCATAATCAGGGATGGAGACCGTCAGCGTGGGGTCCACGCGTCCCCTTGTGTTCTACCAAAAAAATCTAGCTTTAGAAAAAATTGCCCCCCCTCCCCCTTCACGTCATAAACCCGTGTGAATACACGCAAATATGCGTGGGGCTACTACCTTATATGTGACACGGAAAGCAGCTGAGAAAAAATTCACTAAAGATAAAAAAGTCCTTACGTGTCTGAGTACATGTCCGTAGAGTGTAAGCTTTTTTCATTCATTCAACAGTAGCAACGCACGCAGCGCCACCGTCTTGGCGCCTTTTTGACTTTACTGTGAGAGTCATGTGATCAATAGGCCGCTTATTCCAACTTTTCCCGTCTTCTTTCAATTGCTACCTTTTCTTTGTGAGGGTCTAATTCCTTAAATGTGAGTACTGAGGAGATATTCCCTGGCAGAATTTTAAAATTTGGACGCCATTTTGAACGGGTAGAAAAAAAAATTCCATTTCTCCGCGCGCGATCCTGGCTGTTTACACGCGTGCGCGCACGCGCGTATGGCGCAATTTTTATCTAAAAATAGATTTTTTGATACAACACACGGGGACAAGCCCACAAGTCAAAATGGCATCTCGTTACGGTCTCCATCCCTGATTATGGCTCCTGGTAAATGACACTTGATAGAAAATCAGCCTCTGCTAGGGGAGATCTACAACGACCCTTCCTTACTTTCGTACAGAAAAGAGAGATCTTTGAAAGACGTACTCGTAAGAGCAAATTAGCTTTGAAGGTCATATTCTTCCTATCTCGACCTGTAGGAGCCGTGTTTGGCCTGTCTTTATTATTTTAACAAGCAAGCTCTTCCATGTCAGAATTCATCTTTCCCGCCATTTTAAATCTTGTTGAGTACAAACAACAGCCGCTGACCACGAAAATCTACTTTCTCACTTAAGCTTTAATTAAGTTCGACTTCAGTTAGGTTCGACGTCTGAATCAACTGCCGAACTTAATTATTTGGGTCGACCTTAATAGGTATTAGGTTCGGCTCATGTAAAGTTCGACGTATGAACCGGGCCTAAGATGTCCAAATTCAAGGTTTTGGGGAGAAAGTGAACACACAACTGTGAATTTTTCATTCTCTTTCTTAACTTGAACGCCACTCTTACCAATATTTATATCCTTGGTAGTTCGTCGTTTTTGTACAAGTTGAACGAGTTGAAACAATCGCGAAGTAGTACAAATAGAATGAGGTAATATTTTAAAGTGACGTTTTTGTTGTCGTTGCCGTCGTCGCTGCTTAAGTTCCCTATTATCATCATCAACAACAACGTTATCATCATTGTTACTGTTACTTTTACTGCGACGAAAGGGACAAAACATCTATAGATGGAATCCATGTTGCTCACCCTACAAGAATTTGAATTAAATAAACAATAGCCTACATTTGGCGCGAAAATATGCTCAGATATTTGTCCACGGACATTACCTGTTCCGAGAAGCGAATAGTTTTCCGAGAGCGAAGCTCGAGGAAAACTGTGAGCTTCAAGGAGCAGATAATGTCCAAGGACAAATAGCTGAGCATATTTTTAAAGTCAAATGGAGGCTATTGTGGTTATTATCCTTCAAATATTTCTCGCAACATGTAACAACGAGCTTGAGTATTTGAACATTTCGTTTAAGAACAGTTTACCGTCAAAAACGTTTAGAGAGTATGTTGTTTTCTGATACTGCTTTATCGACAAGAAGGTTTATCTCTTCTTCTGCCACAAAAGCAAACCGTACCCCCATCTTGACATTAATTTTAATTGCAAACTTGATGCGCCTTGAAGTTTTTGAAATTGGGGAATATCACTTGGGGAATATCATCGGATATTCCCCAGTTTTAGCTGGGCTATATTCGGTCACGTGAGGCGTTTAGACCAATCGCGCGCGAGCGAAAATATTTGATGGATTATATAAACCAATAATATTAAGCACTAGCATCTCCCGATTGCCGGGATACTTGGCCATCACAGGCTCATGCCCCAGCATTTTGTTATATCCAAATGTTCCCATGTGCTTAAAACAGTCAAGAACACACGAGTTGAAAACTGATCAATCATTTCTAAATCTTTCGTCGAATTTCCTACCTGCGTTCTCAAATCTTCAACTAGCATCTGCAGCTCTGAAATCTCGGACTGTAACTCGTCTCTCTCTGTTTTAAAGTCCGTCTTCTTGTATTTGGCCAGTAGCCGCATCTGGTCCAACTCGGACTGCATTTCTGCCTTCTCATTTTCCAGGTCAGTAACCTTGGTTACGAGTTTCTGATATGATGTCCTCAGATCCATGTTCTCTTTCTCTAGTTTTCTGTAAGAACAAGTGACAAGGCGAAACACCACATTGGTACCGCGATCCACATTGGTACACCTTTAGGGTGAAAGAAGCAATTCCCATAAGACTTCACCCTAACAACATCAATAGGGATAATGGAATTGAAATTGCGGAAGCATAGATGTCCACGATCAACAGCACAGCCGATTGGTACTACAGATGAACCCTGAAGGAAGCCGGAACGAGTAGTCTGAACGTATGGTCTGTAAAAAAAACACAGCCCTAGCATACCCTAGTGTTTCAACTTTAACTTTGTGATACTTCCTTCCAGCTCAGTACAACAGCACATACACAAGCGAGAAAATATTAGTTTTCAGCTCTCAAACAGCCTTCAAATATTCAAGTGGGTTGTCATGTTAACAGTATCGAGAGGGATCGAAACAGCCGATATTCCTTGCAAGTATCGATGTTTTCCAACGATATCGAGTATTTTGTATCGGTATCAGCCCACCGCCAGAGGTGACTAACACCTTTCATGACATTACGATTCCATCTGTCTCCACACAGCTAATCAGAAAAATTTAAGAAACGCTCTCTCACAAATTTGTCAGCCGATTGTCAACAAATTCTCAGCCAAAACATGGTCAACAGTTTAGGCAACTCTTACGAAAAAGTGTTGCCTGACTCGGAGGTACATATCGGTGAGCTGTCGACAAGTCTTGGTGGGTCTTGCTACACGCCCTAACAACTGCTTTCATTGCAAGAGAAAAAACTCGAAAGGTCGTGAAATATTCCCTAATCACAAGACTTTCATCTCACAAAGGCAAAAAGAAAACAAAAGACAAAAAGAAATAATGGGCGATGTAGCAGCTCTCGTAAGGTCTCGCCTGATTAGCTTGGAACCCTTCTAGAAAACAATAAAACAAACAACAGAAAAATACCCCCAATCATAAAACAATATCAGCTGTTGTTACACAATTAAAAAACTATTTGTGTACGTACTCGACTCTAAGTTGAGTTGCACTGTCTTCCTCCACATTTCCCTGAAGCCAGTCCGATACTCGGCTTGCACTGCTTTCTGAAGGAACACCCTTGAATAAGAAAAACAACGATACACAATTAAGAAACATAACGTTTAATAAATATAGATACATTTTGCTAAAACTAACAACCGTGGTTATCAATCGTCGTGGAAGAAACCTACAACCCCGCCGTTTCTGACCAGGTTCATGAGACAAGCCATTACCTGAATTGGTACGAAGTTAATTTTACATATCGAGAGTCAGACCCTCACTGGTAAAGTCGAGGAGCTATCTATATACGATTTCACCAAAATAACATCAACAGGGCTGGGATAACGGAATCGCAATTCTCGGAGGGTGGATGCCCACCATCAGGAAACATGACAGGAAATAGATAAAACAGCAGAGCGCAGAAGAAACGTTCATGACCGAAGAATGAAGATTTGGAACGCAACAATCACAAACGACCGACGTGATGCAAACAGTGATGTATAACCAGTACACCTCATCGCCTGACCAAGCTAGCAGTGAGCAGTCACAAAATTTCCTGATTCAAATGCATCCGAGACAGACGATTATGCCATTCATTATTAATTATAGCGTTCCTGAAGTGGAATAGAGCTCGTTGGGAGAGTTTCTGAACATTTTCTTTAAAAATTTAAAGATAATAATAATAAGTCAGCTACTTTTAACAATCCAAATGGAATTGGTATTTCTAATGAAAAATTTTGTTTTTATTGAGGTTGGAAAAACTACGATCCCAGAGAAGAACCCTCGTAACAACGACAACAACCAACAACAAACTCAGGTCACTTAAGGGTGCTGAGACCGGGATTCGGCCAACTTAAAAGCAAACACGCACACTGCGAAATCCTTTTGAAGATTTTCTTATGGCTTATGTAAGGTTAAAGGAAGTTCCTGTTTTAGTTCAGATGAGCACCATGGGATTTCAAAGTCTTTCAAAACTGGTATAAAGTAGGCTGTTTGCAAGGGTGGCAGATGTGGCCGGGGAGATAGATATTACACGAAGCTGGACGTTCAAGCCAAAGAGGACTGTCCAACAAAACAAGTCACCACGCACCTCAAGCTGTTCTTGCGTACTTTCACGGAATGAATCTGATCTTTCTGACTTGACAGACTAATGAGAGAAACAAAACAAATTCAGCTGTTATTTAAAAATTTGTCCGTACCATCAAACTGAAGTGCCTGGTCTTCGTTTAAACTGTCGGAAAAAGGGCAGTTTTCAGGTAAGTGTCGAATGTTACAAGCGTTTGCGTTGCTTTTGACTAATTGCGCTCTGTGATTGGTAAAAGCCGAAGCCCACCATTTTCTCAACCGACCAAACAAACAAACGAAGTCAACTGGCGCTGTCCCAGGAGTCGACACGCCTTTGGCCCAAGCAACAAAATACATTTGCTTCAAGTTCCGGGAAATAAAGGCATCACGAAAATCATTTATAATGCGAAATTGGATTGTCTTGCTTACTTCTTTTACCGGCTACTTTGTTCAGCAAAAGTGTCTTTATCCGCATTTGGTTCAGTGTTTTCTGGTTAAAATGCCACTGTAATCATCAAATGAACGTAGTTCTTTATTATTGAATACGAGACCTTCACGTTCCCGTTAATTCTTAATTTTGAAGTTTTACAGACCTTCTTGTACGCGTTGATTTTCTTTTTCGTTAACTAATTTTCTGTCCATTTCAGATTATAGCTAGCGTCCTCAGGCTCTCTGGCCAGCGGTTGGTCTCCTGGCGACCAACCGCTGGTCAAAGAGCCTGAGGACTCTGGGTACGAGATTGAGGTCTGAGTACGCATTAGCCAATAGCATTTCTGCGTACAGAGATATCAAACTGGGGTATAATAAACATCCCTACACGTGTATCGTCCTGATGGTTACTTTGATGAGGTATACCAAACCACATAGTTTCTGAAGGCTAATATATAAAATAGCCTCAATTTAGCTATAACAGTTTGCTTAGATGTTTGTTCATGGAAAGGAAAGCCTTTTGTTCTGTTGTCCTTGGAAAGCCGTACTCACTATCTTTTGACAAATATCACAGCCAGCTTCGGGTAAAAAAACAAAGACAAAAGCTCTCTGGGATGCACGCAAACGCTTCACAGCGCCCACGAAAAAATTCAGTTCACGATTTTCTGGCGATGTGGAAGGTGAAAAAAAACTTTTACCATACAACAACACAACAGTTCACAGTTCCTACCCTTGATCGTCTTGCTGAAAATGGCAAGTGAAACTTGTTCTTAAATGACGAAGTCAGCGAGGACTGCGGCGAGGTCGAAATATTGATTGACAGATCTTCTTCCTCCTCCTCCTCCTCTTCGTCCATTTCTTTCAGATCTCCCAAGGTAGCACTCACCACTTTTCGTCTCTCTCTGTTTCTTTCCAAAAGTTTACTGATGTTATTTTCAGGTGGAGGTGCTTCTTGTGGAAAATGCCCATTTTGATCTTTTTCGGCTACAATGATACATGTACTATAGTCAACATCAAGCAACAGCATTGTTCAACAAAGCTGAGTTGTTGTCAACGATTACTTTGTTTGTATTATATTCTACCACGATGAACAACGTTCCCTTTCACAGTAAAAAATTGCTGTTCAGATGTTGAACAAACTTGCAAAGTGCTATTTTTCGGCCATAGTTTTGCACTGAAGCGAAATATAATAATAATAATAATAATAATAATAATAATAATAATAATAATAATAATAATAATAATAATAATAATAATAATAATAATAATAATAATAATAATAATTATAATTATAATAATAATCAATTTTAATAACAACAGACCTCTCGGCAAGGATCTGCCCCAGGAAATATGTTGTGCCAATGAAAGACTGACGGTTAAATTTGGACAATCAACTATCATGTCATAGTGAGACTATGTAACACTTTCAAAACACAAAGCGAACGAAAGGTTAGTTTTCACAAGCGACAAACTAAGTTGTAATGAAAGTCGCCTTCCAATACGTGTACGCACGTGACTTAAGTTTATACTAAGAAAAAGGTGACCCATGTCTGGATGAGAGCTTGAACAACTTGGTCATCAAAAGAAATTGATAGAAAACTAACCCAATTTATTGCACAGTCTTACCTTGACTAATTTCGTTTGATGTAACATCAGCTAAAGGATTCCCAAGCATGGCTACATTCCTATATTCCAGTGTTTTCATTTCATCGATAAACTGAGACCAGGTACTGTAAAACAAAGAGCACAACTAGAAAGCCAGACGACTACGAAATAATTATATACTGTGGCTTGAAGGAGTGAGGCGATCGACCGCCCTTTTTCATTCCAACCCTCTAACGTGCTCAATATAGTTTGAAACCTCCACTCTCGAAACATATTAACGTTAAATTGTTGAAAATACAGGCTACTTTGAAATTTCGTTGGAAAACATGGAAAAAATATTTTAGTGTCGGACAAAACATGATTTGATTATCGCCTATTTTCGCCTTTAAATTTCCCGGGCGCCGCCATCTTGGATTTCATGACGTAATACGGTTGCTCAATTGTTTCACACAAAAGAACTTCTAATGAATAACGAAAGCGGCAACCGTTACACGCCATAAAATTCAAAATGGCTGCGCCCAGGAAATTTAAAAGCGGAAGTATTCGATAACCATATCTAATTTGTAACACACTTGAAAGTCATTTCTATGTTGTGGACTAAAATTAAGAATTTAGACACTATTTCTAACACTTAAGAGGTTGACCCGACACAGCTACAAAGGAGAACTCACTTACTGTTTTGATCGGTCTGCCAATTTATCAGAGCTGTTTTGCCGTCTCTCTTCTTCTTCATCTTCTTCTTCATCACTGCATTCAACCAGTTCAGAAAGCCTTGCTTTGAAGTCAGCTTCACTTAGATGGCTGAAGTTACTTTGCATGTCATCCTCGCTTTGATAAAACGTGAACAATATCGGGAACAGTTCATTACTAATTTCTCTTGAGTTAACTCTTTAACCCCTAATACTTAAATGAAAAAATTCTCCTATCTAGTCCACGCACTTTTCTTACAAAAGTAATGGGGAGAAGTTATTAAAATATCACCTTGAGTGATTATATCCTTAATTCTCTTGACCTTACAGGTTGAATACTGAAGCATTGAAATTACAATGTACAGAGAGAAATTTGATGCTGATCACGGTTAGGGCGAAATGGTTACCCTTCCGAAAACAGCCAAGAATAAACGGGTTAGCAAACTGAGAAGGGTAAGAAAGAAAGCAAGCTGGTAAAAGGGCAAGCATGCCCTAGTGATTAAGGCACTGGAATTGTTAGGGGCTTGAACCTGTTCCCCTACATCAGTACACTGTTGTAAATGGTAAAAACAGTGAAAGGAAGTAAAGGGCTGACTGACATAACTAAATGGCTAAGCTTCCACAAGTCTCCTATAGTTCAGTGCTCATGGTAGAGCATCCGAACTAGTAATCGGAAGGTCATAGGATCGACTCCTGTTGGGAGAACTTGGATTTTCACATACACATACACGACTTCTGTACATATATGTGTAACTGACGTTGAACTTACTCCATTTTTCCTTCCTTGATGAACTCACATTTGACTTTTGCTCCAAGTCTTGCAGAGGCAATTTTCTTGGACAGGGACTTGAATTCCATCTCCAGATCAAATCTGCATGGATAAAAAGGGAGAAGGCTTAGCTGCAGAACCATCATCATCAATCTTTATTTACCCTCGGATTTTTAGAGTAGCTTAATGCAGCTGATATCTCCGAGCATTTTTCCACCCAACCATGAGAATATATGCACAAAGACCAGACCACAATACCGGGAACTACGTCCCCTACTCTTTGCGAATAGTGAGTGGGTTCTTTAACGTCCCACAGAGTTATTTACAAACAAGGTTTGTGAGACGGGGCCTACGGTTTATCGTCCTTATCCAAGAAGACTAGAAAGTCTAACCATTTGCAGATGTCAGAGCAAAGGCAGCAGTTTCTCCTCAGAATACCCAGCCACTTCAAATCTATACCTCTAAAACAGTTGCTACATGGCTATGTGGCTAACAGAGCCACTTCTGTCAATAATGTACCTCTAGAACAAATTGGCTACAATAGCCAAGAGAATAAGGAGAGAGAAGATTTGTCTGACTTACACTTCAGTCTGAGCAGATGCATACTCTGCCATGTTACAAGGAAAGATAGCAAGTTTCTTTCTTGCATCTGAAGTAACCTAAAAAGAATCATACAACGATTGCTCTTATATTACTTTTATAAAAGCACCTATCAACTGATTGAATTAAATGCAATTTTTTAATGACAAAGAAAAGAACTTTGGAACCAAGGTAACAATACACTACTCCTATCACTAAAAGCTTCTATTTATTTATTTTATTTAGTTATTTTTTTACAGCAATTAAATTCTTAATTGCATTCAGTTCAACTGGCAGGCATATATAAAGTCAACACCATATAAGAAGGACAATTTTAACTCACATTTTCAATGACAAACATATAGTCTTTCTTTTTAAACATGACTCCAGTAAAATCCTGCAGAGAAACCGGAATAACCGACTATTAAACGGACTTTTTATGGTGTGATGGTAAATATTGAATCCGAGATTTAAAAGTTGTTACATGTTAGCAAGTACCACGTTTGTAGAAATAAATGACAACAATTATTGAAATTAATAATATAATTTTTTTTAAATAAGTATATACTTCTTAACAGTCAGCATGCCCCCCCTGTCCCCCCTCCCCTCCCCCCCCCTTCCTTGCTCCACCTCTTCCCAATGGTTGGTATTTGAGAGGACTTGGCCCGAGAACTTTTCTCCGTTATGGAACCACGTCCCTGTCAAAATGACTTTTGTGAAGTACTGACCATCAGGATAGATTAGTTAAATTTTATTGTCAGTAGAAACTGTACCTGCAACAATTCTCCAAGGACATCTCACTCCAACTAAATAAAATAAAACTATAATTTTCCTAGGAAAAGGTCCTCTTCAACGAATGTTTTGATCATTACAGGGAACTTGCCCAATCCCAGGGACTTAAAAAGGTACATGTAGGCCCCTTGTGGGTGAGCCAACCATCAATAATTAAGTATCAGCATAAAAATCTAAAATAAGGTAAGAGATCTTCTTTGTCTGACTACTCTTCATTGGAAAATATGAGGACAGCTGTCATTAAGGGTGATTACTCATACTTCACCTCTCACGGCTGGATTTTCCCGATGGGACCATGATGTTAAGGATGATTGTGACTTTTGTATGTTCAGTTTACTCAATAAACACTAAGTTTGTTGCGGGTGTGAAGCTCAATGTTAGCCCCGAGTAGTAGAATGAGAATGGAGGTCTATAGTTCCATACCCTCACCCCCACCCCCCCTTCCCAAACTTCTGCCTTGCCTCCCCCCTCAAAACTGAACAAAACACAGTATGTACCATGTTCACTAAAGGGCGATTTACACGGTACTTTTTTTGTTGCATGCGATAAGCTTACGACAGGCCTACCACACGAATTGATTCGTGTAAATCAAACCTACAACTCGCGTTCGACTGTCGTGTACGTCACAAAAAAAGTCGTAAGATGATCGTAGGTATAGGCAATGTTGAATGATGAGAGTTGTGGGTGATTTTTTGCATGACGCGAGCAGCGCGCGCCCTAGAAATTGCATGCAACAGACGTCAGCAAAAGTTGTACCGTCTAAATTGGCCTTAAGAAATATTGATGACACATACCACCATTTGAATACCACCTGCAATCCAATTTTGTACCACATCACCTACTTTTTGTGCGACGAAAGGGCATGGAAAACAGATGGGGTACCTGAATACCATCTGATCCAAAATTTATAAGTTGGTACCACATCATCCATGTTTTGTAAGATCAGAGGGCATGGAAATAAAAAAGACCAAGTAATAATTACAAATACTGTACCTTGTAAAGTGTAACAACCAACTCTACTGAGTTGGGAGGGAACCAGTTGGCAGCATAACTAACCACCCCTGTCTTTTCATCCACAATTGATACTTTTGATGTGGGCTGTGGAAAAAGTCAGCAGGCTACAAAATTAGTATCAATATTAAAATAATATTTCAGTGCTGACTTCAAAGACTTCTTTTATTCACCTGTCATTCTTTTCCAAAACTAAACAATTTCAGCATTCATTCAGAAAAATGTTAAAATGTGTTCCTGTATTAATGGAAATGGAGTAATTAAGTTGACATACGTGGGAGAAGTTATCTTCATTAAATATTTTTGCATCTAGAACTTCTTTGAGAAGAAGCCGCAGGGCAGGCTTCTTTTATTAGATGTAATGTATGTTATTTTCAGGATGTCCTGCAGACTGTTGATTTAAGAGGAGCATTTATTATAGTAATTGTTAAATATGGTAAAAAAATGTATGTGTAGGTTACCTTTTCTGAAACTTTGGAACGGTGACTTCGGAACCACACTATACTTAAACAAGTTGGCGTCCTGTTTAATTATTGAAAAAGAAAACAAAATATATTATGCTATTTAAGGTGGCTCACAACAGTTCCCAGCACTTTCCATCTTAAATATCCTTTGATGGCTCATTACTACCGCTCTTTACCAGTTGATAAAACAATTATAATGGTTTTAAACAAATGGCTAATCATAATTTAACATACGGTCATTTTTCCCCACATGATAGGTTAACAAATACATATACATGGTTGGGGCAAGAGTACTTATTATAAAGGTATTTTTTCTTTGGTGGGGGGGGGGGGAGGGGGGTGGGTGGGTGATGCCCAGTCCTTGAAATTCTACCCCCTTTTGTGACAAAAATTTTTTTTATAAGAATAACGACACATTTGAGTTAACAAGACATGTTTCAGTCGTACATCAACCATCTTCTGTTGAAAGAAGAATTAATTTGAAGTTAAATTTGAATTTATAATGTAATGCTAAACAACTATAAATAACAAACGTGCAATAAATTAGGATTTATTCATTATAAAAAAAATCAGTTTTCATATCCATTCTTCTTTCATAATTCGTACCCATGTTCAGTCCTGATGTGTAATGTGTGCTAATGCCTAACATTTTGGACCACTTAGTTATCTTTAGGGTGATTCGAATAAGTCAATAAACTTTAATACACTATACATAGGAATAGTTTTGTCATCAAATAAAGAAATAAAAAATGTGCTCAGAGATATATTTAAGCAAGTGGAATACTTTTAAGGATGCACAAGAAGAACTTCAGTCTGACGCACTTCTCAAATGTTCTTTAAAATTCCCAAGTGCTGCGATATCTTACAATGCTTGAGAAAGAAGTTTCTAATTTTTCCTTGACACTGCCCCAGGATTTGCAGGCAATTTCAGACTGAAAAATCACATGTGATGAAATGTTATACCCCCAAATTTCCTTTTTATTTTTAATTGCATTTGACATAGAAAGAACGCACTCCTAATTGCGTTTGGAGTAGAGATTGTATGGGACAATGAATGAATGGATTTCGGGATGCGCACAATTGTATCTGGCATCTCCAACAGATTTTGCAGGGGAGGATGACATCATCACTAACTTGCCAAAGGAGAGAGAGCCTGGGATTGAGATCATCAAACACACACCCTAATTTTTGCAGGGCTTCTGATAAGGTGCGAAAAAAAATTTGGAAATTATGCGGCACTTTTAAGTCTCATATGCGGCAAGAAAGGTCTATTATGCAGCAGATTATGCGATTTCACTTTAGCTAATTTAACCTTCTTTTATTAGGTCTAAGAGGAGCACAATCCATTTTTTGCTGTTCAAGAAGCATTTAGGACACAAAGGAATGATGAAACAGCTGAAATAAATCATTTGTTACCTCATTTCAAATTATTGAAAACCAGAGATTGCTGATTTGGTCAATTGAGTGTCACATGCAAATAATAAACAGAGAACAACTTCAGTAGACACAAGCATAACTCACCGATCATTTGCAGCCATAAATATGTTTAATATCGACAGATATTTATTTTTTGCTTGGCATGCATGAAGTTTTACCTCTAATAAGAAAAGCAGGAAACTAAATTAAAGTAGCTGCAGGCAATTTGTTAAAATGTTTTTTTTTTTTCACAGCATACAAAGAAAGAGTTTCCATTTTACAGGTCAAAACTGTTTTCAAGGTTTGTTGCTTCCCAACCGCAATTTTTTCTGGGTTCCGCTTGTGTGACTCAGCTTCAAGGTGCTTGTCCACCACAAACGTTCGTAGATGATCAACCACTATGTTACACAAAAAGCAAAACAACAGACCATTGTCAACATGAAACGTTCCTTTGGGGTACTTTCTTGCCCTGTCTTTTAATTGCCAAAATATTTACAGGAAAGTGCAATCTTTTTTTCTCCTGCGAAGAAGCGCTCGGTGTTATAGCAACAAACTTATCCATAAAGAGGATGTTTGTTTCAATAAAAACAGAATAACTACATATTGTAAGCAACCATCGAGCAGTTTTCACGCCAATACTTACATCGCAAGTATGAAATCAAGTATGAAGGGATCAAACGACTTCTTAAAAATATATCAACGATTGTGATTGGTGTACTGATTTACAGAGATGGATTGTTAATTCTGGGCCAATGATCACTTGGTTATATTGAAAACCAGCACCAGGTCCCCAACATGTAAAATGACGCATAGAAGTGAACGCCTGTTTGTTCAATTGTTCAATGAAAGAATGCTTCCAGGTGACTTTTGAGGCCTTTTGAAAAATAAAACGCCTTGAGATAACATTTAAATTATCGGAGAACTTAATATAAAGCGAGATTTTGCTCCTTTTTTCTTAAATTGTGCGATTTTGTACAAATTCTGCGATTTTTCATGAATTGTGCGATTTGTTGCGATTTTAGGTCAATTATGCGAAATCGCAACATCGCATAATATCAGAAGCCCTGTTTTTGATTATTACTAGTATAATTTTAGTCACCAATATTTTACCTCTCATGGAATGTCATTAAGGGCAATATTTAGTAAATAAACCCCTTCAGGCTGGTATGTCGGCTGATAATGTCCGCGGGCGAGAGATTGTCCAAAAAATAAATATTTGGCCGAGAAGTTAAGCTTCGAGGGCAACTGTGAAATTTTGAGGACAATCTCTCAGCCAAGGACATTATCAACTTCGAAATACCAGCAAGCCAGAAAGGAGTTTATTTATTTAATAACCCTCCCATTAATTTTTATATCATGTAAAAAAGCCAGTGTTGATCTGATGGCGGATGTGCACGATTGACGTAAACAAGTACATTTGATTGGTTTATGATAACTAATTTTTCACTGTGATCTGACCAAAACTTGACAAACTGTCAAGTGAAATAAACAAAAGGTGAAATGTGAAACTCTTCGCTGGCTTTGTTTCCTTTCAACGGAAAAAATCGGAGGACAAATGTCGACATAGATGGGGTTATTGTGTGATAACCGTCCTGTGATTTTGCACCATGTGACATAAAGTAGCCAAACAAATCGCTCAAAAATTAATGGGTGTGTTATAATTACCCATAACACCTGTTATGATGTTACTGGTGATCTTGATGGTTGTTGGTTCATTTTACCAATCATGTAAAGCAACATGTGGTGTAACACAAGCATGTGACTAAAAACGACTAATGACATCCCTGTTTTATAGTGATTCCTCCATAAGATGTCCTACGATTTGCATGGCTGCACAGTAGTGGCAAAGTTTCATGTATTATGGAGGTTTTATGAGCTTGATTTGCCCAATCATAATGCCTGCATAATTTTTTTGAACATTTCATAATAAATATTTAATGGATATACTACATGACATTAGACCAGAAGGCGATACCATGTCCAACTACAAGCCAAAAAGGTTCAAACTAGATATACTTTGGGAATAAGCACATACCTATATTATTATAGTTACTACATGTAATAGGGAACTAAATTGACCCCACCCCCCCCCCCCCCCCACCTAACCCCCAAATAAACATGCTCATATAGCTGTACATTAGAGATCAGGCTGTGATTGTACAGTTCCAGGAAATATCAGTGCCAAACCTTAACATAAGGCCACTGGAAATTCTGAGGAAAATGGTGCTCATAAAAGTCAAAATTTTTAAAGCAAATTATCAAGCTAAACTGGAATATCTGGAAGGGTAGGGAGGGTATTTTCTGATCCGCAGATGAAGCACTTTCAGTTTCCTATTGTTAGTATAAAGGTCAAGTTTACAAAGGCCAAGTTTATGAATTTCCATGTTGTGTTAAATTGTTTTTTGGTTTAAAAATTTTAAAACCTGTTTGATTTTTATTGCCCTTTGTCTCAGATTATAGTAATGATTATACTGCATAAAAGAAGATAAAAATTAAACTGGTTTGAAAAATTTTAAACCAAAAAAACAAAACAAAATATAAACCACAAAATCCTCATGAAAGATATGTTAAAATAAGCTTCTTACTTAAAGTCAACTACAGTGGAACCTTATTAAGCGGCCGCCTATTTAGTGGTCAATCCCAATTAAAATAACATTCTTTTTAAGTAAGACTGGTTGAGGTCAAACTTGGGTATTTTTTACCATAGTAAAGTGAAGTTTACTCTAATAAACACAATTTTAAGTGTGACTACTTTTTTTCACTTTACCATGGTAAATGTACATTTGGTTTGTCACAATAGCAACGGTGGCAGGATGAAAGTAATTGAAGGGGTGCGTGGAAAAAAGCCTTAATTGAAATCTGATTGAGTGCTTAATTCTACTAGTAAATTGCCTTGTTCTTCCTTGTATGAGCAAAGGAGAATTTGACATAAGATCAGAATTTGTCGCTTAGGGCCTTTTTCCACTCACCCCTTTAATTAGTTTACTGTGGTAAACTGACCTGAAAAAGCATGGTTTATCATGTGTTTATCTAAACTTTGTTTATTTAAGTGGCAGCCTGTCTACTTTTTTATATAAAACCACCTGAGCACCGGAAATTGTGTATCACATGTATTGAAATTAGGCCCTTTCAATACTCATGCTTTTTCTTGAAGTCTTCACACCCAAAGCATTTGTGCAACATCTACTTAGCTGAAAATTTCCTTAGAAATGGTGGAAAACAGAATTTCCAAAGCATATTTATTTTTGTCATCAAATTGCTGTTTTGATTCACAGACCGAGACAGGAGGCCATCTGGCTAATGTCTAAATCAACAAGCTCATTTTACCATAGTTAACTATGGTTTACCATCTTTTACTATAGTAAAACCATTTATCTGTAGTAAAAGCATAAGTGTGACCTCACCATTATCATTTTATCTTTACTTCTTGAGAGACATACTCTAACCATGCCTTGGGACATAGGAAAATATGATAAATAGGGCATGAAGCAAAAGAGAACATCTGGGAACTGGGATAAAATGGTACTTGCAAAAACAGCCAATCAAGCAAAATATTTTGCAAGGAAAATGTCAAATTTCCCCTCAAACCCCACAACCCCCCCCCCCCCCCCACCTCCCCTCCACTCCCTCACTTTTGCATATTTTTCCCTGTTCTTTAATAATTAAGTTTAGGGTGTAAATGTTTTAATTCCGTAAAAATCTAACTAAAATTATTGTGGGTAGCCAGTTCCATTTAAAACCAGGAGCTACTAACTATAAAAACCCAGAGGTTAAGTCTCTTGCGGAAGAATGTGCAAAGAATGTGCTAGTTACAGCGTCTTGCAGACTCCTTGCTATACAGGAAATAATCAGTCAGAAAGATGTCAAGCGGAGCGAGGCTGAATTGAAAGTTCTTAAAAAATAATGACTAATTAAATTGTTCAAAACATCTGACGAAACCAAAAAACATCCAAAAATTTTGTTGCTTTCCTTTCGATGTTTAGGATTCTTGAAGGATCATAAATTCCTCAAGAAATAAAGCTTATCAACATGGGTTTAAGCGGAATTTTTATCACGATTATGAAAGAAAAGAAGAGAAAATCACCAGGTATTGATAACGAATCAAAATTATTGAAGGATTTCTGTCGTATTTGCTTCTGTTGTTTCACTAGTAAGCTTATAAGGAAACTGAAAAAGAGCAGTTAATGTCCTTGCACAATCTTCTCCAGGGGATTATATACACCACCGCCGTGACCTTGTATACATAACTGTATTGATTTATAAAGGAAAAAAAACATTCCACTTACCATTTATTATTGCATCTGAGATCCACGTATTCGTAAGTGATCGTAAATCGGAATTTACACGCATTTCCCTTGACAGATTTTGAAATTGACTTTCGAACGCGCTCACGAAGAGCCACACCACTCATGGCGAGCCAAGACAAGTCGAAGACGGAAAATGTCGCCTT
Organism: Pavona decussata; assembly: GCF_977016875.1. NCBI lineage: Eukaryota > Metazoa > Cnidaria > Anthozoa > Scleractinia > Agariciidae > Pavona > Pavona decussata. The sequence continues at coordinate 3,893,967 of NW_028145434.1, read as the reverse complement.
CTGTCCAATGCTACTCACGAAGAAACGTCCTAGGAAATTTAAGCAGTGGCACTCCTATGCTATATGTCGATATTTTAGGTTTCCGCGAAGGTAAATACAAGTGTACACGCTGCAATATCGGCCTGCACAGTTGATTTCCGTCTGACAAGTTGTCTGCGAAAAATCCCGCTATTTTTGTACCCAGACCCAGACTGCTAAGTAGACCGGTTGACACCGAGGGAGATCTGGGTATAAGAATTTTTTTCTTGTCAATAATTTCCGCTGTAAAATTAACTTATTCTCTGAGCTAGTGTACACTTCTTCATTACAAATGAACACTGGTTTTATACCATCAAGAGGGGCGTTTTCAGCAAATGTCAAAGACAGGATGTCTCCCGATTTGCGTAGGGGAAAAGGCGTAATATGAAACAAGGTGTGGCCTTAGCACTTTGACACTGTTTTAGCACCCAAAACATAGATCCAAAATAATGGTTCGGGAAAACCCCTGAAAGTATTAAATAATTACGAATATTAAACAAAAAGACTCAACAATGACAGAGAAGTCATTGTTCGCTCGCATTGCAATTTTCTTCTCGCGACATTTGTTTAGGATTTTTTTTATTGATAGGTATAAACTGGGGACGATTTTGCGACAAAATGGAAACCAGATTTAACCGCGATGAAAAGATTGAGATGTGATTGTATATCTAAGAATTAAATCGGTCAACCGATAGTTTGCGTAGCAGTCGTTTCCGTTTCCTTTAAGCCAAGCGGGGCAAGAACGAAAGACGCGCGAGGGCATTGGGCAAAAAGGAACAAAAAAGTAGCAGCTCCTTTTTGCCCAATGCCCTCGCGCGTCTTTCTTGCTTGCCCCGCTTGGCTTATTAAAAGGAAGCGGAAGCGACTGCTAAGCAGGCTAGTCAACCGACTGATAAGGTCTGATAAGGTACAATCATTCTTGCTATTGTAGATATGCTGACTTGAAAGTTTCACTAATGATTATGGCTAAATCCTAATAAGACATTTGTGATAGACAGTTGACATGCTTGTGCGAAGTTTTTACTGATCATATTTCTTAATTGTTCGTCTTTATTTTGTGTTAGTGTAATAAATTATTGGAATTTTAAAGTAGAGTAGTTTGAATAAATTTGTTAACTTCGTTCTATCCAATCCCGGGAGACGATCGGAATTTGACCTCATGGACGTTTAAAACTATGAAACTGAGTAAAAGAAAAAGAAAAAGTCACCAAGGCTAACAATTTTCCGCCGACATATATTGCATTAAAAAAATATTTACTTTCTATTGACGAAGTATCAACGTCGTACTGTGGGGAATACAGTCAACTCTCGCCTTATGGGCACCTCGGTATTACGGCCGGACACCACGATAATACGAACAGCAGCTAAGTCCTCAGGAAAAACTGATTACAGACGTTTGACTGAAATAAATTCCCACTAACTCGTGGTCCCGAGGGTTTCCGCAATAAAGGGAGTTGATTGTATTGGCCTGAGCGCTTACACAGAAATTTATTGTATGGCACCCAGGGGCGTAGCTTCCTGTACGCATGTACGCACGTGACGAAATATCGAAGATTGAAAAAAGAAAAAAATCAGTAAAACAAAACAAACAAGACCCTGTGAGAAGGAGGGTTAAGTCAGGCAGAATAAGACTATCTGTTTAAAAGTCTAGTTATCCCTAATTTGACCTATGGTCTATCGGTCTACGGCGCTGTGAATGCAGAGCTTATGACTGTACAGTGTTTCCTGGACCGGTGTCATAAGCGGAGATACATATCTAAAGCAGTGAACATCTATGATCTATTGGAAAAACAAGATAGGAAAATTTTCAACAAAGTTAAACAGCAAGAGAAACATCCTCTGAAAAACCTTATGCCTAAAATGAAGGTCACAGAATACAGTCTAAGGCACAAATCTAGTCGCCAGCCCATATTGAAAACGGATCGAGTAAAGTGCTCCTATTTGAATCGCCAAAATTTGAAATATGACCTAGCTTTGCGATTTTATATTTTTGAATGTGATTTTGCGCTGTAATTCTTAAACTGGAAGTTTTGTAAAATAAGATATGTAGTTTTTTTAGACTATTATAAGACTATTATAACATTACATTAACGATCAAGCAGAACTGTAAGCCAGACCCCATTAAGCCCGAGATTTTCAGCAAATCATTGCAAAAATTAAACTCTTCCCACAATACTAACACTTCTCTTGGAAGATATATAATGAACTGAAGACCAATGTGGGGTCGCGTAATTAACCGGCCTCACATTTATTAGTTACAGATCGCGAATGATACATGTCGGACTACAGTGATCATAAAAACTTCGATCATGCAACATTTTTACTAAATCAGTTAAGTGACAATAATCTTTCACAATTATCTGTTGCTCAAAGTCAGAGTAATTGCAGAGCTGAAGTTAAGGTTGCGCATCTTGGCAGAAAAAAGGAAAAGTATTGTATTTTTTTGTATGCTTTTGTATGTATTGTATGCTTGTGCTTAACCACTTATTTTTATCTAAGAAGAAAAAAATCTGGGGCACAAGAAGGCTACTTTCGCAAACAGGCTGAAGGTCCAAATATCAGAATGTTTGAAACCTGTGTTAGTGACCATACCAAAGGCAACAGAGCAAACGTCCGGCCAAAGCAACTCGAGTCTAATTCAATTAAAAACACAAATGAAATAATTAGGATCACGTGTACATACTAAGCCAGCTTTTGCAACGAGTTAAAAGTCTAAGCCTTCGCCAAGCTATTTTTTTATTAATCCTGAAGTGTATCGAGTACTAGTGCCTCGAGGAGATATCAGGGATAAAGATATGTACTTAAGCTGCTTTGAGGTATAAATTCAGGTAGGAATCGCACTTCTACCGTACAGTCGTTATAGGAGAAAAGTGATTGAATGACTTTTGGTGCAGAAAGTCCATGTACGTGATATAAACTCATAAATATGGTCAATAGATAAGGCCTAATTTCTGCACTTAGCCCGTCAACCACAAGATATAGACAGAAGCCTCCATATGTTCCCTCACTCGGCTCAACATACAAAGCGATCGGTCAAAAATTCTTTTTTCCGATTTGTAGAATTGTCTGCCGGACGCATGGAAGAGCTGCATTTTCGGTTTGGCTTGATCTGATAATTAAATGTGAAGGCGAAGAATTATGATCACGTGCAGTTGTAAGGAATGCGAATTCTTTCATGATCTCATGTACACTATCTTATGACGGAACTGGATGGAGCTGGGAGAAGGTTAAATGACCTCATGCAGAAAATTACTGCAACGAAGTACATTCTGATGATCTCGTTTTTATAAGCGGTCTGGGAAAATGGGGAGATCGGGGGAGGAGTAGGACTGGTAAAGAGGCATCTCCCCAAGGTGCAGGCAATCTGATGCACAAATATTTGGTATTAATACTCGCAATAATTGAACGCCTGGTTTTTCATCCTTTTTGTAGAAAAGGCAAGAACTTCATCTATAATATTTTACATTGACTGCAACACGACCTTCAGAATAAAGAAGAACTAGGACGTCTGCAATAGTCCTGGCACAGATGGCCACTAACAAAGGTTTTATATGGAGTACTAGTAATTTTCCTATGGTACACACAAATTCTTACTTATTTCTTTTACAATTCATTTTAAATATACACCAGATGCCCTGAAACAATCTACTAAACGTGACAACTTTTTTAGCCTTTTGCTCCCTAAAAAGACCAATCTTATGAGCTTCTGCCTGAGAGAGTGGGGCAGGCTTACTCAAAATTGGCACACATAGTAACTGTGAGGACTTGTGTCATATACCAAAGTTTGAGCTTCATTGACCTTATTTGGGCTGAGTTCTAGATAACATCGTTGTGGGGGTCCACTGAGGCTGATTTTTAGCTGACTTTTCATTGCTAGAAAATTATTTAGTCAAATCAAGAGTAATTTTTTGTTAGCTTAACTCCCGAACTTTCTTTAGAAAAACTAATGGCCCGCAGGAATATTTCTGTTGCACACGTCAGTAATCTAAAGTTGTGGCTCTTATCGGCATAAAACTACAAACCGGAAATAGCCCAACTTTAAGCCCAATTATCTTTGATGCTCACTTTTGAAGTAACTAAATTCCAACATGGTGGTAAAGTGTAGCCCTAACTTTATGATTATCAAGCCATACTTAGAAGGTATTGATAAAGCCACTTGCGGTCACATTCCTCTTTGCGTATCACTAGAAGGATGCTCAATACAAATGTGCCAGTAAATGTGACAGCATTATCTAAGGTTATTGCAGTTTAGTTTTCAAGGCCACCAACTAACACTTGCATTCAAACTTTAAGAAGCAAGGTCTGTTTTAAGCTATTCTTGAAACAAACGTTACCGCATTGCGTAAGGCACGAAACCATTAATTCTACTATTCTGGACACTTTAAGGTGTCACACTCAAATGAACATCCTTTGCCCTTAATGAAGATTAATTTGAAACAAATCTAAAGTTTGGGTTGTATTTTAAAAGCAATACTTACTTCAGTCTTGCTGTTGCTCCAAACGGCCATCTGTTCTGTATTATGCGGAAGACTGGAGCCAAGGTTTTGCTCCTCTAGTTTAAGTGTCTGAGGATGAACCGCTAAAAGTAAAGGAATTGAGCGAAATTTGTTGTTTTTGTTACAAATCACCTTATGATCTACCTTTAAGATTAATCCCTGCGTAGCCTGCCATGCTGTAAAAATACGTTCATTCGTCCTCTGTTACTTGCTTTCCCATCGATTTCCAACAAGGCATATCTTTGCCATATTACAGATATTGCGACTTTTAGTCTTTGAATTGAGTTTTATAAAAGCATAACGCATTTTCTACATCTGTACAGCAGAATGTATAAAAATTTCTTTCCAGTGTTGTTATTCGTAACCCTTTTGTCGCTCAAAATCTAGCCTTTCTCTATTGTGGATATTCGAAAACGCACGTGAACATATTCCGATAATAGAATTTTATCCTATATATTTACTTTATCAATTGCTGTGACTCTGCAGTGCGTAATTAAGATAGAAAATGTCTTAAATGAAACCACCCTGGTTTAAACGTTCCAAAAAACTATGACGTCTATTAGATTTACTTTTTGGAAAGAACATGCCCTCTTTATGGTACGAGACAATAACACGTTGCCTGAGCCATCGGTGAGTCTTCCTTTCATAACCTTGGACCGTGAAGTTACTCACCTGTTAGTTTAAGTTTGTGCTGGCGGCAGCAAAACTTCAGCCTCCCGAGTCTCACAGAGTGCAACATTTCCCGGAATACAAGCTCGTAATTAATTTAAAAGCTAGATGGCGTGTTATCCAGGATGAAGAACTGAGAAAGATGACAGTTTGTTACGGAGGGAGAAGGCATCCCTGACGTACACTTCTGGATGGTTTCAACCGATTTGTTAAGAAGCCATTAATTGTTTATCGGTGCACTCTCAATACCTTTGAGAAAAACAGTTTGTCAGTATGCACCAAGTTGCAGCTGCTTTAATTTGGGGCTCCACATTCGCGCCCACACCTTACTCCTGACTCTGAGTGCTTTCTAAATTGGCCATTTTCGTACCTTAATCGCCCTTCCTGACTAAACAGTCGTTTTTTCGCAAATCAGAGACACAAGGCTGTTACGTGGTTTCACATGGCAAAACTTAAGTTTGCTGACAGACTGTAAAAAATCTTGGCAATCTCCTGGGCTTACGTGAACGGTAATCTTGATAATTATTCTTGTCTGGTATTATTTTTCCTATATACAGGCACATGTGGCACAAGCAACCGTTAATTAAAACATATAATTATATTCAGCAAATGCAAAGAGCTACAAAACTAATGCCCCTGGTTTGACCTGAACAATCTCGTCTGTGCAGAGCCACAAAATGCTTTGCAGTGGCAGCCATGGGCCGAGGTATAGAAGTATAGAAACAGGGAAGGGAAAACTGTCATTTGGGTATTTCAAAGGGCTTTTGAAAATATCTCGAACAGACCCAACAAAAAAAGATAGTGTTCCTACTTTAGGTTATTGAAAGGGGTATCTTTTTCTATGGAAGGTATATGAAAGGGTTGTCTTTCCTGTCAATAATGGTATAAAAGGGTTTTGACCTTGGGGGGAGTCTACCCGTGTAAAATTTTCTTGAGTATCCCCCGGGATATGGTCATCCCTCAAAACACACACTGGAACAAAAAGCTGCCAACTCGTCTTAAATGAAAAAAAAAAAAACAAAAAACAGGCCAAGTAAGAAAAAGTAAAGACTTCCGGATCACAAGTTGAAAAAAGACTTGGCCAACTACTTTGGTTTCGATAATAGATCGTACTAGGGCAGAATATTAGCCACATTAACCACGAGACAAGACACGTACGCGGTCTTTAGAGATCACACGTACAGTTCGTAGGTGCGTTCATCTTAGTTCATTTATGTTCATTGTTTGCTGGGTTTGGTCGAAATAATTCACCCGTCATTTCCTAACTAAAGGTTGCTTTTGGAAAAACGGAAAGAGCTGACCACCCGTCAACCGACAAATGACCCATTTACCTAAAATATACCATCACAGTTCTTCTGTTGCGCATATGCAACACATCCATATTGGAATTCAACCACTATGCAGGATGTTTGCTCTGGGGGGCACCCACCAAAATTTTCGGCGAGTTCCCACCCTGCGGAGGTTTGTCACATGAAAGTAGTTTAATAGTTTAGCGCCAACGAGTCTCCTGTAGCTTAGAGGTAAAGCACCCGAACTAGTAGTCGGAAGGTTCGACTTCTGTTGGAAAGGCTCGGATTTCTTTCTTCCGAGTATGCCTGTGTCAGTGACTGAATGACACAGCATTCTCATTTATTTTCGAGGCATTAAATTTACTATCAAGTTTGTTGTATTGCGCATGCTACAACTGATACATGATTGGCAACAGAAAACGAGACGGGGAAGAGTAAACCCCACATACATACAAAGGACTCTATCAATGATAACTTTGTATGGCTACTTTTACTACAGGGTCAACCTACAGTGCTCTTTTAAGGACAATCCCTCGCTAGATAGTTTAAAAACGGCACACAATTGAACAATTCTGGCAGCTTTGTTGAAAATGTTAAGTGGTCGTGTTTAAGTCAGGGTTCACAAAGTAAATATTGTTCATTAACAATTGTAAGGGATTTCCTAGTTTAACGGCAGAAAGATGAATGCAGTTCCCAATGACTTTCAGTTCAATTTTTCTAAGTGAAAATTAAGGTGTTGTTCGAGGACAGGGTGCGACACAAACAAACGGATTTGTGATTACACAAGTTTAACGCGACGTGAAAACCTTAGTTTCTTCAACATCTCTTAGCCTGTTCCAGGCTCCTAGAGAGACGCGCGAAGGAGAGTGCGAGAGGACGCACTCTCCTTCGCGCATCTCTCTAGGAGCCTGGAACGGGCTAACATCTCTAGACCTCGAATCGCGCAGGTATGAAACTATAATGTGGCCACTTGTCGTGCAATGCAACAAACTTGATTTCTCACAAATTTGATCTTTCATCAATCTCTTGACGGATCTCTAAATGTTATTGGCTTATTTTAAAGCCAGTAGAATGTAGCTGGACATGTACAAAAGCATATGCGACCAAGTTTAGTTTAATACCGCAACGATAATGCCGCGTGTATTTTACACACGGTTGAAATGCGATAACCTCTATTGACCGTCACATCTGATATCTAAAAATTGGATAAAAATGACTTACACGATATGCTTCGGAAACTAATAGTAAATTGAAAATAATTTGCATAGAACAGCAGAGGGATTCAATCTCTCTTATCATCAAAGAGGGCAAAAAAAAAAAAAACAGCAGCTATTATAATCAATGCATTTTTGCAAATAACTGAGTTTATTTGTATTGCTATTTACATAAATAGTATTGCATTAGACAAAAAGGCGTGATAAATGACCTTAATCATAATAAAGCGATACTAAAATAAGAGAATTAAGGTAATTAATTAATAAATCAACAACTAAGTTGTTTCCTGGAAATATGACCTAGTCGCACAATACAGATGAGAGGATCTGTCATTGAAAAGTAATATAATTTCACCTGGCTCACTAAGACAGTTACAACAAGGGTAGCTTAAATTGCTACGATCAAAGAACGAGTGTGCACCGTCTGTATCTGAAGTTTGGTTATGTTTCATTGCGTAGTAACCAGGCTGCGACTTGTCAAAGGTCGCCCAAATTCCATACGAATGTCTTTAATTCTGAAATGGCGTCCCCCAAATTCGTAAAAAGTCTCTAATTTTCTGATTTTTGAAAGTTTTCTACATGGTTGCAATCTAACGACAAATCCTGAAACTTTGTAAACTAACTAAGTTTAATGTGATCTTTATTTTAGGTGGACTCTAATTTCTGTCTCCATTTAAGCTACAGAACGGGCAATTCACCGCCAAATACTGGTATTCTCTTTAAAAGAAGAACAATTTGGACTGAGGTGGAGAACTATACGAAAGAAAATATTTATCCCAAATTATAAGCCAAATCTGGCTGTGGACTCTGCTTCTCAAGTTGAATTGAATAAGGCCGTCTTGAGGACCCTTATTCCTGTGCAGGCCCTGAAAAATGAGTGGTTAGCGGTACGGAGGTAAGTACCTTTTTCACTGAGATCAAAATAGGGTCAATTTGCTGCTGACTTAATGCCTTGAAATCCTTCAATTTTTTTGTTATTGTGCTATCGATACATTTAATGCCTAGTCCTATTTCTTTCACAGTATGATAACAAACGTATTTCACTGTGAAGTTTGGGTACCCTAAAAAATCTATCATGGACCAAAACCGAGTATAATTATATCCCAAAAACGGCAAATAAGCACAAATCATGGTTATGGATCCTGGCACAAATGAGTCTCCTGGTGTAGAATTTGGCAGTCGTTAGTTCGGAAAAACGGAACCACAACTGCGATTGGCTAAAAGTGTGGCAGGATATGTGTTTCGAATGAAAATGCTTGAGCAGTCGTTAGTTGTAGAAGCGTTACTGAAGGCCAAAGTAACGGCTGCGTAAGAGACAATCATTGAAGCAATCAAATCTATTTACTAAGTGTACTCATTCCCGAACCGTCCTTGCTTAACTTCTGTCCTGGATTCACTGTCTGTATATATCTCTTTAGAAATGAAAATTATGGTCGCATATAAAATTCTAACGGCTGTTTTGCCTATGTAAAGCGTTTTATAGGCGTATAGAGAGAAAATAAGAAAAGAAAAATGAAGAAAAGAAAAAAGAAAAGAGAAAAATGTTCCTCGATCTTATTTCCCCACATTATCACTTATTCAAATAAGCATTTCAGAAACGGCTCATGGCACGACCTTTCTTTACCTTTCCAGATTAGAAAGGATAAGATAAATCCCCAGAGCAAGGGGAAATCTATGTAGCAAAGTTTGGTTCACTGATTTGTAGACATTTCCTTGACTTGATTACTCAGCCTCTAAGAGAGAAGAAATGAAGTACATCAACTAAGCCAAAACATCACACTATTGACCCATGCGATGTAATTGGTGTAGATGTTTACTCTGGTAGTTCTAACTTTGTTCAAGGATTTTCCGAAATTGTAATGTTTAAAATCACTACGTTGGACTTAAGTGCAAGGAAAATGAGAAGGCTATGAAACCCAAAACAAAAGAAATGGATTACTCTTATTTTCGTTCTGGTAGACCTGGAAAATACTTAGTAGTTTGTTATTTCTTGGGGTTGAATACCTTTAAACACCCACAAGCGAGGAACAATAAATGTCAATGTATTAAAACAATCAACAGAAAAAGTTGCGACCGATTTCATTTTTCTCTTGGAGCCAAAATCACAGGAACCCCTTCTGGATATTCATTCATTCATTCATTCATTCATTCATTCATTCATTCATTCATTCATTCATTCATTCATTCATTCATTCATTCATTCATTCATTCATTCATTCATTCATTCATTCATTCATTCATTCATTCATTCATTCATTCGTTGAATGTTTTTTGAGAATTCTTTTCACGAGCTTTCGTCTAATGAAGCAGTCTGTGCTAAATCTGTATTTTCTCAGTTTTTCATTTACCCAATTTTAATTGTAAAAAACAGGCTTCTATACAACGTTTCTTTTGAACACTTTTGTTGCAACCACTTGTCCCGGAGGTGGATAATTCAACAGTCAAACATTAAACAAAGATGATGTTTTTCACAAAAAAAAAAAAAACCATCAGCAACAACCACCACCACCACAACATTTGAAAAAACTTACCATTTTCACGCATCATTTCAGTGTTTTGCTTCTTTGCGTCCAAATTCAAGTGGATGTCATCACCAATTAACACAAAAGGAGCCCAGTACTTCACAGCACAGAACTGCTCTGACTCTCGTAGATACTTCATAGCCTGGTGAAGAGCCGCACTGGTGGTTTTACCATCTCCAAGATGTTGGTAGAAACTCTTCATGAACTCCATAGTTGCCTGGTCTGAAATTGCCCAAAGTGAAGCGAGAACAGAACGAGCCCCAGCGGCCAAGAAAGCTCGAGCAATTCCGACGACACCCTCAGACTTGATCTCTCCTCTGCCACTATGACAGCAACTAAGCACAACCAGTTTTGCTCGCAGCTTAACAGCTTGGACATCCGACATTTTCAACATGTAGTCCCCTTCCTTAGGACCCTTGTTCCTTGCTCTGGATCTTGAACTTCCATCGTAATGTGTTTCCCACCCGGAATTTGCAGCTAAAGCAATTTCTCCCGTTTCTTTTCGTCCGTGAGCTGCGATGTGAACCAAAGTGGCTGTAGCCAGTCGTTTTAACACCTCGTCTTTGGTCGCTTCTGTTCCTGTTAGTGGCGGGATCTTTAGAATTTCTCCTATCATCTTTACTTCCTCTCTGGCGCATGGCAGTTGCCTGTACTTTGGATACTCGACATTCCCCAGATATGGATCTCCAACAAGCAGTGCCTCTTGCACGCTTTTGCAGTCCTCATGGCGGTCTGTGATCAGTCTTAAACTGGTCAATGAGGGTACAGTGCGGATGTGGATGGATGTGCTCAGAGCAGAGAATGGAACCCGGCAAAGGGAACCATCGGGGACAAAGATCAATTCGTTACCTTGACACAAATCTGCAATGGGGCCAATAATTGCATCATGTAATGGTTGTAGCGTATTTATGGTGCATTGTGAGGGCACTCTTTGTTTATCCTCGTCCTCTTCATCATTGTTATCAACATCACCATCATTTGGCTCATCCAGTGAACGATTCTCACATTTTACGCGGACACGAACTCCAATTTCCTCCAAAGTAGTATTCAACAAGACAGTCACTGCATCTTTGTGCACTCTTCCTTGGTCCAATTCATTTTCTCGAACCACAACCTTGCTTCCCTTGTTGATAACCCAGAAAGTGATTTTGTTGCGCCTGTAGCCCAAGAAAACCGTTTTCGTAGATAACTTATTTGAGATGTAAGAAATTACTTCTTTAGGTTCAAGTGACGCTGACGGAGATTCTGTCAAACCATACTGTGTTTTTAAGATATCAACCAAAGCCTGTGCTCGACCTTGCTCAGCAGCACACAAGGACTCATCAATTCTTCCCAGCTTCAATAGGCTTTGCCAAAGACCACTGTAAGCACAGCAATAAAGGTCTCGAAAACTTATCTTTAAGGCATCTTCACGAGTGATGGAAGCTCTGATAATATCACGTATATCTACACTAGCTTGATAACATTCGCAAGCTTCCTGAAACTTTCCCAGAGTTTGGTAAATGTTGCCGAGGTTGAGGTAGGCTATCCCTTCCCCGGTTCTATCGCCTACTTCTTTTGCTATTTTCAGGTAATTTTCTTGGTGCTCCATGGCCTTCTGGACGTTTCTCAGGCGCAAATGAGTGAAACCAAGGTTGCCACATGCCCTCCCTTCCCCGCTTCTATCGCCTTCCTGTTTTGCTATTTTCAGATGCTTTTCATGGTACTCTATGGCCTTTTGGTAGTTGCCCAAGCTATGATAAGCGATGCCGAGGTTGCAATAGGCCTGTCCTTTCCCGAGTCTATTGTCTTCTTCTTCTGCTATTTTGAGACCCTTCTCACTGCACTGTATGGCCTTTTCCCAGTTGCCCAGGAGCCTATAAGCGTAGCTGAGGTTGCGTAGGGTAATTCCTTCTCCAAATCTATCGCCTACTTCTTTTGCTATTTTCAGATCGCGTTTATAGTACTCCATGGCCTTTTGGAAGTTGCCCAGCCACTGATATGCGTTGCCGAGGTTGCCATAGGCCGTTCCTTCTGCGGATCTATCGCCTACTTCTTTTGCTATTTTCAGAAGCTTTTCATGATACTCCAAGGCCTTTTGGAAGTTGCATAGGCTCTCATAAGCGTTGCCAAGGTTGCAAAAGGCCCACGCTTCTGCGGATCTATCGCCTACTTCTTTTGCTATTTTCAGATCCTTATAATAATACTCTATGGCCTTTTGGTAGTTGCCCAAGCTCTTATAAGCGTTGCCGAGGATGCTATAGGCCTGTCCTTTCCCGAGTTTATTGTCTTCCTCTTCTGCTATTTTGAGACCCTTTTCACTGTACTGTATGACCTTTTCCCAGTTGCCCAGGCGCCAATAAGCGTCGCCAAGGTTACAATAGGCCATTCCTTCTCCGAATCTATCGCCTACTTCTTTTGCTATTTTCAAATCGCTTTTATGGTACTCTATGGCCTTTTGGACGTTTCCCAGGCTCTGATAAGCGATGCCAAGGTTGCCATAGGACTTCCCTTCTCCCGGTCTATGGCCTACTTCTTTTGCTATTTTGAGACTTTTTTCATGGTACAGTAAGGCCTTTTCCAAATTGCCCAGGCCCTGATAAGCGTTGCCAAGGTTGCCATAGGCCGCACCTTCTCCGGATCTATCGCCTACTTCTTTTGCTATTTCCAGATCGTTTTTATGGTACTCTATGGCCTTTTGGAAGTTGCCCAGGCTCTGATAAGCGTTGCCAAGGCTGCCGTAGGCCTTCCCTTCTCTGGGTCTATCGTCTACTTCTTTTGCTATTTTCAGACTCTTTTCACTATACTCCAAGGCCTTTTGGAAGCTGCCTAGGCTGTCATAAGAGTTGCCAAGGTTGCAAAAGGCCCTTGCCTCTGCGGATCTATCGCCTACTTCTTTTGCTATTTTCAAATCCTTATAATGATACTCTATGGCCTTTCGGAAGTTGCCCAACCTCTGATAAGCGTTGCCAAGGTTGCCATAGGCCGCACCTTCTCCGGATCTATCGCCTATTTCTTTTGCTATTTCCAGATCGTTTTTATGGTACTCTATGGCCTTTTGGAAGTTGCCCAGGCTCTGATAAGCGTTGCCAAGGTTGCCGTAGGCCTTCCCTTCTCTGGGTCTATCGTCTACTTCTTTTGCTATTTTCAGACTCTTTTCACTATACTCCAAGGCCTTTTGGAAGCTGCCTAGGCTGTCATAAGAGTTGCCAAGGTTGCAAAAAGCCCTTGCTTCTGCGGATCTATCGCCTACTTCTTTTGCTATTTTTAAATCCTCAAAATGATACTCTATGGCCTTTCGAAAGTTGCCCAAGCTCTGATAAGCGTTGCCGAGGTTGCAATAGGCCCTTCCTTCTTCGTTTCTATCTCCTACTTCTTTTGCTATTACAAGATGCCTTTCATGGCACTCTTTGGCCTTTTGGAATGTGCCCAGCCTGTGATAAGCGATGCCAAGGTTGCAAAAGGCTCTTCCTTCTCCGGATCTATCGCCTACCTCTTTTGCTATTTTCAGATGCTTTTCATGGTACTCTTTGGCCTTTTGGAAGTTGCCCAGGCTCTGATAAGCGTTGCCGAGGTTGCAATAGACCCATCCTTCTCCGGATCTATCGTCTACAGAATCTCTCTTTCCCATCATCTCATGTAAGACTGTAGCGAAGTCTGTAGAAATTTACATAGAAGACACGCTGATTCTATGAAAGCATTTTAAAGCCTTTTCATGACTGTTTGTATGTGCTCACCTTGGAAATCACAAAGTATGACTTGAAAGATGAGAAAATGATGTCCATTGCTTGGACATAAAATATTTCTTAAGTTGATATGAGTGCGGTACCATTTACCTAGACTGTTGTATTCTGGAGATATTTCTTCATAAGTTGGGAAGTCTTGCTTGTTATGTTTCAGTAATACAAGGTGTGGGAGTCTATGTACACTTAATGTACAGGAAATAAAAACTTGGACTGTGCAGATGGGGTTTATACCGTAAAATACCCCTGTAAAACCTTAGATATCGCAGATATTATCATATCCAGAAACTTCCCAGTAAGGCATTGGTCTCATTTACTTTCTCGGAAAAAACCCTTTACGGTAAGTACGAGGACTTATTGAGTACTTTTAAGAGCAATATGATCTAGTGGTGGCAGAAGTGTTCAGATCAATATCGCTCATATTTTGATAAAGGATAGAGTTTGTAGATGGTTTTCACAATTATTGCTTGCTTTGGTGCGAATATGGTGAAAATAGACGGCATTTTGTAACCTTTGGAAGGCTCGTGTATCAAATTTGAATTAGTGACGCATTTGAAGATAACAAGTGGTTTTTGTAAGTGTATTTGTTTTGATCAAGTACAAACTTGAATAGGTAAAATAGGTAAAACTTAATTAGAAATTTCAGGTTTTCCTTGCGAGTTAGACGCATTTGAAAGAATAGGCTATAATTTGGGATTGTTTCGTTTCTTTTTTTCCTTGCCAATTTTTTCTTTGAAGTGCCACTTTCTCCGATTTCCTAAAAATTGCTAGGGTAAATAATTTTGAATCACCCAATGGGACTCGTATTAAAGAAAGTTTAACTTGAAAACCTGGCCTTTACACTGTAGACAATGACCTGTCTTAACAGAATATATAGTCTGAGAAAAGTAAACTTTATAAGTATACGAGAGAAAACACCAGTCGACCAAAATATTGGAGGTGGAATGAAAGGCTAGATTACCTGGAATAAATTTATTATGGTTCGCGGTTAACAGAAATTAGCGTAGAATCTAAAGTTATAACATTTAAGCAGGACGTTATAATAAAACAAATAGAACAACTTACTATTTTCCCCATAAAAAATTGTCTCAGGTGTAGCAGCCCAACAAAACTTACCGTCACAAATCTAGTCTGAGCAATTTCTAATTACACGGTCAGCTTTCAACTTCAACACTCAATATCCCATGTTTACAATACTCGCCCCAGTCTCCGACACTCTCGCTTATATTTACGAAGGAAATATCTGTTATCCCGAACACGGGAGACTGGATTCTGGTAAACAACAATTATCACAAAAAATGAAGTAGTCTTAAGTACTCACTAACAGACCCTGTATAATGAGTATTCAAACGGTTCAATTTTCAATGTCAGCTTAAATTTCCTTTTTGTTCTAGCTATCCTGAGTTTTCCTCTCCTTTCCTCTGCTGTTCTCTCTGGCTGCAGAGCTGCTTGTCTTGTGGGCTTGAATATCAGGGCATTATCGATGAGAACTACAGAGGGAGCATGAACAGCTGAGCCACAAGAAAATTCCATTGGATAAAGACACGGCAGTGGCGTGTTGAGAAAGCTTCTTCCTTATCGTACCCTTTCCCCTGATCTTCCTGAATATAGTTCCTGAAATGTATGCCCAGAGGCTATATTACACGGTTGTCCTCCTAATTTTAAGTATCACCATATCAATAATATCCAAGGTGAGGTGTTTGGCCCTCTTTCTAAGATCCGCATGTGTTTCTGGGTCACGTAAGATTATGTTGGGAGGAACATAATGGAATTAGGGGTGAGGATTTGTAGTATAACATCACCATCTATGAAGCTTAAGAGCCACTTTTCAAGGTTATTTTCACATCGAGGAGCAATTTCTTTAACAAACGCACCCCAATGGTCTTCTCAATAGCGCTTTTGTGTAACCCAACCATCCTCTCCTACTGTTTGTCCAATCAGGTGGCACGCCTTAGGTTGAAACTCCAGCTGATTTTGTTTTAAGGGGCTGGTTCAATTTCTCTTCACACAGCTTTCCTGAAGCACCATGCAGCTCTAGAAGATATTGATCCATGATCTACGTACACCTTCGCTTGTCTTCCTTTCATTGGAATCAACCTCCTCAGACTCAAAATAAATTTTTGGGTTTTAATTAAAGAAACAGGGAACTGCTATAGAGCACAATGTATGCGCTGCCTTCGACTTTCCATCCCATGTTTCCTTTATTTGCGCGGCCACGGTTTTGAGGATTAGATGAACTTTGTGTGCATCAGACTACGTAAATGCCCCACATTCCCAGTAATACAACCGTCTAACTGCCTTTGTCATCCGTTCTTTCAGGAGTATGGTTGGGCTGGCACTCGGTTGCGTCATTCGTTCTTTTCATCGCGAATGTCTGGTTATTGTCGTTATTATGTTTGTCAATCCGGGATCTATGTGGTCTTATTGTTAGGTCTCTCCGTCTGTTCGTTCCCACCATGCCTCTGTTAAGTTGAGTCATTCTCACTGGTTTTACCGGTGTCTCCGTTTGAATGTTTCTCATGGACATAATCTTGTAAACTTAAACATATTAAAATCTGTATTAAAACATGAAGAGGGATATTCGTGTTTCAATACTTATGGCTGTCATGATACTAAGAAAGACTTCTTCTTTGTCTATCGATCTAACCCACCAAAAACATTGCATTATGACATGGTTCGCTCTGCTTACTTTAACAGGCGTGGGAACCAACTTGCTCTTCCCACACTTTTTGTTGTCAACCCACTCCCTATGGGAGGCGAAAACGTTTTCACAGTTCATCATACACCAACTTCTGGATGTACAGTTATGTGTCTGGGAGGTATGTGGAATACATCCCTGTGCTAATAAAGAGCGAAAAAGCTGCACGACGGCCTCACCCATGTTTCGGCATTTTAAAACTTTGCTCGCACGATTGTGTCCTTCAGAATATTTCCACTTTTGTATTATACCGGGTGAATCTGTATATTTCTCTTAGTAGAAGCTGCTGTGACTACAGTTGTTCATGAGCACTTGTTTTAGGTGGGGCACTGATAGATAGAAGTCTTAGTATGTTCTCTTCAAATAGTATCTAAGAAGAGTTAGCTCTGAGAAGTCCAAGAACCTCTCCTTTGATGAGGCCTCTTTAAACTCCATATTGGTGCCATTAAAGAGAAGAAAGTGTACTGAGAGGTCTCAACTGTTTTAAAATGGTGCGTACATCGAGCACCAGTTCCTCTCCAAATCTCTCACGCCTAGTGTCAAAGTTTGTTTCTCTTTCAGATATTTCAGCCTTGAACTTGATAGTCGAATGGTACTTATTAGATTGTTCAATGAACTATACAATTTTTTTTTGGTTGTGTTCCAGACGGAAAAATTGTCATCAATATAACGTTTCCAAACAAGTAGTTTTAGGTCACTTTAAATTACGACATTTGTTTCACCCTTTCATGCATGAAGATATTGGCGAATGCGACTGCCATTTTTCTTATCCATAGCAGTAAAGATAAGTCAGAGCGGAGTTGTTGTTTATATAAGGCGTTATAAGACTTACACAATATGTGAATTTTCAGCTCTTGTGGTATATTTGTGTAAAGACTCGTATATACGCGCCTGACAAAATAAATTTAGAGAAGAGTTTGTTCAAAAAATTATAAACATTTCTAGGATCATGAAGATCACTATTGCCTTTGTGAGCTCCCACATAGTATAAGACCCACCCCCCCCCCCCTCCCCCGGTTTCCCAACATGCTCAACTGGCGCTTTTTAAGAGCAGCCAAAGAAGCTATGACATCCCATCCGGATTAGTGTGACATGACATGATATGACATGACCAGCCTCCGTGTTCGCAAGTTCCTCTCCGATATTTATCTGACTATTTTCCATTCGTAAGCCTCTTCCTCTATATTTTCCTCCCACGCGGTCATTCGTTCTGTCAGCAATATCCGCTCAATACTTTTACACCTGAGGACGATGTTAATTCACTCGTTGGTTGGAGCGATGTACGCGGAGGTGCTTGCTTGCTTCCTTGGTCAGAGTCTGGAAGGAAGGCCTTATGTTTCTGGTTGAACGGGCTGGCTGTTGTTTTCGGTTTATGTGGGTTTTGGTTTACCACTTTGGGCTGAACAACCAGGTCTTGCACCAGAGCAAGAACTTAGCCGTGGCTCCAGGTGTACGTGTCCAGCGAGGCCTTCAGAAATGTCAGAATCAATGATACCACACTGGGTGTGTTTTGTCTTAGATGGTAGAGAATCATAAGTTAAGTGAATAAAGATGGAGGTGGCAACAGGTTCCACGAACAAGAAAACGTCCGGCAGGTGATTTCCTGGTCCCGCGTTCTCCCAGGTGACTTGCCTAGGCTGTCAGAAGTGACTATCCTTGCTTCCTCCTCGAAGGACCGAAGACCAAGATCATCATCGGTATATAAAACTATACCCTGATCACGACAATCTTGTTGATCAATAACGCCTCTTGCTCCCAAAGGTACCCTGTTGTTCGCCTGCCATTTGCTTTTTATAAACAAAAACGCTATCCTCCAAAGTATTGGGGTTTTGAGCTGAAAAAATTTGGTGGTTTGAGAATACAAAATATATGAGAACTCCAAAGGGAAAGATTCTGCGTAATTCAAGGTCCAAGATCCTAGAAATAGCACAAATAAGAAATTGACAGAGACTCTTAACCTCGGTCTCTGTCAATTTCTTATTTGTGCTATTTCTAGGATCTTGGACCTTGAATTACGCAGAATCTTTCCCTTTGGAGTTCTCATATATTTTGTATTCTCAAACCACCAAATTTTTTCAGCTCAAAACCCCAATACTTTGGAGGATAGCGTTTTTGTTTATAAAAACCAAATGGCAGGCGAACAACAGGGTACCTTTGGGAGTTCCTGCAGAACTAAAACCATTTAGCCAAAATCTACTGTTTTCTAAAGAATAAGGTACTATTGATAGGGTTTGAATCTCACGTTAAAATTCAAGACATATTTTTATTAATTATTATAAAAATTTTACATTTACTTGTTTTGAAAAAGAATTTGTATTCGGCGTTTTGGGGTTTTCAATATACTTTAGTTGTCCGTGTTATGAGTCTGTGATCGAATGAGCAAGGACCTTGAAATATCGACCTAAACGGACGGCAAACCTTATGCAATTCCTTTCGCAGTGTTTTTGGCTATTCAAATAAATTGAATAACGATATGAAAATCTTGTAAGGACGCAAAATTTAATCATGGTGAAAAAAGGACAAATTGCTCAATTTGTTGACCTGAAAAGATCTTTGAAGACCAAGAACACTGGTCAGAAACGTACTGCTTTCGTCGATGGTTAATTTGTTATCTAAAGTAATTTAGCTGATATAAAAGTAAACTGAACGCACTACCCTGGTGTCTTTTTGCGTTCATGTGTTATTCTTATTTCACACGTACTTCCTTTACCTCATAAAGACCCCGGTACTTTGAACGAGTATGAAACCAAATCTTTCTAAGTAGACATTGTTTAAGGCATAAGGCTAGCAGCAAACAAATATTGTTATCAAAGTAGCTTAAAATTCCTGACAGCAAGTTTAATTCATCATGCCGCTCGTTCTCTCTCATTTTGAGACATGGAGAATGGAAAGTCACTAGACTCAAACTGAGATGCACTGGTAATTCTCCCTCCTCATTTCCATTTTCGGTTTATAGGCCTTTTTGAACCATTTATTACGAGAGTTTTCATCAGTAGCCAAAAAGCTTGTCCAAAAATTATATAAAGTGAAAACAAGGTCAGACGAATACTCATGAAAACAAATAGAGTATTGAAAAGTTCATTTAAGAAATGTCTGATTATTGTGGTGCTCTTTTAGGCAGCGGATTAGTTAACTTTGGGTTTGTTGGATTTTTTTCCTGATTCATGCGTTCTAGTATTAAATCTCTGCCGCGTGACATTCATGTGAATCCATTAACGTTAAATCGGTGATACATTCCATTTCGATGGCAATCTGGTCATTCAGATGCATTTACACAAAGGTTTGCTTTCATTTTCTAATAAATGAATGCAAAGTCAAGCTATAAAACGCCATTTTATGAAATTCTAAGTTACCGCGCATAGACATTTTCCCGCCAAATTTTAGTCACGGAAGAATTTAAATTCTAGCCTTTCTTGAGTGTGATATTATTTTGTATCTCAGAAGTTTCTTCGTTAAAAGAAGAAAGCTTAAAGAACTTACTACACATGTTATTTCAGTTTTCGTCACTCTTTCTAGTTTGATACGCGAGCCTTTCAAAGAATTCAAACTTCCTTTCATCAATGTCCTGTATTTCCCCAATAGCTTATATAAGACATTACATTCACCTGAATCTTCCTCTCCGTCTGTATTTCGCAGCTTGTTCCTTTCATTGACAGATCTCCTTCTTAGTTCCACCAATTTCTGGTTATTCTTGTCAATCTTACATCAGTCAAGATTTATAACACGCCGGTTGCAAAAGTTATCTAAAGCTTACAAATCCTTCAGACTGGAGGAAAGGTCTCACGGAAAATGTGTGTTAATTCTTTGCCTGTTTTTCTTTTATGTTTCTTTCTCTTTCTCTCATGGGGGAAGTTAAGGGGCAAGAGCGAAATTGAAATTGTCATGAAGACTCAAAAACTAATTTTTTGCAATGAGACTTGAGCCAAGAAGGTACGCACTTAAAAGCTAGAACGAAAGACTTTTGTAAAGTTTGAACACGACAAATCTTTTCCATTGAAGCATTTGTAGTGAAGGATACTGCCAATCCCTTTTCACACCACGTGATGGCTTCCTCAAACTGATTCAGCTGAAAGCATGCACTTGCTCCTAATAAAAAGACAATGTAAGGTCGGCATTATTTTTGCTTATTTGATAAAGCAATAGCTGAGATTTGTGACGTTCGCACTAGGAATCTCACTATCCAAAGCGGCAAGGTAATGTTGCAAGTTAATCTATTCCCATCCCAACCATTCATATGCAGAGACAGTTTTAGTGAAGTCAGAGAAGTAATACCCTAAGTTTTCACAAAAATGGACTTCCATTGATGCAGTTAATACCGAAGTGCCCTGTCTTGGTAGAGAATCAGGGTCGCTTCTTCCATAGTTTTGTCAGCAAACGTCACGTTATATTACGCTTTGGAAAATCTACGGTATTTAGTATGGATGTTATTTTTTGCGAACTCGGGCCAAAACAACCGGGTAGTTTCTATTTGTGACAACAACTTTTGTTTCCAGATGATCACTTGATTGGGTTTCTGTGCCGCCTGGTTTCAGACTCTTTCCGCCCTCCCCCCCCCCCCCCCCCCCCCGCCTTTTTTTTTTTTTACTAATTGTTTAATCTGAATCACCCACCGACCTTTAACTTTAAACATGCAACGACGGGAAACAGGGAGACAAGAGAATGGCCTTATAAATGATAAAATTAGGAATTGCGGAAGTTGAGGTCAAAACACTAAATGATTTGTGTGTCACATTCGTGAAAACAAAATCGATCTTAAGAGCTGCCCTCTGTAAATATCGACTATCGTCGTTTGGACAAGAAAAAATGAAATCACTCAAACTTTCTCAGAAGAATGGTCTATATAAGTGATTCACATAAATATAACTTTCAGCTCAGATCGATTCGTATTTTAGCTGTAGTGCGACCATCTTGCTTTTACCGCCCTGAGAGGGCTTTCAGCGGCCATTTTAGGCCACACTTTTTAAGAATTTGCCTTACAAAGAAAGCGTTACAAATCCGAAAAAAATCTCATTATTCGAGACAAGCAAATGTTTGTTGTTGTGCTGAGAAGCTTTTTTGGGAATTTGACCGAAATCTGATTTTTTTAAAAAAAATTTAATTTCTTCCCTATTGAACTACTCTTTAGCGATATTTCTTTTAAACCCGGCCATTTTTTTGGCACTTTATTCTTCTGAGAAAGTTTGAGGAATTTCATTTTTTTTCTCGTCCAAACGACGATAGTCGATATTTACAGAGGGCGGCTCTTAAAATGGCGCTTTTTATGTGACATGGGCCGTCCTTTCTCTGCGTAGATGACTACAAAACGTATTTTTCAAAATATTCTAACATTTAGCTGTGTAGCTCAGTTGAAGTACGTCACTGTGAAATTATCTCCATCCCAGTAATATATCCATTTTTTATTAACTCGTACCTGTGAAGATCGCTTTCAAATAAGATGGCTGTAAGGAGCAAGTAACTTTTGCATCAGTCAAGGAATCAGTATAGTTCCCTGTGAAAGAATAAAGTATGAGGAGAAAGCTAGCATATTGATGCTGGTTCGATTGACGAACCCTTTTATATTTTGATAAACCAATTTAAGCTTACAAAAACTTCTCACCCAAACAAAAATAAGCGTTTGCCCGGTTGCTGTACAGTTGGGCTTTCAGTTCCTCGTCCTTGCAGTTTACTTTAATTCCTTCCGTGTAGAAGTAGATGGCGTTGTTTAAATCATTCTGTCTGTAACTGTCATTACCCTCATTTTTGTAAACCTCTGCTATTGCTAAAATGAAGGAATTAAGAAGATAGTGTATTAGTAGATAGTCTGCAGCGCAATGGCGTTTCGTTCTCAACGCTGGGACCAATTTGACTCAAACTTGTAGCTAAAAATCTTATGCCCTTCTTATTGCATGCTCATGCAGAAAATGAATTCAATAATGACAAAAAAATGCGTTATTTAAACTGCAAAAATGGATCATTGGAAATGTAAAAAAAGTACAGCTAATAAACATTTTAAGAGATGAGTGATGCCTTTCATTGAGTTTCTTTTAGTGCACCTGTGTAAACCGAACGGCCCAGATTTAAACTACAATTGTAAAAGTTTTATTGAATTGACCCTTGGATAAATTCTTACACGTGCTTTCAATTCACAAAACGCAGTGAAATGGGACGAGTCACGTAAGCCTTTCTCGGTATTCATGATCCAAGAATACCGCGCCACTAGCACACAGCACGTATTGTAATAAACACTAGGGGAGGGTATCTGAACTTTGTTGGGTTTATACATTGAAATCTTCTGGTAGAAAAGATCCAAGCGTTTCTTCTCACCTCTTAAAGTGTCGTCATCAAAATCCAATGTTTCCTCACCAGCTGGTGTGACGTCATTGTCACTTGCAGCGTCTTTTTGACTCTGCGCCATGAATGCTGGGAGTTCGGGCTAAAAACCCTATGAATCGTGAATCAAATAATTTTAATGTTGATTTTATGCATTAGCTACTTTTGTTCCTTCAAATCCCTAAAACGTAATGTCTGTGTTAATTACACATTATACCACTGAATGCTAAAGGTAAAATCAACAACATCTTCTGTTTAAGACATAATTTCCTGTAGTTAGGATTCATGGATGTTTTCTTATAACAGAATAACAGATTGTGAGCGGAACAATAAGAATAAGGAAAAGTACGTTATTTTCCTTTCGCCTCGTTTACTGTTACTGACAGAACAAAGAGATTAACATAGCCAATTAACGATTTATTACATTCTGTGAGAACGGCGTTTTGGAGAAATAGAGGAGATTGAACGAAAGGACATGTTTCCTCGACACTCCTTGAGTTCTACTAAACTGGCTAATTCCATGCTGGCGCCTGCGTAGTCTGCTTTTTGCTCGCGAGTGTTGCTGTTTGCGTATTTTTTTTAAACAATCTTTACCATAAAAAGTAAACTGTGTGTAGAGTAATAGTTTGTACCCGGGTTCCTGCTATTTCCTCTATTTTTGAACGATTAAGAAAATCTGTTATTAGACTTCCAAGAATAGGCTAGTGGACGTAAATTCTGTCGCCAGAATACAAATTGCTTTCCGAAGTTTGCTATCCAAACCGCTTCTAAGTGGTCTCCTAAAGCGTTAACAAACGATCATAACAGTCCTTGTTTTCACTAAAAACAGATTATGCATTAAACAGCCGCTTTATCATTGTCGAATATTAGGGGACTAAATGAAGAAGATGAACGGAAAATGAAAAGAAAATATTGAGGACCTTAGAGCCAAAGCCAACATAAGTTACACAGTTAACGTATAGATTACCGCATTTATTTACCTACTAAATACGTAATTAAAATTTTTACGAAGCTATGTCAGGAGTTCTTCGTCTCAGGTTTTATATCCCTAATACTAATTTAGTATTGTTTTGTTTGATTTTACGAAAATACTAGCTGATATTTTTTGTATTTTTAACGACATACTTATTCCTTAGAAAACGAGACGAAATCGTTTTACGAAATAAAATGTTGGGTGCCCCAGTAAAGGGTTTTTTTGATAATCAGTTGCCAGAAGTTCTTTTCGGTGAATCGTAGTGTAGAGCACTGAGCACAAAACTGAGCGGCAAAATCAGTTGCAAATCAACATTGGAGAGGGGCAAAATGTAAATTGTGTTCGACGAATAAATTTTACTTTCGGGCGATCAAAATTCGGATACTACTTCTGATGATTGAAAATCAGAGAAACGTCATAATTGCGGTCATTACAGCGTCTAAAAATAAAGTGCAGGGAATAATACTGAACGATCTTCTACTCCTTGCTGATATCTGGAGAAAACGCGTGATGCCAAAAACAGGAAAAGATGGTGACTCACAGCTTTCCACGTAGAATAAACTATCGAATGTATATTGAATGGCGACGGGACGTGGCAAAGGGTTCTTTTTTTTTCGTTTTTGTTATCAAAATGTGATTCATGAGTCATGAGTCAATGAGTGAAATTTTGAAATACGGTAAAAGATATAGCTTGAGGTAAGCTGGATATTTGATCAGGTGGAAGTATGTGTTTGCAGGATCTCAGTGCGCCATTTATTGATCTTCACTATACGCGGTTAAAACGCATGCCACCTAGCGTGATTGCTCGGTAGGTAGAGGCTTTACCAGCAAAGGACAGCAAATGTAACAACTTACATGTTAATTAAAAAAACTGAAAACGAACTAACGTTTGACCTTACAAAACATGTCGCAAATTACACGTACAGTAGAACCCCGTTAATACGGTCACCAACGGGTCCAAAAAAATTGGCCGTATAAACGGGGTGGCCGTATTACCGGGGAGGGGCCAAATTTCATTCAAGGGCGGTAATGACAAAGTATATCGCATTCGCACTTCCTGGACAACCCGTTCAACAATGCGAATGTAGATGTACGGAATTGTACAAAATACTTGAACTAAGAAGTATCAATCGTCTTTGTTGCGAAGCAGACTGACTTAATCGCTTCGTAATTTGCCTATTAAAAGCGGATGTTTGCGTCAGGTTTAATGTATTTTCTTTGTCATGTTTGCAAAGACAGGGAGGAGTGTTGCTTACCTTGTAAAGTAAATCGGTTGTTTGATTAGAGTAAATGACAGAGGTCAATGAAATTGACGTGTCACAGGCGTTTTGGTTTTTTAACTTTAGCATGAGTGGCGACAGAGTGACCGTATTAACGGGTTGAAATTTTAAAGGATTGTACTCTTTGGGATTTCAAAATGTGGCCGTTGGCCGTATTAACGAGGGTTTTTTTTACAAGAAATTGTATAGCCCTTTTGCCGGGTCAAAAAAATTGGCCGTAATAACGAGGTGACCGTAAGGCGGGCTTCTACTGTAGAAAAAAAAAAAAAGAAAAAATTTTAATGGCGTTTACATTCATCTGCACCAGCAATGTCAAAAAGAAAAAACAAAGGCGAACGAGTGAATTTCGGCTTTTTTTTTTTCGAAAAAAGAATTACATCATTTACATAATTTGTGGAAACAATAAACGCTCATTTCAAAACTGAAATGAGTCCAGTGTGTGTGTACGTAATAGCCTTGTTTTAAAACACATTATTAATTTGAATTGACAAAAGTCGGACATATCACTGAAATAACATCTACAATAAACTGTAGGACAAAAAAATTTCACTTTCGGACAATCCAAATCCAAGGAGAATGTAGACTAAGACGTCTTTTGGACAAGAGATAAAAAACGGGGATTATAACCATTACAGCTTTTAAAAGTAACATCCCTGAAAGCTGTTACCTATTTCATGCGAGTCGAATAAATTGCGGGGAATGAGACTGGCCGATCTTCCACTCGTTGTTGGATATCTCGAGGTGACGGACGATACCGAGAAAAGGAACATGGCTACCGAGAGCTTTCTGCGATCAGTGACGTGTTATTAACAGAAATAGTTTAAATAATGGCTGAAAAGGACTGATCAAGAGTTTCTGAAGTTTTGTTTTACAAAAAGTGTCTTCCCAGCAAAAGCATTGTTTTTTCACTGGTGCTGCTTTACCAGGCAACAGTGATGAATGAAGGTCGCAGCAAGGGTTCAAGGAAATATGTCAACTTAAAAAAATATTCGACTCATCTGTTTACTACGACAAAATATAATTTTTAACATTTCAATTTCGACTCATGATTTAACAATCCATGACTAATTTCACGCATCCATGTCTTAGCCATATTTGGGCCAAGTTAACTGGCGTTTACTTTTTTAGTGCAGTTGAATTGTTGTGTGAAAATTCCGATCAAAGCGATTAAGCGGTACTTTGTAACGATATATTGAGTTTTTGAACAAAATGTTAAACTATTACCACTATAATAAAAGATTAGGACAGCCCATTCCAGGGTGTTCGCTTGTTATTTAAGGTGTGCAATAAAAGCTGAAATTTGGATGCTTTCCTTTCCTGTACACTCACGTACAATGACTGCGTAAGCGCTACGGAGTTAGAGGCTAAACCAACAACAACAGGCATGGCATGATGAAGATACGAATGGCAAGGCTTTCGTGGGTTCGAATCCCATCTGGGGCTCAGATTTTTTCTGTGTCCTCTTATGGTCGATTCTTTACATCTCCCTGTATTTCCTTTTTTTGTTATTATTATTATTATTATTATTATTATTATTATTATTATTATTATTATTATTATTACTTCACCTTTCGTACTCATTAACTGGGTTAACTGGGTTTGGCCGAAACATCACGAATACGCGGACTATTTAGCCAAAGAGGTCAACACTTGTTAAGAATAACCAATTTTATTGCATTTAAATGTGAATTACTTACCAACGCTAGTTTCCAAGAAAACTCTTCTTCGGGTTTCTCAGTTGAGTTTTCAGAAAACAGTAACAATCCTGTGACAGGAAAATTATATAATCAGGTTTTTTTTTCTAATATAAACCATCTTCTTTACCAAATTGTAGTGAAGAACCGGCTCACCACCACCACCGAGTCCAAGGGGATTTATGAACACAAAAATACTGATTCAAAGCAATGAAATAGGCCATTAATTTCCGAGTTGCTGAGAACCTCACTATGAAAGCGAGGCTAAGTGCAAAACTTTTCATATGAAAATTAGTTTTGTTTGCATATGAATGAAAACTAATTTTCATAACAAAAACTTTGCACTTAGCCTCGCTTTCATAATGAGGTTGAAAGTAACTCGGAAATGGTCTATTTACTCTAGCTTGGAGGTTCCTTTGGGTAAACAGGAATTCGTAATTATAGCACGATTTACTATCGTCATAATGCAAAGTACTCACTAAGGTAAGTTGTCAGAAACTCTTCTTCATGATCCTCTGAGGTTTTAGCAGAAAACAAAAACAATCCTGCGACAGGGAAATTACACAAAACACGTTCTAAAACCATCGGGGATATTCTAAAATGCATTTTTTGGAACAAATGAAGGAATTTGTTATTATCTCTTCCATAAAAAATACTGATTTGTGGCAATAATTAGGGTTTTTTATCATTTTTTTACCATGTTGTCAGAAACTATGGTAAGAAAACCTCTTTTCGTATGTATTATTGCCAACTATTACAAAATTGCAACATTTCAAAAATAAGTGAATTTTGATCTTTTCTTACCAGAAATCGATGTCTTTGATGTATCATGGTAATCATTTTAAAAAAAGTGCAAATTTGTGCCGACGAGGAAGTGGCATGAATTGAACTGAAGTTGTTGTTTTCTGCCATAGACAGTGAAAACATGGCAAAAAATCGCAATGTCTCGCTATTATTGTCCAAAAACTCCAACAAGATATTAAGATGTAGGTTTTCTACTGCAAAAAACACAATTTAAGATGATATATTTGCCAAGTTTTTAAAAAAATGAGAAAATACATATAAAAAGTGTTAGATGTTGAAAGGTACATGGAAATTTCCGTGTACCTTTAGCAAAAGATTTCGAAAGGTACATGGAAATTTCCGTGTACCTTGTAGCAAAAGATGTCGAAAGGAACATGGAAATTTCCGTGTACCTTGTAGAAAAAGATTTCGAAAGGTACATGGAAATTTCCGTGTACCTTGTAGAAAAAGATGTCAAAAGGTACATGGAAATTTCCGTGTACCTTGTAGAAAAAGATGTTGAAAGGTACATGGAAATTTCCGTGTACCTTGTAGCAAAAGATGTCGAAAGGTACATGGAAATTTCCGTGTACCTTGTAGCAAGAGATTTCGAAAGGTACATGGAAATTTCCGTGTACTTTGTAGCAAAAGATGTTGAAAGGTACATGGAAATTTCCGTGTACCTTGTAGCAAAAGATGTCGAAAGGTACATGGAAATTTCCGTGTACCTTGTAGCAAAAGATGTTGAAAGGTACATGGAAATTTCCGTGTACCTTGTAGCAAAAGATGTTGAAAGGTACATGGAAATTTCCGTGTACCTTGTAGCAAAAGATGTCGAAAGGTACATGGAAATTTCCGCGTACCTTGTAGCAAAAGATTTCGAAAGGTACATGGAAATTTCCGTGTACCTTGTAGCAAAAGATGTTGAAAGGTACATGGAAATTTCCGTGTACCTTGTAGCAAAAGATGTCGAAAGGTACATGGAAATTTCCGCGTACCTTGTAGCAAAAGATTTCGAAAGGTACATGGAAATTTCCGTGTACCTTGTAGCAAAAGATGTTGAAAGGTACATGGAAATTTCCGTGTACCTTGTAGCAAAAGATGTTGAAAGGTACATGGAAATTTCCGTGTACCTTGTAGCAAAAGATGTTGAAAGGTACATGGAAATTTCCGTGTACCTTGTAGCAAAAGATGTTGAAAGGTACATGGAAATTTCCATGTACCTTAAGCAAAAGATGACAAGAAAGGTACATGGAAATTTCTCTTTACCCTTGAGTAAAAGATGTTGAAAGGTACATGGAAATGTTTGTGTACCTTTAGCAAAAGATAAAGATGGGGTATGGATGTTTTACCGTAGGTCTCGGTTATGGATATTATATCTTGAGAAGGCCTCTGGTATAACCATGATCAATACTTCAGATCGGGTACGTAATACCGCGAGTCTTAGCCAGTACAAATGCTTATGTACCACTATCCAGTACATAACGATTTATCCGCTCTTTGAATAACTAAGGCCAGATCTGGGTATAACATATGTGGCCTAAATCAATGGTAAAACATCGTCACTAATTTCTGCTACAAGTTTTTACTGCCCGCATCGGTTTTAATCTTGACAGATTCAGCAGTTTAATTCCGTACTAACTCATAGCCGCGTGAACAACACTTTTTCTAATGAGAGGTGTAATGCCCGCGACTGCTCGGACCCAATGAAAGGAAGTGTAAACTGCACCTGAAAATAATATTAATATGACATTAATATGGTCCGCTTAAATAAAATGCTGTATTCTACCGAACCGGTTGACTAAAAGCGACTTGATTGAAAAAATCCCAAACATTTAGCAAAAACATTCTTCTTTTTTAAATAACAAACAAAAAACAATTCGTTACATTTTCAAGCTTTTTTTTTATTACTTCTCGACATTTCGCAAACACATAAGGTTTTCGTTTTGAATGCTAAGGTAATATGAAGTTTTTCTTTTATGGGAAGGTAATTCCCGCACCAACCGCACGTTTCCTGTGGATTGCAAACCGACCCGTTTTTAAAACCGCAAGGAAAAAAATTAGTGCCCTATAATATTTCGTGTTGTGGTTGAGCAGATAAACACGAAATAACATTTAAAGTAATGGGAAAATATGGCAATATTACAAGTCTCTTCTACACCATTGCACATTAAGGTTACCGGCCTTTAGAGGTTTCTCGCGCCCAAAGGATGTAGCACGTCCGGTTTAAACTGTGGATACCTAAACCCCTATATCAAATTAAAGCTTGTAGAGCTGGCTATAGAAACTATACCGAGAATTTTGCAATAAAATGAATTGTCCAATTTTTCACGACCTCTTAATGCGAGCGTCCGAATCACCTTTTGAAAGCTACACGTCAAAGCGAATTTTGTCAGTTTTCGCTAATTTAATTTGCTCCTCAATTTCCGGACCCAAAGCAAACGTGTCTGCGTGTGAAAAGTGGAAAAGTTACAGAACATTTACAAAATAAGATTAAAAAAATGTGGAGTGATTGAACAAAAATCGCTCTCGGAGAAAAAAATATTTCGAACTAAAAAATTCGCAGTAACGTATTTGTTGTTTATTATATGTTAAACTACAGCTAGTGTCCATAATTGAAGTTAAACGAAGAAATTCCCTTTTGGGTTTTAGCTCTTTAAAGTGTCCCCTTCAAGTGAAAATATTGATTCGAGAAAACAGCGCTAAAGATTCAACAATTCATTTTATTTTAATTTTTTTGGTATAGTTTGATAGCCAGCTCTATAAGCTTTAGTTGATACAGGGGATTAAGTAACTATAGCTAGTTTAAATCGGACGCGCTACATCGCTTGGGCGCGAGACACCTCTAAACTTATACTTTTGCGTAGAAAATATATCGTATTCACATTTGTATTTACTAGTTAATTGCTTGCGAGACCGAAAGGAATGTTATGATCCATAACGTAATAATACAACATAACTCCGTATTACGAACTCTGTTAAACTTATCCAGAGAAATAATGTAGTTTTCCTACTGTGAAGAAGGTAAAGCGTATCCACCGCAATTCGTGTCGCTGTTTATCTCTGAATATTATGTTCCATCTTGCTCGGACATGGTCATCTTGAACCAACCCAGGGTTTTTTCTTTTTCATTTAAGATAGTCCAACAGCTATGTCAGGACAAGTATCTCTAATTCAGTCTTAGCTTCATCCACCGTCGTTCTAGAGAGTGGAAATAGATTAGCTTCAGCTTTGAAATATTAAAACTGAAATAACATTTTCGTGCTGTCTGTCCGAGCAGGCATTTCCAACGGAAATAGCAGAGGCCGCATTGTGGTCTCAGTCAATCTAAAATAACAAGGCCCTCTATTGAAAAGCGTAATCATTACATATATCCGGTTTTTGTTACCGAAACATTCCTGGCGAGACTGTGGTGAACTAAGAAAACGGTTGAGAGAATTGCGCCCGAAAAAACGAGTTGCGCTGGAACAACATACAGCGGGTAACTTCCTTTCTTCAGAGAATATAGTTGGCGTAATACTGACATGAATAGATGCTAACCCGTCTGGCTGGTAAGTGATTAATTGTATTCAAACCCATTTCTTACGGAATTAAAGATTCTAGTTCACAATAAACTATTTGACCCGGATAATTGCGTTTAGCTAAATTTACTCGCACAAAAATTTGTGTGACCCCTTGAGAAACCCACTTGTCTTTCTCAACTCCGCAGACGCCATCGCACTTGAGCGGAGGCGAACATCAAGCCATTTCCGACTTTTCGCTCCTTATGAAGGAGCTCTGCTGAATAGAGAACATTTCGTCATACTGTCCTCACTCTAAACTTTCATCAAATGTAACGCTATTTGTTTGTTGATTTCTCGATAGGATCAACGATACAGGCCGCTGTTCCACACGTGCTGTATGTCCGAATTATAAGATCGTGTAAGGAAGGCCAAAGGAACTGAAGCCAGATGATTAAAAGAGAACACAGACTAGTTGATTAGCACCGACTCAAAACGGCTTCTAAGGCAACATTACATTTTTTCTATCATACCGTTTCCAGCGCCTGGCCTCAACTACCTGCTATCTCTGACGACCTTTCTCAGTCGAAACCATTGTAGGTATTTATAACCTTGACTAATGGAGCACAGGTCTAATAATTTCGTTCTTTTAATTCGCTCTTATTCTTATACAATACATTAAATGATGATATGTTTAAACTGATAACTGAGCATCACGTATGAAGTAATTTCATCTAATCTTGAACCTTTGATTTAGAACTAAAGGAAACAATAAACTTCTTCAGGATGTGATTCCTTTCTTCATATGTCACTGGAGTAAATGCAGTGATTCCATCCAAAAAAGTAACTTGTTCCTGTTCGACAATTACGAAACTTTGTGTTGTTGTTGTTGTTGTTGTTGTTAAAAGTTATGAGGTGGAAGTACATCGAGACATATCGGGGACGAAAATTCGATGGACGCTTATCAGTAGGATGTGCGACATTTGATATTGTTATATAGCATAATTTAATCTTATATCACTCAATTTCAAGATGCTTATTAACAAAATAAAGTATATTTAACAACAGTACCACTGTTTACTTGAATATAAATTTTTATGTACGGACATTTTAAACTTTTCTAGCTTTACATTTCGTGGCCGGGAAGCACTTTAAAATTTCCATGTACCTTTGCATTCTAGAACCGTAAAGGTACATGGAAATTTCCGTGTACCCTTGCATTCTATAATCGTAAAGGTACATGGAAATTTCCATGTACCTTTGCATTGTAGAACCGTAAAGGTACATGGAAATTTCCGTGTACCTTTGCATTCTAGAACCGTAAAGGTACATAGAAATTTCCATGTACCTTTGCATTCTAGAATCGTAAAGGTACATGGAAATTTCCGTGTACCTTTGCATTCTAGAATCGTAAAGGTACATGGAAATTTCCATGTACCTTTGCATTGTAGAACCGTAAAGGTACATGGAAATTTCCGTGTACCTTTGCATTCTAGAACCGTAAAGGTACATAGAAATTTCCATGTACCTTTGCATTCTAGAATCGTAAAGGTACATGGAAATTTCCGTGTACCTTTGCATTCTAGAATCGTAAAGGTACATGGAAATTTCCATGTACCTTTGCATTGTAGAACCGTAAAGGTACATGGAAATTTCCGTGTACCTTTGCATTCTAGAATCGTAAAGGTACATGGAAATTTCCATGTACCTTTGCATTCTAGAATCGTAAAGGTACATGGAAATTTCCATGTACCTTTGCATTGTAGAACCGTAAAGGTACATGGAAATTTCCGTGTACCTTTGCATTCTAGAACCGTAAAGGTACATGGAAATTTCCATGTACCTTTGCATTCTAGAATCGTAAAGGTACATGGAAATTTCCGTGTACCTTTGCATTCTAGAATCGTAAAGGTACATGGAAATTTCCATGTACCTTTGCATTCTAGAATCGTAAAGGTACATGGAAATTTCCGTGTACCTTTGCATTCTAGAACCGTAAAGGTACATGGAAATTTCCATGTACCTTTGCATTCTAGAATCGTAAAGGTACATGGAAATTTCCGTGTACCTTTGCATTCTAGAACCGTAAAGGTATATGGAAATTTCCATGTACCTTTGCATTGTAGAACCGTAAAGGTACATGGAAATTTCCGTGTACCTTTGCATTCTAGAACCGTAAAGGAACATGGAAATTTCCGTGTACCTTTTCATTCTAGAACCGTAAAGGTACATGGAAATTTCCATGTACCTTTACGGTTCTAGAATGCAAAGGTACACGGAAATTTCCATGTACCTTTGCATTCTAGAATCGTAAAGGTACATGACAATTTCCATGTACCTTTAACTATAAAATCCAGCACCAACTGTCTAACCTGGAATAGAACGGGCGAAAAGTTAAGCATTTTGAAATAAACTTCCTTTCACTGTATTAAATTTGAAGGAAAATGATAAAATGAGCTAATATTTACCGGATGAAGTAAAAACATGGCAAAATAATAAACATTTTTGTTAAATATTGCCACCTTTAAAACTCTCTGGAGAGGAAATGGCACGAAAATGACTAAAATAGCTTAATATTACCAGAAACTTGCCGTTTTAGAATATCCCCGATGGTTTTAGAACGTGTTACAATGAGATTTAATTTTAATGACTTCAAGTAAACAGTATCGTCCACGTGAGTATGGCATTAAACAAACACTCACCATTACCGAGAACTCGAAGTTTTTTTGAGGACTTAATGACTTATTCAGAACAATGGGATTTTTCTGAGGAACTTGAGGACATTGGTGCCAAGCTACGGGGCGGCTGAATGTAACTACTGCGTGATAATTTTTTCCAAAAGGAATTTATTATAGGCATAATGCAAATTACTTACCGAGGTAAGTGGCAAACACACTTCTTTGTGTTCCCCTTAGCAGTTCACAGAAAACCTAAAAATATCCTGCAAAACAGAAATTTCAAACTGAGATTTAACCATTGGATGTAGCAGGGGAAGGGGCGAGAAGGAACGGAGGGGGTATGGATGCCATCCACTTTCAACTTTTCTGGAAATTTCTTTACCAGCTTTTATTTTACTAACGGGACCAAGGCTTTCAGTAGCTGCTCGTATTTTCGTTCGACATATTTTGAATGTCCAAATTGCTCCCTTCCTTTGGCATGAGAAGTGACGCTGTGAAAGTAACCAGGTTTTATGAAGGCCAGTATAGCAATATTTACCGAATACTACCTCTTTTCGAGTGTTTTTTTTTTTTCAAGTCTGCTATTGGAATCGGCTACAGTCAATTTAAGTTACGGTGGAACCCCGCTTTCCATACACCTGCTAATACGGTCACCCTCATATTAAGAACAGGCAACAAAATGCTCATGTATTTTCTCTTAAATATGGACACAGGTTAATACGGACAACGGACCCAAGTGATACGCTCTCGTACAAATTTAACCTCACTTTACAGACAGTGGTTTTCTGTGCACGGTATAAATTGTTCAATATTCAGCCCTTCTCACTAAACTTCAAAAAAAATGTCAGTGCGGAGCAAAGTCGCGCACTATTTTAAATGATAACGATGTCAGTTGCGGTTGAAGCACTGAGAGAACGTTAATTTTAGTGCGAGACTATTTGAATGAGCGTAAGGTTTCTTCAGTTAAGTTAAGACACTAAACATGCATCCTCCTGCTGACTTAGCTTAACTATCGATAAAACATGTGCCCGTGACACTTATTCTGAGAGCTCGCATATTAGGGATCTCCGGTTAATACGGACACTTGCCTGTCGCTGTGGTGTCCGAATTAACCGCGTTGCACTGTAATTTGGTTCAATTGAAGTAATTTTCTGGAAGTCAAAACATCCAAGATAGGATCAAGGATCCAATATGGTGGTCACAGAGATACATGGCATCATATAAGCTGACTACACTATGTCGTAGAAGACAAAATAATTAATTTTAACAACACAAAAATCCAAGTCAGAGTCCGCAACCACTCCCCGTTTACCACAGTATAGGAGCCTAGATTAGCTTGTGCGTCTAAGGCTTCAGTTTTGTTAGTGAAACAAATTATAACCCACGTAAATTAATTTGACAAAGAACTTAGTCGCCCTTACCGAGTGCACGGAATTATACCATCACATTTAATCAGAAAAATGAGAAAATCCAAGGCAAACGTTGGGAGGTGCACCGGATTCTCATCTGATAACTACGGTAACAACCGAAAGTATAGACTGACAACATAAACTTTGAGCCTGTTTACTCACCACCTACATAGCTACTCCTTTTGAAATCTAAATGTTTTAGCAAAGGCAACAAAACTGTGGATTTCAAGATGTGGCAAGGCTAATGAAAATGTAATTTAATATCCAAATCGCGTCACACGATCTAATAAACAGGAAATAGGATTCTGAATTCTCGTCTAAAATGTTGCAGATCATATGTCGAATAACATGTATGAGCTTAAAATCATCTTTGTAGAAATAATGACTGGACACTCCAAAAGGCGGCCGTTAAAGGCACTGATGACGTGTTTGGCATACGAACATGGCTGAAAAACTACATAACAGCATGGTTGGAACGGGGAATTCAACTATCTTATATAAAGTTAATCCGTATTTTCGATCAAGATAAAGATCCTCGACCCAAACAGGTCCGCTTCTAGAGAAACAAATAAAAGACTCCCGACCGCGATAATATCTTCTCAAGTCTATTTTTGTTAAGGTTAAATTAGAAGTCCACCAAAAACTGTACTTACCAAGACTCCGCACGCTGTGAAAAGCCAAACTTTAGGAGATGCAGTTCCTTTTTTACATTCTGACAAATCGAAAAAAATGTCGTTTTCTAATGGTGTAACAAAGGCAGAAATAAACTGTGAATTTATGAATATGGCCCATTACACACGAGAAAGTTTTCTTGGTTAAGTTTCCGTGCCATTTATTTCATTCCATTAAAAAAAACAAGTTTTCATAAGCAAGATTCATTGAAGGTTTAAATCAATTGTGTCAGCTAACAACAGTGATTCCTTGACGTGTAATAAGGTGTAACATACGTCAGTGATACCGAAAGCTGAACTACAACGGGCCAAATATAATTCAGCTCAACATAACTTTTTAGCCACCAATGCTTGGAGCTTAAACCGAAATGCTGCCCACAAGCAAGCTTTGTTTCTTGATTTTTTCTCTTAACAAGTGTTAAGGAAAAAAGCAAGGAGAAAAAACGCGCATTTTTCCGCACTCAAGGGCAAATTAAATGTGTCATGCGACAATGTTTTAAGAAAAACCCTACTTCGGTAGAATACCCTTAGTTTCGTCGTTACTTCATTTGTTATGACTAAACTGAAGAAAATCAAATTATTTTAATTTTTAAATCCAAAATTAAAATTTCGCACGGAAAACCCTCCGAGGGCCTCAGAAACCAAAAACGGCTAGAAATCGAAAGGTCAAAAACTGAAAGTCCGGCAAATATTAATAGGAAAGGCAACGTATGGTTTGCGGGATGACGAAAACGAAATGCTTCATCCAAAATGTAACTTGCTACATAATGCCTAAAGGAAACTGTAACAGGCCAAATATAATTCAACACAATTTATTTATATGTTTATCTCCGGATATTGAAACCTTAAGCCAAAAAGATACATACCTGTAAGAACTGCTTTAAACCTAACATCAAAATAAACTCTTGGCCACTCCCTCTATAACCACGAAAACTTTTACTGCGGACGTTCAAATAAGGCCAAAAATAAATCCGATACTGAGTCAGTTGATAGCATGGACCCGCTGGCAAACGGACATTTTATCGTGAAAAAGCTTTATAACGAGGCCTTTCCATGTTTTAAATTATTAATCTCGACCATTATATGAACATGAACCGACGACGTCTGGAGAACTCTATAGTTACAAAACCGCTAATTGTGGACACTATAATGAAACTTCCTATTTCTGAAATTGTACGCTGACATTTTGTTTGTTATTACTTTTTTTAAAATACGTACCAGTAAACAATCTCAGAAAATTTTAAAAAAATTTATAACCACTTTTACTTCGAAGGAATCTGCTTTAAGCTAGCTGGACAAACAACGAAAACTAAAATAATATCTCAAGCGCATTTAATTTTTATTACCATCAGCTTTTTAAAGGAGATACTTGTTATTACAGGAATGAGACTATATTTCCTGAATAATAGGTGATACTGTCCCCCAACTTTAACCACACGATCCCTTCCAGAATCGTTCAATCGAAAATATTCCCGGCAAACTTTCAGACCTTTCCCGTTCAGCCCTTAAGAAAAGGAAAAAAAAAAAGAAAAAAAAAACAACATGGGAATAAAACGTCGCAGGTTATCGAGTTATAATCACTAAGGGCTGTTTTTAACAGGTATTTGTTTGATGCCACTATTTTTGTTTCAAAAACTGATTAATAATTCATAAGCCCATTGACCTATCAAAAGGTCGATAAAACATCAGTACAGTACAGTTAAATCAAAATGACTAGAAGATTAGCGTCTTGCAAAAATCAGATAAAAACATGAAATTCGGTTTTAAATCCTTTCAACTTATTTAAGGGTATGGCCTCCTTTCGCTACTGCGCATACGTTCTGCGCATCTCGGGATGGTCCAATTGACTAATGATGGTCACCCGACTAGTTTAGCTTCGTAGTCATTTTGGTTGTCCAGCTACTTTGGAGTACTGGGGGGTAACCACGCATTTTCCAAAGATAATTAAGCTTCAATTTGGAAAAAAAAACAAATCCTATACATTGTGATGTATTTTAAAGCTTTTTAAAATTGTTGCTGCTTAATTAACTCTGAAAAATACGTGGTTACCTTCAAATTCTCTGCCCACTTCAGTAGCCCTTTATGGAGCACGTGAACGCATGACGTTGAACATTTCTTTTTTTTCTTCTTCTTAAACTGTAATGCCATCCTCACGACATGAACGAGTTGAAATAATAGAGAAGTATAAAGAACGCCAATCATTTTATAATTTGTTCCCATTGTTGGCGTGGCGGCGTAGCTGTTTCATTCTCTATTGTCTTTGGCTACGAGGCTTCCACGATTGGAATGAATGACAACTTTAAAGCGTCACGCCAACGCCTTCAAGTTCTGCTAGATTTTAGTATACTGTTCTGCATCAGCTAACCAGGCCACCTAACAACTAATCACCTTATTCCCTTAATTTTATAGGATTAAATTCCTTCACATTTTTGACCTCCTTTCTAGATTCCTTTGGTTTTGCTTACCGTGTTAAAGGAGGGATATTGTAGTAAACAGACTATGCTTGTGTATAAACAATTTACAGGCGCACGCGCGTGAAGAAAAGTCTGTATCTTCGTTAAGAGATGGTTCTCTTATTGTTGAGTCCTGAGCGCTGTATATTCTTTAGGTAATTTCTTGACTGGATGGTTCAGCGTCTGCAAATAAACAGAAACGAAACACAGGTTAGTGAAAGAAAAAGCTAGTGATGTACGTGATGTGATGTATTAGCATAGGAATTTATGTCGGCGGGGTACTTGGAAACACGCACAAAATTAAATATACCTTTAAAAAACTCATTAATAATTCATAAGCCCATTGACCTATCAAATGGTCGATAAGACATCACGTGCAGTGGTTTTAAGTAATATATCAAACCACGAGAAAGAGTGTTTCCTCCGATTTCCAAACACCGAGAAGTAGGTTGGAAAAACGAGAAGCAGCCGAGTTTTTTTTTGACCAACTTCGAGGTGTTTGGAAATAGGAGGAAACACTCTTTCGAGTGTTTGCTATAGCTTCTCAAACTATTGTTAATTCTTGGAAAAATTCGAAGCAAAAATTCACAAAATTTTATGATAATTAAGATCACATTTCTAAACCTCCTTCACGGTAGTGATTTGCTTTGTTTTGGCTTGATGAGTTTGAGAAATTTGGATAAAACGTCCTCCTTAATAGTATGCGGTGTTTAATGTTTTTCTCGTATGCTAATTTCCAACTTTCTCAAAAGCGTCATTGTTATGAACTCTCTTGACACACGCTTTTCCAGGAATGTTTTTGAAGCTGTTCAAAAAACTCGCAACACGTGTTTTATCGGGTCTAAAACCAGTGGGCTGCGCCTCGTGGTTTTAAATCCCGATACACTGCTGCTCGTGTTTTAAACATTTCATTAAACCATAAAACGGTTTGGCCTCGACTAATTCAAAATGGGCCTTATCACGGTTTTCGACGCCATTTTGACGAGTAGGCAAACAGGCTTGAAATAACAGTGTTTGTATGGAAATCTGATGTCAAATAATAAAGCATCGCTTCTGAAAAATTCATGATTTGGAAAAGGAAAAGGATTTTAAAGGCTGGTTTCCATATGATCGCAGATCGCAATTTATTGCGATCTGCGATCATATGGAAACCAGCCTTAAGAAGAAATTGGATGGATGTAGCTGGTGCCAGAAAGCGTCCAGTCGTGCTTTCAACTTTCCATACATTTTCCTGTATTTTTTCCCGCGAACTATTTTTATTAGCAGTTCACGGCTGGTTCGCTATACAGGCAAATGTATGGAAAGTTCAAAACACGACTGAACGCTTTCTGGCACAGCTACATCCCTCTAATTTTTTTCTTAAAATCCCTTTCCTGGCGCCAAAATTTTCCAATTCATGAATTTTTTAGAAGCGATGTTTTATGAAAATTATTTGACATCGGATTTCCATACAAACACTGTTATTTCAAACCTGTTTGCCTACTCGTGAAAATGGCGTCGAAAACCGTGATAAGGCCTATTATTCCACGATCGCGCATTGGATATGAGATGACAGATAGCCAACTTGAACGAGGCGCGTAAGCGCCGAGTTGGCTATAATCATCTCATATCCAACAAGCTCGGGTGGAATAATTGTTTTATTGAAAACAACCAAGAAATATTTCTAGATCTTGTTGATTTCGCTTTGCAAGAACAACCAGAAGACAATTTTTAAATAGTCGTTATTTCTCGGGCATGGTATAATGGCTCATTTGCCATGGCCGCTAAGCCCATCAAATCTTTGGAATTACATGATACAATGATCTATTTTTTGATAACTACATTTATTCCCAAAAGATAAATAACAGAAACTCCTCTTTCGTCCTCCAACCCGAACACTGCTGAGCTGTTGTCAATTGCTGCATTTTTTTCCGATTGGAAAGGATTTGATTGGCGTGTAGCTTTCCCCTGGTTTCCGTTTGACCGAGTTTTCTTACAGCTTTTATTACTTTTGAGCACTGGTGTCACAAGCAATTGTCGGTGAGGTGGACAATTTTAAAACCAAGCAGATATCGCGAAGGAAAAATAAAAAAGCTTAAAAGAAACGTTTGCTAAGCATCTTTCCTTAGCAGTACAATTGTTTAAGCTTCAAAGTAAACTCTCCTTACAGTGCTCTGCTTTTTCTTCTCGTCCGAATTCAAGCGTGACGTCGTCACCAATTAGCACAAATGGAGCCCAGTATTTCGCATCACAGAAATCCACTGACTCTCGAAGACACTTCATAGCCTGGTGGAGAGCCACATTGGCACTTTTTCCATCTGCGAGATGTTGGTAGAAACTCTTCATGAACTCCAATGTTGCCTCGTCAGAAATCGCCCAGAGGGACACCAAAACAGAGCGAGCACCAGCAGCCAAGAAAGCCCGAGCAATTCCGACGATACCCTCAGACCTAATCTCCCCTCTGCCACTATGACAACAACTAAGTACAACCAGTTTTGCTCGTAGCTTGATATCTTGGACATCCGACATTTTTAATATGTAGTCCTTTTCTGTGGGACCTTTCATCATTACTTTCCTTTTTGATCCTGGACTGTGACCCTTTTCCCATCCGGGATTTGGAGCCAAAGCAATTTCTCCCGTTTCCTTTCGTCCATGAGCTGCGATGTGAACTAAGGCAACTGATTTGATTTGTCTCAGCACCTCGTCTTTGGTTGCCTCTGTTCCCGTAAGTGGTGGGATCTGTAGAATTTCTCCTATCATCTCTACTTCCTTTCTTGCAAATGGGAGTTGACTGTATCTTGGCTTTTTGACTTTTTCCAAATATGGATCTCCGACTAGCAGGGCCCCTCTTGCGCTGCTGTAGTCTTCGGGGGAATCTGTGATTAGCTTTAAGGTGGTCAGCGAGGGTACAGTGCGGATGTAAATAGCTTCACTCAATGCAGAGAATGGAGCCAAGCAAAGTGGACCATCGGGGACAATGATCAATTTGTTGCCTTGGCACAAGTCTGCAATGGGCCCAATAACTGCATCATATAATGGCTGTAACGAGCTGAAGGTGCATTGTGATGATTCTTCTTGTTTATCATCAGCATCAAAATCGCCATCACCATCATCATCATCATCATCATCATCATCACCATCACGACCACCACCACCACCACCATATTCATCAACATCCTCATCATCCAGTTCATCATCATTATCATCATCATTATCATCATCATCATCATCGTCGTCGTCGTCATCATCATCACCATCGTCATCATTGAGGTTATCTAACGAACGATTCTCGCATGCAATCTTAACACCAACTCCAATTTTCTTCAAAGTAGTGTCCAATAAGACAGCAATCGAATCTTCGTGTGGACGTCCCCCTTCTACTTTCCTTTGTCTAAACTCAACCTTGCCTCCCTCGCCGATAACCCAGAAGGAAATTTTGTTGCGCTTATGTCCTAAAAATACAGTTGTTTTAGATAACTTGCTTGAGATGTACGGAATTATTTCTTTAGGTTCGAGTGACACTGAAGGGAATTTTGTCAAACCATACTGTATTTTTAGGTCGTCAACCAAAGCTTGCGCTCGACTTCGCTCAGCAGCACACAAGGCCTCATAAATCCTTTCAAGTTTTAAAAGAGTTTTCCACAGACCACTGTAAGCATCACGGTGAAGATCTCGAAAACTTATTTTTAAGGCATCTTCAGATGTAATACTAGCCCTGACAATATCAAAGAGCTCTACACTAGACTGAAAACATTCTGAGGCTTCTTGGAAGTTTCCGATGTTGTAATAAGCACAGCCCAGATTGCCATAGGCCATTCCCTCCCCAGCTCTATTATCTACTTCTTTGACTATTGACAAATCTTTCTTGTAGTACTCTATGGCCTTTTCCAAGTTTCCGAGACTTCTATAAGCGTTGCCGAGATTGCAATAGGCCATTCCTTCTCCAGATCTATCTCCTAATTCTTTTGCTATTGACAAATCTTTCTCGTGGTACTC
Source organism: Pavona decussata (assembly GCF_977016875.1). Taxonomy (NCBI): domain Eukaryota; kingdom Metazoa; phylum Cnidaria; class Anthozoa; order Scleractinia; family Agariciidae; genus Pavona; species Pavona decussata. Next base: position 3,851,614 of record NW_028145434.1, on the reverse strand, counting down.
TGTGGCCTTCTGGAAGTTTCCAAGGCTGTCATAAGCATTGCCGAGATTTCCATAGGCCTTCCCCTCTCCAGATCTATCGCCCAGCTCTTTCGCTACTGACAACTCTTTTTCGTGGTACTCAATGGCGTTTTCCAAGTCTCCAAGACTGTCATAAGCATTGCCGAGATTTCCATAGGCCATTCCTACCCCGGCTCTATCGCCAACTTCTTTCGCTATTGCCAAATCTTTTTTGTGGTACTCTATAGCTTTTTGGAAGTTTCCAAGGCTGTCATAAGCATTGCCAAGATTGCCATGAGCCCTTCCTTCTTGCACTCTATTGCCTATCTCTCTTGCTATAGCCAAATCTTTTTCGTGGTACTCTATGGCCTTTTGGAAGTTTCCAAGACTTACATAGGCGTTGCCGAGATTGCAATAGGCCATTCCTTCTCCAGATCTATCTCCTACTTCTCTTGCTATAGCCAAATCGTTTTCGTGGTACTCTATGGCCTTCTGGAAGTTTCCGAGGCTGTCATAAGCATTGCCTAGATTACCACAAGCTTTTCCTTCTCCAATTCTATCACCTACTTCTTTTGCTATTGACAGATGCTGTTCATGGTACTCGATCGACCTTTGGAAGTTCCCAAGGCTGTCATAAGCGTTGCCGAGATTGCAATAAGCCGCTCCTACCCCAGATCTATCTCCTAATTCTTTTGCTATAGCCAAATCTTTTTCGTGGTACTCTATGGCCTTCTGGAAGTTTCCGAGGCTGTCATAAGCATTGCCCAGATTACCACAAGCTTTTCCTTCTCCAATTCTATCACCTTCTTCTTTCACGATCGACAGATGCATTTCATGGTACTCTATCGCCTTTTGGAAGTGTGCGAGGCTGTCGTAAGCATTGCCGAGATTGCCGTACGCTCTTCCTTGTCCGTCTTTATCGCCTATTTCTTTCGCTATTGACAAATCCTTTTCATGGTATTTTATGGCCTCTTGGAAATTTCCGAGGCTATCGAAAGCGTTGCCGAGGTTGCCATAGGCCCTTGCTTCTGCTGACCTATCCCCTACTTTTTTCGCTATTGACAGCTGCTTTTCGTACTGCTCTATGGATTTTTTGAAGTTTCCAAGGCGAAAATTAGCATTCCCAAGATTGCAATAGGCCATTCCTTCTTCGACCATATCGCCTGCCTCTTTGGCAATGGCGAGACATTTGTCGAGGTTTTCTAAAGTCGTTGAATTACTTTCTGCCATCGTTTTAGGTAACCTGTAGAGAGGAAAATACCTATTTTAAGGTCTGTTCACACGGACCAAACGGTTCTGCCCTCCTTCAACTCTAAACCCCTCTTCTTTCCTGTCTTTCTTTACCTGTTATTAAGATTTACAGAATTTTGCATTGACTCAACACCGAAATCAAAACATATAACTTCAAAGACAATGAAGTCATGTCCACTGTTTCAATATCAAGAGAATCTCAAATCTGGTGTCACCGCCTTAATTTTGAAGCTACTTCTCGAGTGTAGCTGAAGATGACCCCCGCTCAGGTTGTGAAACGTTAGTCAAAGTCACCTCAAACAGTCCTTCTCAGGACTACACTCACCCGGATGATCATAATTAACGTAATTATTTGTTTTTTTTTTGTTTTGATTATTCGATTATGCGTTGGAAATGACATGATTGTAGCGAACTCGGTGCGTGAGATAATTGATATCCAACGAGGCGTGTCGTGTTGAGTTGGTGACTATCATTTCATATCCAACAACCGCGAGTGGAATAATAATTATTGTTATATTAAAAAATTCAAGAAATGTTGCTAGATCTTACTGATTTCGATTTGCAAGAATAACCAGACGGCAATTTCATGGTCGCATTTAATTTCTCGGGCATGGCAAAATGGCTCATATACCATGGCTTCTAATCCAATCAAATCCCTGAAATTGTATTATACAATGATCCAGTTTTACTATTAAATTTTCAACGGTGCTGTTTACAGTAATTACACTATTGCTAGGACTACTACTGGGACTATTGTTCGAGATTAGAACAGATAATGACCATGGCAAACGAAAATTCACACTTTAGGCCACAGACATCTCAATTAATAAGAGCAATTAACACTTGTTACAACCAAAGATTATCGAAGTCCGTTCGACACCTCAAATTGATTCAGCAAGATGGTGCACCCTTTCGCGTTCCTTTCAATGTGACTGTTCTTTTATTTGTCATTTTTATGTGGCCTTCTTTTTATTGCTAAAATTAGCATCTTTAGAATGAATTTGAAATTTCTTTTCCAAATTAATAACTGCACTTTCTAATGCAGGCAGGCATATTGTATATTAATGTGGACGGGGCCCCAGTTTTGACCACCATAGATTGGTCTGTCATGAAGCGCTCTGGGTTAACGTGAACTTTGATTCGAGTTTATTTACTAACCCATACGAATTCTTCCAAAAGATTTTTGTCCCTCATTTTTACCTTAAACTTTTCTTTACCATTCGGCTTAAAATTAGCCTTTTAAAAACAGTCTTAACGAACGAGATGAAAATCTCTGTTAACTTTTAATTGTGGATTAGCGTTAATCGGCTTTCGAACAACCGGGCCCTGCTGATTTTCTGAAGTTGTTACTTCCGAAGATGCTTTTGTTACGTCGCAAAGTCAGAAGGGTATCATAAAACACCTTTATGTCAAGATTGGAATCAGTTTGGAAAAGACTTGAAGTCAAGAGCGAAACTGGCTCACACATGTAGCTAATTCACCGATTAGGTTTTTATTTGTTGCTTACATTGCTAGAAATGCCGTTCAGATATTTGTTCAATTTAACTGATACACGAAAAAACACAAAAGGCAAAACTTGCCTTTTCCGACCAGTTTTCTTATTTTGTGTCGAAAGATTAGAAAGGAGTGCCTGAACAAGTTTACATCATTTAAATCCATGGCATGCTACGCCCAAACGAGAAGGCTATGTTTTCAGTATTATTCTGTAGAGGGGGCAGTGGGAAAGCAAATTCCCATACATTCTCTTAAAGGAACTCAATACGTTGCTCTCACAACTTGCAAAGCAATCATGAGGGTTTTTGTCAGCGGATTCATGTGGAGCGCGTGTCGGTTGTTCTAAAATCAAACGGATCGTCGGAATCTCATAAAAATAATTGCGACCAAAGGGAAATTTAGTACTGCCTGTTTGTGCCTGCCTAATTCACGGATTTGTTGAATTTTGCAATTTTATTTCGTTTTTTTCCCTAAACAATAGGGATAACAATAGAGCCCCTTTGGAATTACTACGCTTTGTTCTTCGAAGTTCTCCTCTTTTTTTCTAAGTCCGATAATAACTTGTTATCCCGGTATTGCTAGGCAGCTCGAAGTCCCCCTACCCCAGGAGCAAAGAGAGCGCCAAGTCTTCGTCTGTCTTCGTACATATTGCTGCCATAGTCAGGACCCGCGGGAGCGGGTTTTGGTGGGGGGGGGGGGGGGGGGGGCTAAAGCCCGCACACTAGCGTGAGACAACTAGGGGGTCCGGGGGCATGCTCACCCAGAAAAGTTTTAAACTGAAGTCTTCCGAAATGGCTAGAAATACATCTAAAACTGTCAACAATGATGTAAATTTTTAATTGTATTAACTAAAATGTGTTTTCTTTTCTTTTGAAGTAAAGAGTCAATGCTTCAGTCTGGCCCTTACATTTGACAAACACAACAGGCTGATGAGGCAGAAACTTTTGACAAACTAACGCCAAACAGTCTGAAATTGTCGGGTCTGTCTGAGAAAACCTTAACATACTTAATAATATGTAAGGTAAGTTGTTTCTGTAAGTGATGGATATGGTTAAGTAAAATAAAACAAAATATTTTTTTAACCATCCAAAGAGTAGGGGAGCGGCTTGAAGCCTCCCAGCCTATCCCCCTCCGCGGTTCCTGATAGTATATTTTCCTATTTGAAAGTAAAAGAAAGGCCATCCAAAAGATTAGAGCCGGCGGAATACAAAGGAACCAGGCGACAGAGAACTTAAATCAATATTTTCCTAGTATTATTTAAAACTCTTCGGGCCACATTGTGATTGGACCACTAACTTTTCAAGTAGTTGTGCGAGCATCGCTTCTCGGTCTCGGTCCCAGGCCCTGCTTCTACTTGGGAAACAATTGTTATTCTTGAAATACTGAAATGCTGTAATGTAAAAAAAACTTAGCTTTATACCGTCAATAAACTAGGGAAATTTCTACGGGAACTCTGAAAAATCCTACTTGCATGGAAGCAGGAGCCATAATCAGTGATAGAGACCGTAACGAGATGCCATTTTGACTTGTGGGCTTGTCCCCATGTGTTGTACCAAAAAATCTATTTTTAGAAAAAATTGCGCCATACGCAATGGCGTCCAAATTTTAAAATTCTGCCAGGGAATATATCCTCGGTGCCCACATTTAAGGAATTAGACTTCTACAACGAAAAAGGTAACAATTACAAGAAGATGGGGAAAGTTGGAATAAGCGGCATATTGAGCACATGACTCTCACAGTAAAGTCAAAAAGGCGCCAAAACGGTGGCGCTGCGTGCGTTGCTACATAACAGTTGAATTACGAATATGTACTCAGACACGTAAGTACTTTTTCGACTTTAGTAAATTTTTTCTCAGCTGATTTCCGCGTCACTTTTGCCAGTATGATATGGTTCAAATAGTACCTGAAAAGTGTCTTAAGTTCAGTTATTTATTGTTGGCGAAAGTCTAAACAGTTGTGGAAAGTTATGATGCTGCAAAGTTGTTAGGCAGTTTTCGCAACCTCCATATTGAACTCTGTCAGCTTTCACTGTTTTCTTGCTCATGTTGAACTGGAAAAAGAACTTTTTGCTTCTTGGAATCAAGTTCCGTGGCCATGCAAAGGAAGAAGCAAAACAACAACTGGCTTCATGGATGGACTTTCTAACCAGGAAAAACAAAATACGCTAAAAAATTATACCTTCTCACATTCATAAAACCGCGGCAGGTTTCTAGGCTATAAACAAAGCCTATTACTGATGCTGGGATATAAAACAGTTCAGTGGAGGATGCATTTCACTGTGACGGACATCGAGTTGAAACATTTGGATTGGTTCTGGGTTTTAGTCAAGATACGTACTTCAAAATAAGGTAAAAATCTCTTCTGTCATTTTAGCTTAATATGAAAACTTGTCGTTTGTCTGCTAGTAGTTTTGTTTCACCTCTTCAGTTCTTAAGTCCTGCCGGAAGCATTTTGCGAATTATTAGCTTATTTTTATGTTGAAGTTGCTAGTTTGATGTTGAGGAAATTTATCCTGCGAACTTGAAAAAAAAAGGAAGAGTTTGAAAACAGATAAGCACGTGTTTACAGCAGTTTCTTGTCCATTGGATTACCATAGAAATCAACAACTAATAAACGAATGAACATTAATCTCAAGTCTTACGTGTAATACTTCTTGAAAGCAGTAAGCCAACAGCCGTCATAAGAAGCAGTAAGCTTTTCGGCAGAAAAGAAGTAATCGAGAAATTCACTTCTGACCGATGTTGAAAAATTTGGCACTGATCTGTGTACAAAATCTGCTAAATTCGGCACAGTTTTAGCTTGACTACGTAATTTCTCCCAATAAATTGAATTCCTTTCGCTCGGTAATCCCTAACTTGTTTAACCATTACCTGTTTCTCGGGCACTCGGCATTAAAAGTTTTTTATGCTAAACTTTGGCCGGCTTATTACACTCGTAAGATGATTGTTCACAAAATTTGGTTGAAGCGCCGAATATTCATGCCAGTGAGCGCGTAGAAAACGTTTGAGACGATGGTCTTAACTCATCTCCTCAAGGATTTAACACCAATTTGAAATAAATGGTTGAAACTAACTTCTTAAATAAAATTTCAGTTTTTATATATATTAGCATCGCGGAGAATATTTTATATTTGTACTGTAAGGTTTAATGTTTTCTACTCAGCCAGGAGAATTTCCTGGAGTTGTCCCCAATGGTTAAGTTTACAGCTATAGTTTAGTAAGGTCAGAGGGAGGAACTTAAACATGTACAGGGTAATAAACTGTTATTTTCCCATTCAAGGTATTTAAAAATTATGTATTTTTGTCGAAACCGAACTGGACTTTCTTTCTCTTCCATTTTCCATATAAGGTAGTAGCCCCACGCAAATTTGCGTGTATCCACGCGGGTCTATGACGTGAAGGGTGGCACAATTTTTTCTAAAAATAGATTTTTTGGTACATGGGGACGCGTGGACCCCACGCTTACGTTCTCCATTCCTGATTATGGCTCCTGATGGAAGGTATTCCTAGTGGGGCATTTCGTGACACTTACACAATGTGCAAACATGAACAGTTTAGTTTCGCGTGACTTGCTTTTTGTCGCGTGACACGTACATGAATAATTTCCTTTCCAGTACATGTCCTATGGTTTATGTCTGTTTCGTTTGGCTCTAAAAAGCCGTTGAAATAAAGGGAAAAAAAACTCGCATACGACCGCACATTTTAAACGAAAGAGTTGAGCTCAAAATGCTTACAGTCAATCACTTTGTATTTCAAACTCCCTATACCAGTTTAAATACTTGTTCTCAACACCGTCTGCATTAACATTTCTGCCCGCTTCCTCTTGTTGATATTTTAAAAATCACGGTTCTACTTGTTTCTGTAACAGTATGAATAAGGCTTGGTTTAAAACTTGTTAAAAGCCGTTCAACAAAAGTTCTTAATTCATTAGAAATGTAGGTAGGAGCTGTACATATTAAAATATATCACAGAATATTGGGTAATAGTTAGAATCATAAACCAAACAAACATAAGGACAGGTCGGTTAACATCTTGTTTCGGCTCCAAACCTCAAAATGCGGTTGAGATTTTTTAAATACAAATGATTCGTGATTTAAATACAAACATTCGTGATTTTCATAAACTGACCAAGTTACATCTGATATGACAGAATTCTTGATATGCGCTCTCTTGCATATATTTAAAAGCTGTCGCTACCATCGCTGGTACTATCTAGCTCAAAGTCCACTTTGAATTTTTAAAATTCAAGATTTCTGTAAAACCAATGTCGAGAAGACATTACACCGTCTTTGTCTTTGACTGCCTGCATGTCTATCGCTCATAAATTGACAAATATGTTCCTTTGATCCGAGTTCTTATAAGCGTACATTAGAGTAATACATGTATATCACGCTCGAATTTCCATGAACCGATCGCGTGGGTCTCCTTTCGGCAGTTCGAAATACGTCGTTCGAAATGCGAATAATCAGCTCAAAATAGCTCTCAATTCATTCCACAAATGACGAGCAGTTTGCCATCATTGTATTTCACAAAAGCATGCTTTCCTTATCTAAATTCGGCTTGGGATAAAACGTAGTTGTACTGACCTCGTTTAGGTTGCTTCCGTTTCGCTTGCGTCTGAAGATCGAAGACAGCCTCGATTCCGAGAAACAAATTATCACGAGGGACGGACCATTAAAACAAAAGCGACCGTGGGGGGTGGGGAAAAACGAACAACTACAACAACAACAACTTCAACAAAAGCATTGTGCAAGGGAAAATGGCAGAACAAAAGTTCTCGCATTTTTTTTTAGTATTTAAAAATATTTTATTTTCGAAGTTTGCCTTAAGAGAAAAAAAAAAGAAACTCATCGAGAGGGCTCACTTCAAATTCCTGCATTCAGAGAACCAAAGAAAAATATGACGCAAAAGGAAGTCCGATGGCATTGTGATTATTGCTATTGTAATCTGCCAAAGCTACCCACCAGACCCCCGCTAATTATTTGTGTCGCGAGGCTACAAGTCTAGAAATGGCCCGTGCACGAAATTTGTTTTCGTGTCGCGAATTTCCACAGGTACCCCAAGCTCTCAGAACGCACGCGCACGACAGCTGTTTCAGTCCTCCCAAACTCGGGCACAAGTAAGGCTAGCTCTAGCCTCTTGTTCTTGTGTTCGTTCTGAAGTGTCTTGCACCATCAGCTGCCTTTGCTCAAACTTCAAACGTCGATTTTTAAAAATATCAATAAAGCAATGACCATTCTAGGAAAATGCATGCCCTTAAATTAATCCATTAGAGGTGGAACAATCAACGGTCTCAGCGTAATATGATAGGAGTTTGATTTTAACATTAATACTGATTTTATACAAAATGAGCATCACCTGGGTGCGTGATGCGTTAATAGGAACTGGTTCGTTCGAGAAGGAAGGGGAAGATATAGAAAGGAAATAAGATTCCTTGCTAGAACGAAAATGCTGCATAACAGTTTATGTTTAGCAAAATTATTAAGCGAAGTGATATCATCTTGAAAAAAAGTATGCACAAGCAACGAGTGAGAAAAAACTGCGTTCAAGATGAAAATTCCCCTCCCTCGAAGATCAAGAAGAACACAATAAAAATCATTTTAAACAGACTTAAAAAATTATAAAAAGAAGGAAGCTGTTTGGCGTATATTGCGTCTTAGGCTCTTCTCCCCCTAGTTTGGATGCTATTTTGCACCCACATTGCTGTGTATAGGTGGTTTGCAACCAATCCCTAGAGATCCAAAAGATAATGGCGTGGCAGCCATGTTGGATGACATGACCTTTTGTTCTGTCATCCAACATGGCCACCATCAAGGGATTGGTTGCAAACCACCTATGGAGTGTTTTCACATGACGTCACGGCGGTCATATTGGTGTCCCAAAACAAAGAAATGGCGGCCATGTTGGTGTCCCAAACTAAACCTCTGGGAATTGAACTCTATTTTTATGCAAATACTTTCTTTTGTTTCAGTGAACCAATATGGCCGGTAGTCACGTGAATGAAAACACTCTATACAGCTGAATAGCTGTACCTACCATTCCCCAAGGAACGGCCCACTTCTCGGGTAATCATATTACCTGAACAAAGGCCCAGAATAGCTAATTTGCAGTTATCACAATTTTAATTACAGATTGAGATGGGACCTCAGCCAACGTATTAATAAGCCATTAAAAAGCTCCGCAGTCCAGTTCAGGTTTTCTTTTCACAGACGATTGAGTGAAAAACGGTCACAGCAAAACAGAAACGCTCAGGCTAATATTTGTTTTAAGAACAACAAATTCACGCGGGCAACGGTCTATCGTCACTCGAGAGAAAAATTATGTTGCTTAAATCATGATACATACTGAGTAGCGTAGTAATCGGATGGGCCATTTCCGAGCAATCTCGTACCCAGAGTCCTCAGGCTCTTTGGCCAGCGGTTGGTCGCCAGGAGAGACTCTGTGGTACAAGAATTTTATTACCGCAGGATTTTTGCGGTAAAACAATGCAAACTGTTACGGGACAGCCAAACAAAAAATTTAATTTTTTTCGAATTCTCCAGAGTCTCTCCTGGCGCCCACCCAACGACCAAAAAGCCTGGGGACTCTGGGTACGAGATTGCTTTCCGAGTTGCTTGTGCACCTTACTATGAAAGCGAGGCTAAGTGCAAAGCTTTTCACATGAAAATTACTTCATAATAAAAACTTTGCACGTGCCCTCGCTTTCATAATGAGGTTCAAAGCAACTCGGAATAGGTCTATTGGAGTGATAGAACGCATTTACTGTAAAACGTGATAGCCTGCTTTATTTTAAATCTGACACTGAAAGGGTCAAAAGTCTACATAACTCTTCACAAATTATATTTACAAAATTTCTATATTTAATATTCTCAGTCACTTCAAATTATTTTAACAATAATTATAAATTATTTAAGACACTTTCCTTAAAAAATAGCAACAATTAAGCTTATCTAGGCTAGAAATATGAAATTTAAATGTTACTTATTGTGCCAACTGGCGGAGTAATAATCCAGCAAACGGTTCTCCTTTAATTACACGTTCAAAGTATTCCGCCTCATTGTCTACCTTCCATTACATTCTTATGTTCAAAGATACTTAACCGTCCACTTGTACCAACCACGTTGCAAAGAGCCAAACAACTCATGTTCCTCGTAAGTTATCTCTCCATTGTGAAAGGGAATTCCCTGCGTCGTTGTAGGCCAGTAAGTCCACAAAAGGAATTTTAATGACCTTACATGCAAGCCGGACGTTCGAGAGCCACGGATGGCAACAGGAAGTCAAATGTCTCTCTCTTTTGGCACCAGCCACCGGAAACGAACTCAACCCAGCAGCGCGATCGTTTTAATTATAACTGCCGTCCATGGCTAAAAAGCGACTGTCTTTAAATTCCTAATAAGCAACACCACCAAACATGCCGAGCTGCTTGCGCTTGGAAGTATTGGCCACTTTGAGGTTGAGCAGGGGACTGGGTCGAGTAGCAAATTTTATCCAGTTTATAAATTGACATCACCATATGAAAAACCACTTCAAAATTAGTCATTTGACCAAGTTTGGTGTTGTTTATTTGAATAACAACCAAGTTATGGACTTTGTAACCTGGATCCAAATCCATACAAGCATCTCTAATTTTAACCGGCATCCCCCCAAATCAAAAGAACCTCTCAAAATTTTTCTCACATCTGTGATATACTAAAAAATTCATACACATTGTAATTTTCAATGCAGTTTTTTCGAAATGGTGGCTACATAACAGGATATTACAAGGGTAACAAAAATGAGCAACTTTTTAAGAATTTGTGCGGTTTTGGGGAGGCCGTCTAAAAATCAGAGACATTTGTATGGATTTGGAACCATGTTTCAAGGTCCATAACTTGGTTTTTATTCGACTTAACAGCATCAAATTTGATCAATAACGTGATCTTTTATATGATAGTGTCAATTTATAAAATGGATAAAATTTGCAACCCGACCCAGTCCCCTGCTCAACCTCAAGGTGGCCAATAGAACTCTCTGCTCATGTTGAGAAATTACTGCTCACAGGCTTCACTGTTGTGCAACTTACAAATTTTCATCCACAGAGTCAAAAGCTAGAAATACAGGTACCTTGCACAAAATAAAGCGTCACTGGAAAGCACCTCACTCAATAACTTTCATTTCACAGTACAGCATTTCATGCAGGAAGCAAAAAGTAAGAATCACTTTGCACAGCATAACAGTCTTTCAGCAAAACAGAGAAGTACCGCCACAAAGCACTTAGGGTCTCCGGACATTCAAAAGTTAGGACTACCTCACTTCAACTGGCAGTAAAAGGGTTCATATAGTGTAACATCACATTTAAAAGGCTCACGTTGGCCAGAACCAATTGTGCTATACTACTTTACATGCAAATACGAAAATATTATGATTGTTGTCGAATTTCAATGTCCCCTGAAAAAAAAAAGGAGCAGAGCCAATAAGAACAAGTTAATTGATTCTTTTGTGCTTTTGTCGTGAACTTATCTCCTCAGTAAAAGTTCAATAACTTTCTATATAATAGAGGTTTCCGTCTTTCCTATTTAGTCTCAAAAGTAATGTTTTTACTTACGTTTCGGTTCTGCGTTCACAGAACGCTACACTTGTGTTAGAAATCGTGCAACCTGCCTTTAACCAATCAGAACAGATTTGCCATTTCTAAACCAATCAGAAGCAATAATTGTGGGTTGGCGTGTTCCCCGCGCTTGGCGCAAGCTGTACGATTTTGTCGAACTTGGCACTGTTTTCCCGCGCTTGGCGCCGGATGCATGCTTTTGCTTTAAGTTCTGATTGGCTCATTCCGCTACTTTGTTTGTACGTTTGTAGTGTTTGGTCAACGTCATAGAGTAGTTTTCGTTTAATCTAATCATTAGGAAACCTCTGCCGTACTTTCTCTAGTCATCCTTGCCATACAATTCTATTAATCCTCTTCTTCGTCTGATGAAACTACAGACGGCGGAGCTGCGGATGGCAGCAAGCCACAGGACATCATGTCTTCCTCCGTCATGTACTTAGGATCCATGGCACTAAATCGCTTCCCCATAAATTGCCGAAGATGAATCTGCAGAGACAAATGGAAATTTTTTTCAGTATTATTAATGGTACCTTCCAAAAGAAGCGATAATAAAAAACGTCCATGGCCACACTTCAGGACGGTAAATCCTTCTGCTTCTGCGTATACGTTCTGTGTATTTTGAAATGGTCCGAGAAGCTCTGCTTTCTTAAAGCAAGCGACACACCTGGCAATTTTATACGCCGATTTGCGGCGAATTTGATCGCCAGCAAAAATCGTCGGCGATTTTCGCCACCGATTGATGCGGACACACTTGGCGATTTTTTTCGCCGATCGCGGCGTTGTAGCAGTTTTGAAAAGTCATGTGATAATATCGCCCAACCTGATGGGTTGCCTTTACTGGCCATTTGCTGCAATAAACGTATAAAAACGTGGGAACGGTCACACTTGGCGAATGCCGGCGAATTTAATCGACGATATCTGACATGCCAGATATCGGCGATTTTTATACGCCGATCGCGGCGTTTCGCCAAGTGTGTCGCTGGCTTAAGGAAGATGCCAACTAATTCAAAGGTATTTTTGCGCGGTTTATGAATATGCGGGAAAAGAAGATCTTGGCAAGTGTTATTGAAATCCGAGAATAAAATTAGGGGTAACTACGCATTTTTCAGACATAATAAATTTTCAATTTGGAAACAATTCCATACATTTCTATGTATTTAAAGCCCTTTATCTCTGAAAAATGCGCGGTTACCCCCGATTTCCTTTTTGGATTTCAATAAGAACGTCTATTCCCGCATATTCATAAACCGCACAAAAATACGGTGCCTACTAATTCAAACAGTCCTTACAGCAGGGAGAAAAAGGAACCAAAAGGCTCATTAAAAGACTAAATATCTGAAAGGTACCTTCAAATGGCATGATCGATTGCCTGCCAAATCCCTGGCAAAACCCGAAAGATTGAGCACAAACGTAAAGGTGAAAAAGCCGATTGTGCGATTCCTTGAGTATCTATTAAAGGTCCTCCAATTTTCAGTAACGTATTTATAAGATCGTTTGAATTTACTAAGTGCGAATATTTTAGATCTTTACAAAGATCTATTGGCACTGGATTTTTCGAACAAACAGTGTCAGTTTCCAGCTCTTTGATTGGAAATTTTACCACTGTTGGGATCACGTTTTTCAAATTGCTACTGTTCTGATGAAAACCAGTAGTGTAACCCCCTAACCTGTCCATGGCACAACACAGACACATTACACTATTATTCAACACATCGTAACTCTGCCCAAATATGGTCATGGTGCACTGAATATTCGTCGTCCTTAGTCAACAGATATCCTGCGATATACTTAATTTCGTGCGTCGGGGAGAAAAATGACAAAATAAAGATCGTCTCCAGCTTTTCGGCAATTAAAATTGTGCTTTGTTATCAATGTTTTGAATAATAAAACAATTATCCTGCTGAATCTTGCGGAATATGCCCTGATTTTAGCCAATTAGGCCTACGGCCACTTCAGCTAAGTATCAGGCGATATTTCGCGCGATTTCGCTGGATAAATGTTCAATATATGTCGCAAAGTCAGTTTTCACTTGCTTGCGGCCCAAATTTAATCAAAGTGTTTACAGTATTGCTTGGCACTATGCACAGACCTGAAGGTAGAGATTTACATCAGCACTTCTGCAAAGATATGGAAAGTTTCCGCCTTTCTTTAAATGAGCTCTCTTAGCATTAGGGTAACACTTGTACAGTTCGTCTTTAACTGGCTGCGACAGTGCACAGTCATCAAAAACCTGTAAAACAAGTTTGCATGCTAAGTAACCTGCAATGTTAATGTGCAGTGAATGGATGTTATCTTCAAATAAAACAAAACAATAAGAAGTATTTAGCACTGCAGAGTTAATTGACACTATAAATCAGTGATTGAGAAACTGAACATAACATTTGTTAAAATTCCCAACTGTTGGGAGGCAAACCAGTTGGCTACTTATTTACAAAGCGTGGTCTTGGGTTTGGAAACGGGGCTACCGTGAAACAAATCCAAGTGGTCAGAGCTGAACTTAAACCCGGAGCCTCTGGATTACAAGTTCGGCGCCCTGACCACTAGGCCACGCCACCTCCCAAACTGTGATGGAACTAAAGCAGATGAAAATAAACAGAGAGAACTGAAAAATTAGGCCTTAAGTAGGATTCAAACTCAGGGCATTTGCGTACTTGCTCAGTCATTCAAATATCAAGTCAATCAGCGACTAAAGTAGTTGAATCACTTGGAAAAATGAGAGTTTGGTAAATTGGTCAACATTGTGTACGTTCTTACTATAACGTCACATGGATCTAAATTCTGAAAACAAAAAACTGTTGAATGTTGGATTAGAGCAGCCTGCAATGGTTATAACCAATCATTCTGACCAAGGGCCTAAAGGGTAAAGCTCGAAACGTCAGCAATCGAATCTCTTTACGGTGGCGAAATTACCTTACCAACTGTTGACAAAACTAAACATTCGTCAGTTTCTACTCCCCACCGACGCAGCACCACAGTTTCTTTGGAAACTAACCCTTATGCAACGCTTATAGTTTGTCAGACAGGAAGAACAACATTGTTTGAGACAAGAGAGGAATGTATTGGAAAGAGACCAGGTCAACTGTGAAAGGTAAAGAAAACTAGTCTTGAAAAGGGTAGTGTCTCAATATTTTGCTACCGAATGTATGTCAGTTATAAGGTCCATTTATACCCTGAAGAAATTAAGGTCAAGGTTTGAAAGGCAAACGTAATGATAAAAGTAACATATATAAAAGGAATATTGGAATAGGAATGAAATACGAATGGGAACGGGAATTGGAATAAGAATTCCTAGTTTAATGGCCTTAGCTCCCACAAGTCTCCTGTAGCTCAGTGGTAGAGCATCCGAACTAGTAATCGGAAGGTCTTAGGTTCAACTCCTGATAGGAGCAGTTGGATTTCCTTTTTCCGAGTTTGCCTGTGTCACTCACTGAAAAATATATGAATCTCATAAATAAAATAATATGTAAGGCAGAAATACATCTTGCATCATTGTACACTTACATCGATAAGAGTTGTGGGAATACCATGTAGTTTTTGTGGCTCAATATAGGAGTCCAAACAATTTAGTGTCAGTCTTGATGCCAGCTCACTTCTTCCCAAGCTTTCAAGCTACAGAAAACCAAAAAAACATCGATTTTTAGGTCATGTTAATGAACGTATTGTCATAATCAACATAACATCTCCTGCCATTTTTACTACAAATATGCATTAATTTATGTCCCAAAGAATTTTTCTTTGACATAGTATATCTCGATCTAATGTCAGTAATTCATTTTTCCAGACAAACTCAATAAACACATGCAGTTATTGGTTAGTTTTGTGTAAAGGCAACCTATAACATACAGTCCAGCGATATTTTGGCCTGGCTCAAAACCGCCTCCATTTTGGACTATAGACAAGGATTTGTCATGTGGGAAAAGCAGAACCTTCCATATTCTTATTATTATCAGGAAGTGTAATTTTGCAGAATAGGCCCAACTTGTTTTCCTTTTCTTTTTGAAACCAAACAACAACCAAAAGAAATGAAAGAGAAATCTCAGTTGCCTGAGATCAGCATTTCACTTACTCTTTCGACCATGAAATCAATTGAATCAGCAATATCCTCATCAACCTCTTGTGTGGTGAAATTGTTCATTATCATTTTCTTTAAAACAAAAGCAGGCATCACCCAGAACCTGTTCAAAAGAAAAATCAAACATTGAGCACTTGAAATTTTCACTTGGGAAAAAGAGCAAAAATTAACAGCACCAATGCAAGAGCTTTAAACCAGTTAGTACTTACTGCATCTTTCAATAACATGCAGACTTTGAAGTTCAAAATTCAACTGCCGTCAATCACTGCAGCGGACCTCTTAGAAAACAAAACTGTTTGGCTCAATGGGTCAAGAGATCATGTTCATGCGCTGTGATTGGCAGACTTAGATCCACTTTGTCGGTTTCTGTATTTTTATGGTCAGTCAGTTGTCACCATAATTATGATTGATGGCAGTAAAACAGCAAATCGTTTGCTGGGGTTCAAGTTTAGAGTCCATATGTTACTAGTATGGAAAGGCGTAGTAAGCTCTTGTTTCATATTTCACTACTTCTTTTCTCAAAGCTGCTAGTGTATATCACATACACCTGTACTTACTTATGTATTTATACGGTATAAGTGAGAATTACTGACCCTATACACCCCAAATATCATATTTTACTGAATACATGTTTGAAAGGAAATTTGCCCTGAGTGAGATTATTTTTGAACCCACATCTATCCACATTAAATTAGTAGGGTGTGTAACCACTACGCCACAAGGACAACTACACTGGTAGCACAGTAATCAAAGGGGGGATTTGTATGGTTTAAGGATGTGGGCCTCCCGGTAATTTTTCTTGTATTTATATTTTACAAAATGTAATTACTTTTTATCTCTTAAATTGTTCTAACTGTGTTTATGCCTCTTCAATATAATTTATTGTATATTTCTTTTTCTCGTTCACTGCTTGCCTTGATTTGCCTTTGCTACTTGCAGTCCACTGCAATTAACTTAAAAATTGGTAACTATATAATGAAGAATGAATGATTGATTGATTGACTGATTGAGTGAGTGAGTGAGTGAGTGAGTGAGTGAGTGAGTGAGTGAGTGAGTGAGTGAGTGAATGTACCATCCACTTGAGTTAATGGCACCAACACACTGGGGGGGGGGGGGGGGGTGTACCTTGAGGCTCAGCATAGAAATTCAAACAAAAATTCAAACAACCTTGGTTTTGACAACTACACATTCTGGCATACTGGCAGCTTATTACTGGAGACTTACGATGATGCTGTTGCAGTTTGTTGAAATACTGATGTGTCGGCGAAAGCATTACACAGTATCATAGAGTGAACTCTGGGACTTTTACTGGTCATCTCTGCAAACTTCTGAGCAAGAAAACCACCAAGAGAAGCTCCAAAGAGATGAACCTGTAGAGGAAATAACAGATAAATGAAAACATGTCAATTTAAATTTATGGTACTTTTAAAATACTAGAAGTAAACAGTCATGGTGTATGCCATGCAATATCAAGAAGCCAAGTCTGCCATGCTTGTTTGGTTGTAACCCTTTCACCCCTAATTTATCAAAGTAAAAATTCTCCTTCATGTATCTTGTCCCACTATTTTTCTTATAAAAGTACTGGGAAGAAGTTATTAAATATTCAAGAAAATTCACCTTGGGTGATCATATCCTTAATTCTCATGACCTCAGGGGTTGAATAAGCATTGATATTATAAGGAGAAATTTCATGCTGATCTCTGTTGGGGCTTAAAGCCAAGAAATTGCAAATGTAATTAAAAAAAAATTCCTAACAAAGTTGAAGTTGAAAAGTTGAAGATAACAGTCATGACCTTGCAGAGTGAAAAAACAACAACAGCAACAACAGACCTGAAATTTGTAAAAGACGATGACAAAGGTTGCTATCAAAATAATAATGAATTCAAAGTAGAAGACTGTGTCAGTAAGCAGAAAACAATAAGAATAGAATTTTAACTGAACTAATGAAGAGAACAGAACAAAAGCCATGTACATGTAACATGGACAGTGCTGCAACATACAAAGCAAAAGGATTGTAGATCTGCAATTTTAACTTGGACAGGCTACTGAGCAAAATTTTAAGCCCCACCAAAAGCATGCAAATTCTCCTGACTGGTCTCCATGATATAAATTAATTTCTTTCAGTTCCAAACGGGAGAAATTGTTTAAAAAAAATCAGCTTAATGCAATTTGTCTGGGATGATAACATCCTTTCTTCCCATGACCTTTTTGCTTTATAAAGTATCAATGCTGGTGGGAGAAATTAGTTTCTGATCACTTAATGGGGCTTAAACAGGTGCTAGATAGTTAATCTACAACATACAACAAAATCAGGCAGACAGCGTGGCCAAGCACTTTGGGTGCCAGACTTGAAATCAGGATGTCCCAAGGTTCAAGTTCCACTCTGGTCTCTAGCTGAGTGGTTTCTCAGTAGCCCCAAGCTCAACTACTCAGCCGCACTTGTAAATAGCCAGCTGGTCTGCCTCCTGCCAGTTGAGATTTTTAATTATGTTATGTTCAGTTTGAATAGTTTGTTTGTGAAGTCATAAATTTTCAGCCTAACTACAACTGTAGCATCTTGTGCTACACATTGCACACACTGACCAAGTTTATTATAATTAATATTATAACACCTTAAAGACAACATCAACGACTGTGTGCACACAGCTTAAAACTTTCACTGTGTCCAACTCAGAAACATTGTGAGTAAAGTCACACTGTTTCTGGCTTATTCAGTTGATCTATGGCTGCACATATACCAACCTCATCAAGCTGAAGAAAATCCAACAGTCGTCGGAAGCCTTCAGTCCACTCTGTGTATGTCCAGTATACAGGATATTCCACCTAAATTCACAACAGCAGGAAAATAGATAAATAAGCAATGAACAATAGCTTTGATTTTCATTCCAAAAATGTTTGCTTGCAGGCATGGTAAACATTATCAAAACACTTCCCCTCAAAGTATTCTTCCCATAATAATTAGTTGATAAAGCAATTTGGTCACCATAAAGGTCTCTTAAATCTCTTTACTGTGGTTAAATTACCTTATTAACTCAGAACTCTGACAAAACTAAACATTCATTTCCACTCCCCCACCGACGCAGTACCACAGTTTCTTTACAAACTAATGCCCTAACCTGTTTGTTTTCAATGCACATGTAGTTGCTTGCTGTAATGTAGGACTTTAGATAAGCTTTTCAAATCTAGTTTCTAACAAGAATCTTGTTTCTTCCCAGAGTCTCCTTACCTGTTGGTACACAACAGGAAAGGCACAAGTTCTGGGGGCATGACTGGTTTCAAATTTGAAAGTTGTACTTGTACTCAATCTGGCCAATCTGGTACTTGTACTCAAATCTAAATACTACTGACATGACTGTATGCTGTGGTGGGTCTATTATTTACAATAAAGACAGAAACTCACAGATATGACTCTGTATCCAAGACTGGAGAGTGTGAGGATTTGCTTAAAAAAGACATCTGCTGTTCCACTGGCAGGAGGTAAGCAAACAAGAGGACATCGTACAGTACGGGGCCCAGCATCATATAACAACCATTCCTTCTCATCAGAGCTGTCAACCACAATCTACAAGAGGCAAAATCAACAGCAGTTTTAGACAGAGCATTATATTTCAAAATACGTCTTAAGGAACTGAAGTATGGTAAAATAGAAACAAGCCAAGGTTCCATCTTCAGACTCTTAAAGCAAAAATTAAAATTAAAAGATGAGGAAGCGGAAGTGATTTCAATTGAAAGATGAGGAAGCAGAAATGATTAGATTTTAGCTCTTAATCAGAAATGATGTCTACACGTGCAGCAGTTTTCCTGTGCTTTGCTGGCAGTCATTCTCCATCTAAACATGGCGGATCGTCCTGCGGATCGCAGGTCTGTCCAAGACTTTGTGCAGAACACTATAAACACTGTCACAGATCTTTAAACCAGATCAAATCAAAGAGGAAACCATGAAGAAAGCAGCAAGGCTGAGATTGAGTCAATCACTGATGAAGTGAATGTACAATATTATTTCAGATTCCAAGACAAGCGAGTCGAGGCTGGCGAATCGCTACGGCACCTACTTCTACCATTGTGCCAGCTGCATGGAGGCAATGGTGGGGTATCACATTCACATTCTTCCACAGTTCTTACAAAGTCCCTTGAAAGCTTGTTCACAATAGAATGAAGTTCATTCAGGTCATTGATCAATCCAACTTCATTAGGGAAGGATTCCTTTATCCTGAGAGTTAAAATAGCGAGGGTTCTTTCGTTTTCTTGAAGGCAGCAAACAAAAAAGTCCGCAGGGTCACACAACATGGTGTGCCTTTATCTTTGTGGACTTGTGATTAGGTTACCCAGAGAAACAAAAAATTCCTCGACATTAGGAAGCCAAATTAGTGCACCTTGCATGTTTTTTTTTTCTATTGACCCATCGCTAGAAATCCGCCATCTTGTCAGTGATCATTTAGCCTCCAGGGCTAACAAAAGCCTGGGAAATTTGCTGCATGTGTAGACATCATTTCCAGTTAGGAGCTAAATCATTTCTGCTTCCTTATCTTTCAGTTGTAATCTTTTAGTTTTAACATTGAACATCTTTTACTTGAATCACATTGCATTGAACATCTTTTATTGCACATACATGTAACATGGATGTATGTACACATGACATTGACGTAATGATATTTCAATATTTTGTTCATGAAAACATAAAATACAATTCTTTCCAATTTTATTTGCAATTCAGTGAATGGACAATTTCTTGAATACAGCAATTAATTACAACTATCTTGTTACGTAATTAGTACTTGTTTATGAAACTAAACAACAGTCACATGATCTATTGTTACAAAATGTACCACCAATTATTGATCTTTGTGCATGTAATACAGAAAGGGATCTCAATAAACTGGACTTTTAACAAGAACATGAAACATACATGTATCTGGGTGTGATTCTTACGAAACCAGAACAAACATAAATCCAAGAGGTGTAGCTGAATTAATAAATAATTATTACCTTTTTTTCTGCTGAAACAGCTATTTGAGATATAACATAAAATTCCAAAAATAAAACCCCCAAGAAAGTGACTGTATTGATTTCCATTCCTAACCCCCTCCCCCCTCCCCTGCAAATCTCAGATGCTATCAAAAACCTTCCAGTAATAACCCCCACCCCCATCCCCAGAATATAAACCTGGGAGCTGTTAGGATTAGCTGTTTTAAACTGATAGTTTAGTGATTCAAACTATTTTTATTGTTAAACTTATTTATATAACCAACTTTGGAATGCAAAACTTTAGATCGAAAACATTGGAACCACAAATATATGAGTGACCCCAGGCCTGTATGATGAACTCCCCATTACATGTAAAACAAAAATATATGGAACAAAAACACAATGTAACAATATCACCATAATGATTATAACAATAATATTACATTGCACATGTAAGAAGAATGGCAAGTTTCTATCAAAAACTTGTTATTTACTGCCATGTGGCATTTTTATAGTAGCGTCCGCAGTTCACGTTTTCCACTGAACATTTCCTTATTCAAGTCCATGGTTATAATACCAGGAACTAAAAATATCTACATAAGTGTTTTAACCAAACTAACTATGGAAAATACTCTTTAAGAAGCAGTCGACTCCCAATAACTCGAACCTTCAGGGGAAATAGAAAAAGGTTCGAGTTATCGGGCGCTGAGAACAAATCACCGGAAATAAGGAAAAACGATGATCCTGTGCATTTCTATTTATACAATGTACATTTTAATTAAATTTAATTTACTACTGTATGAATGTGATGAAATGTTTCTATTGCTTTTTTTAATAATTTTCTAATAATGAAAAAAAAAGGTGTCTATGTGCACTTCTATTCATACAATGTACAGTACTGTACATTTTAATTAAATTTAAGCATTCCTTGCAAAGCGAGGTTAATAAATTTGTCGGGCCGAGCTGGCCCGAGCGGAGCTAAGCCGCGCGAATTCGAGCGAAAAATATATTTATATATATGTATGTATGTATGTATGTTTGTATATATATTTCGTTGAAGGTGTCCGCACTGTTGCCTAGCAATGGTGAAAAACAAAGTATGAATGACGTCAACTGTCTGGCGTTGTCTGGAGCAAAATTTGCATACATCCGGAAAGTTTGCGTGCCAGATCAAATTTCAACTGGAATGTTCATCAATATTCACTGGATACAGAACTATCTCTCCAGAATCTTTTTTCTTTCTTCCAGAAATCTTTTTTTGTGAAAGATTGCATTGAAGAGATTACACGTTTTGTGGCAGCGGTAAAATAATTTTCCATGGGAAATAAATTCATCGAACTCGACAGCACAGCACGCCCGTCGTACATTTCATGGCGTCAGAAATAGATTTTTAACCGCTAACTAGCCTGTGGAACTACGAAAAGACCATGCTCATCAAAATAGTTGCTATGTTCAGGAATCTTTTAATCTCCTCATTTGATGCTACAATACGAGTAAAGAGAGCTTTCCACCCAGCCCCAGCTTTGCGAACTATATATGCGAGGTTTTGTTATTTCTAGTAATTGTTAGGAAATTAATGTTTCTTGACTACATACTCCGCAAACAAGACGTAAAGTAACAAAACAATACTTGCAAAACACCAGGGGAGGACCAGATAATGCGGACAACATCGGGTACTGCCACAGAATTCATGGAACTACTTACTGGAAAGGCAGTTAACTGCGGAGATGGGGAAGGTATGCAAGTGCCATGCACACTGCACTTCAAGAGACACCAAACATTTATTGACACTTTAAACAAAGAGTTAAGTGGCAAAGCTTGCTAAAATGGGGATGAAATGTAAACGACCCTGAACTGGACTAACTGGAAGAATACCCTCGATCGGTTGTTTCAAATAAATTAAATGTTTTGATCTACAGTATTGTATTTTTTTTCTTGTCACGTCTTGAAAAACGTGGTTCGAGTTATTGAGAGTGAAATTATATACAAAATGACCCGAAGGGAAATGAAAATTGGTTCGAGTTAGCGGGAGGTTCGAGTTATCGAGGGTTCGAGTTACTGAGGGCAAAATTACAGTAAATGTACGAACGAAATCCACGGGAAATCGATGTTGGTTCGAGTAAGTGTGAGGTTTGAGTTACCGAGGATTCGAGTTATTGGGAGTCGACTGTACATGTAAGATAGTTGATACGTGGAACAGAACTCCTCTAGAAATAAAACAATCTCTGTCTATACATGTTTTCAAAAAGAAAATAAAGCAATTCATTCTCTTTTAATGATTATGATATAGGCATTAACTTACATAATTTTACTTGAACTGTTATTTGTACCCCAGACCTGATATCCTGATTTATAATTATTTACCTTAAAAAATGCAATTTGAATCAAAGGGGGACTACTTTGTAAAGGCCCGTTAAGGGTTTCTTTAGCCTTCCTCCCGACTTCAAAGTAGATTGCGATATGTACTTACCGGTATTACGTCATATATAATTGTGCGAAATAAACATACCTTCCTTCCTTCCTCCTTTCCTTCCTTCCTCTCTCCCTCCCTCCCTCCCTTCATTTATTCGTTCATTCATTCATCTGTTCAGAAATTAGCCAAACCCCAATATAACAAACAGTTTGGTTGTTTTCCCAAAACTTATCGCCTGGAGTTCCTTATGAACAAACCCTTAAAATAATAACATTATCATCACAAGCACGTTTCCCCACCGGCCCCCAGACACTTCCTTATCCTGTAACAGTCTACTGTACAGTGTGCCAAATTGCCACCTACATAAGTTGCAGTGGGTACAAACCACGCGCCTTATTGTTGAAGAAAGCAAATACTGCCATGTAACGCCGCTTCTGAAACCATTGCACTGGCTGCCCGTCAAACATAGAATCATCTTTAAAACGCTTTCAATTACATTTAAAGCTATTCACGGTCTAGCGCACGTCTATATTAGTGAATTAATGTCAATTAAAGATGTATCACTAAGTAGATATTGCTTGCGTTCAACGAAGTCTTTGACATCTAAATATCCTGCATTGAAGTCTCGCAAGACTCTTGGAGACCCATCATTCTTTGTGGCTGCCCCCAAATTATGGAACAAGCTTCCTGGTGATATCAGGGACCTAGATTTAATTGATAAATTCAAGATGGCAATTAAGACTTATCTTTTTAGACAAGCCTTTTTATAGTATTTATATATTTAAATTTGCATTTACATTTGTATTTTTATATATTTGTATTACGATCAAATAATTTATTGTCATGCGCAATTGAAAATTTATATTGATAATTGCACAATAGAAATTAATAAAATTATTATTATTATTATTATTATTATAACAACTTTGAAAAAAAAAGAAGTCGCCTGCTGGGTTAAAAGTGGTCGCACATGAAATTATGGGATCATTTTGGGGAACACCTTACATGTGCACACTTTGCCAAATTTGCTACAATATGTAAACTTAAGGTAACATGACATCTTGTAGAATTACACAATTGGGATAATCCCAATTGTGTAATTCTTTTCTTCAAAAAGTTAATTGATTTGTTTGTGCAAATTAACATGATGAAATTACTTCTCCCCCTTCTGCCATCCCCCCTTTATTGTGAAAGACAAAATTGCAAACTTGATGCTTACACTTACCTTCCATGTGTGGTTCTGCACATACACTTTGAATGCAAATGTTCTCATAATTGACCATGCACCCAATCTTCCCCCAGTCTGTCACTCTTTTTTCAAACTGGAACTATAAGCATCCCCTCCCCCAATAAAACCCGCCCCCAAAACATCCCACCTAAAGACTCCGTTGAAGGAATATAAGCCCAGAGCCTATATTCTGGGTTTAAAGAATAGTCCAACAATCCCCAATACTGCTGTCCAATACATCGTTCTAATTTGATGTTGATGATCATTGGCCACTTGCCAGTGTGTGCAATCCAATGCTCATACTGTATTTGCAAATATGTATATTCAAGTCTAACAAACAAGACTTGAGTCTCTAATAACACAGCGTAACACTTACTCCGTAAATAACCTGCTTCTATGGCCAATAAAACGATAGTGTGATTAAGAACTTGCGCTTTCCAAGTTATCACCTGTTCTGGAACAACACATTTTCAAGATCAAGCACGTATCTAAAGAAGCACGCGACCAAAACTTCAAGAACACTTATTTCCCTCCACATTCAGTGAACAAGCGCTTTTATCCACGCAGCTCGTAAATCAGTTACTTAATATCATTAAATAGAAGCTATTTTACTAATTTTTACACCTACCCGCCTCAGAGGAACAGTGCTTCGGAAGCTAATATATTCCTGAGATTGAGTGATGGCGTTTGTCGTGGAAGCCATGTTTTTACTAGCACCCTATATGCTGCAATGCCTATTAAAACGCGATCAAATGTTTGCTAAAACCAAACTCTTCCTCGATTAAACGGTCTGGATTGGCCAAGCTAGGCTTGAATTGGACTACGTCAATAAATCTTCCATAACTTAGGCAGGAAAGCTACTTCAAGGGCATTGAAATTGTAAGGAGAAATAAAAAGAAATTCGACCCCTTCAACAGCTCGGATCCAGTCCCTATCCCAATCGGTGAACAAATACAGCTACCGCCGGTCAATGATACTATATGACACTCCCTGCTAGCAGAGGAGACCTCTGTTAGCAGGGAAATATAACACCAATGAGTAATCGATGGAGAATCTAAAATGAGTAATCATTGAAGAAATTTTAGACAAGTTCCAGGCAATTTTTTTTAGTGTTAATTTGCGATATTTTATTTTGACCAAAAAAACTTGGTTGTAGCCCCTTCCTGATTCAAAGCGCAAGGCTAGTTCAATGGAACAAAGAATAACAGGTTCCTGAAAATAGTCGCCGTTTATTTAATCGATCAGCCGAGATTTGAAGGTAAACGTGTCTCAGCAAGAGCTTCCCACGAAGTCGTTTGCAGGGTAATACATCTCGCTGAGAAACGAATGAGTGGGAGGCTAGTTCCGCAACAGCCTAAAAGTATAGCTTTTGCGGTAGAACAAGTCCCATCGAATAAAGTTAACAAGAGAGCGGCATTTGTGTAAGCGCGCATGACTTGCCCCAAACATCAAACAAAGGTGGGCTGCTCGGAGAACTCTTTTAACTATTAGGGAAAACGAACAACCTCCTATAAAATAGATAATATCAAATGCCTCCCACATCATCATCATCATCATCATCACCATTATCATCATCTGTCGCAAAGCACTCAACCGTGCAAGTATAGTTCCTTGGAATGATTCGTAATATGACCTTTCACTTCCATTTGATTGGTCACACTTTGGGATTTCATTTCGATCAGCGACTCAGTTTCAAACACAACTCAATGTTTCACTATATGACTCAAAAAAAAGATCTAGAAACTGTTTGATTAATAATATGGTCGTTTTGACTCCATAGGAGTAGATTCCAGTCAGAATACCGTAAAATTCCGGAAGTAACGACGGACACACCCCCCCCCCCTCCCCCACCACCACCGAAAGAAACGTCAAAGAATTGTGGTCGCTAATAAATCCTGAAAGTACGAACCCACCCACATCCCAGAAAGTAACGACGGTCCGAAAGTAGCGAGTCCAAAAAGGCTGCTAGTTCCGAAAGTAACGTCAAGGGTCGTTACTTTCGGTTTTTCATAGTATTTACAGAAGATTTTGGCCATAGATATTGAATTGCAAAACCTTGAGGTCGCGAAAAAATGTCTATTACTTTGTTTCTTTACAGTTTATAAAGTGGATGTCAAGAGGTTCTTCGACTTCGCGAAAAAATTAATTGAGGGAAAATTGGGCTCTTCGAAAACGGGGAAATCCTTTTTGAGCGCAAAATTTTGTTGTGATTATATAGGTCGTTGTACAACTCCAGTGATTTCACATAACGCATAACTTTAATTTATTTTTGAACGTTTACACATGTATATATTGCGTATTTACAATTCTAAAAGAATTCACAACTCGATAACTTAAACCTTAGGTACAGATTAACTATATTTTATAAATATCCTGCAAATAAATATTCTTGAGTCAGGATTTTTCATGTCTGCCTAAGCTAAAAATTACCACTAGCAAGGGAAAGTTTAAAAGTCACATTTCACTTTAGTTGCCGGTAATTTAGGCGCCTACTGAAAAGACGTAAAAATTGAACTAAATATAAGTAATTACACAGAATGGTAATACAGCCTTACTTTGAGAAAGGCAAAAAAGTCAAGCTAAGCACAAATTCGATTCTTGGAGTGGTTTTCAATTGAGTGTCGAAACTAATTTCACGTTTGACTTAGTTTTGCTTTGCTAAGCTCTTTGATTGGTTGGCAAAACTCGCGTCACCTTCTCAACCAATCAGATGCAAAAATCAAAATTAATCGTGACTAGCTTGCACGCGTTTTCCCGCGCTTGGCGCCGGGTCATGCATTAGCTTCCAGTTCCGATTGGCCCACTGCGCTTTTTGCGCGTGTTGTGATTGGCCAGAGCAAATAGATTAGCTTTTGTGTTACGACGCTCTTTTGAAAACCGCTACATGTGAAACGACACGACAGTGAACTGTTACTTGTAAATTAGGCTGGCCTTGCACGTCAAAGCATAAACCAAAATCCCAAATATTCGGTTAACTTTAACTTCCAACAAGTAAGCTAATTTCGAAAAACGTTTTCGATATATTGATCACAACCTCTTATAGGGAGTTGTACCGTTTATAGGGAGTTGTATTACCCTCCCCACTCCCCAAGTAACCAACTAAGACTAAAGCCATTTTAGATTTGGACGGGAGCTTGGATTCGAGTTCAGCTTACGTTCAATACTTGTTACTTCGCCCCCTGTTAACGTTCAAAACTTGTAACGTCGCCCCTGTTTACGTTCAATACTTGTTACTCAGTCACCCCTGTTTACGTTCAATACTTGTTACTTCGCCCCTGCTTACGTTCAAAACTTGCTACTTCGCCCATGTTTACGTTTAAAACTTGTTAGTTCGCCCCTGTTTACGTTCAAAACTTGTTACTTGGCCCCTGTTTACGTTCAATACTTGTTACCTCGCCCCTGTTTACGTTCAAAACTGGTCACTTCGCTCCTGCTTACGTTAAAAACTTGTCACTTCGCTCCGGTTTAAGTCCTTGGATCGATCACAGAGATAACAGAACAATTATCACACCAAGCATTAAATTTAAGAAAAGAAATACAGGTTTGCCGTTTTTAAGTTGTATACCTTAATCTACCCAGCTTGTTCACCATCCCCTTCACCCACAGTTACACCATAATGACCCTTAAGGGCATTCACAAGCTCTTTCTCACTGTCCTCTAAATACGCCCCCTCTTGCATTTCACTCCTGTTAAACGCCAGGCGCTTCACCGTGTCAACAGATGACCCGACGCCACTCTGTAGCAGTTTACTCCAGTCAAATGGGAAGGAAGCAATCTTATCTTGGTTAAAGGCGCATTCGCCAATCATAGCGAACTGTCTGAGTGGGTTAAACACGGAGCTCTGCTTGCTTCCAGGAATGGACCGTGATGGTTCAGGAGGAAGAATGTGACCTGAGACGAGAACCAAGTTCATCAGCCAGTCCTGAGTGAACAAAAGGTAAGTTCAAAAAATCATTAATAATTCATAAGTCCCTTGACCTATCAAATGGTCGATAATACATCACGTGCAGTGGTTTTAAAACCCGATAAAACCTCCTCCTTATTAGTATGCGGTGTTTAATGTTTTTCTCGTGTGCTAATTTCCAACGTCACAAAAGCATCATTGTTATGAACTCTCTTGACACACGCTTTTCCAGGAATGTTTTTGAAGCCGTTCGAAAACCTCGCAGCACGTGTTTTATCGGATCTAAAGGCTGGTTTCCATATGATCGCGGATCGCAGATCGCAGATCGCAGATCGTAATAAGGTCTGCGATCGTCTGCGATCCTTTGCGATCGTCTGCGATCCTAAAGGCTGGTTTCCATATGATCGCAGACGATCGCAGACCTTATTGCGATCTGCGATCTGCGATCATATGGAAACCAGCGTTAAAACCACTCAGCTGCGCCTCGTGGTTTTAAAATCCCGATAAAACACTGCTGCTCGTGTTTTAAACATTACATCACAAATCCTTAAAAGAGTTCTGTAATTATACATGCAATTAAGTATTTTGTTCATAACTGTGCTGAAACAGAAACAACTAAGAACACCAAGAGAAAGACAGCATGTTATTTTCTCAAAGCATAACAAACCATTATCGTTCTTATCGATATTTTTCCAAGACACAAGGGAGGACGTTCAAAAAAAAGAAATATTACAAACTCAACATAAGTCTTAAAGGGGAAGTATCACGCAAATTTGCTGTCATTTCAAAACCTGAAACGTTTGTCTGTCACCAGAAACAACGAAATAACTGTCAAGTTTGTTATAAATTATATCACCCCAGTGCAGTAAAACTGTCGATTAGTGCCTCTGGTCAGAGACAGAGTAGGCCGGTATGGATTGAAACTTGAAAAATGTTAGGCTTAATGTTTTTCAAGTTCTCGCATTTTTTGTTTCTAAAATGCGCTAGAACAGATCACGAGTTGTTCCTTTCAAGAATTTACTTGATTTCTTTCCTCTCGTCATTCTAGAATTATTTGGCAGCTGATTGAAGGTCTTATTTCATCATTTTTAACAAAAGATATCAAAAACCCCAAGATACTTCTTTAAAATTCCAACTATCACGGACGCTTACCAGTTGGCTATTTACAAGACGTGGAGGAGGTTTTGAACAGGGGACTACCATTCCAAAAAGAAACTAAAAAGACGCAAGACTAAAAATTGGCGAACATATTCAATCCGCCTTTGCAAATGTGGCGCAAAGTAAGATTTTATCTGGTGCTAGAGACGTGACATTTCCCAAAAAATCGCACGGTCTTTGAAAGAAACGCATTTCCCTAAATCCCAGAGAGGTCACCTGTGAAAGATAAAAGATGATTAACAGTGATAACCCTTACCGCGCAGCCACGTAGAAATATTTCCTACCTCTCAATTAGACACGCCAATTAATAAGGCCACTTACATATGATATTTATAATAGAAAATATAACATTTAGTAACAAATTGACAGAGGTTGGAGTTACTGTTACCTTATTTGTCCGAATGAAGTTATACGCATGTCGAAGAGAAGCTGCACCTAGAGACAAAAGCGATGAAACAGAGAATCAACCATGCGATCAAAACATGAAAACATGTCTCTCGGGTACACGTCTGTGGATGAAATCCTAGTTTCACTATTCAGTTACACTCTAATGAGCAGTACTTTAACTCAACTGCAGCACTGCATGTTTACCATGCTGAAAAAGGTGGTTCTAAGTTATGAGTCTGTGGATGTAATCAAAAAGTGTGACCATTCAAATGAAAGCTGCTGTCCAGTATTTTACTGTGCTGTTATTTGCCATGCTGTACAAGGTGGTTCTAAATTTTGAGGCTGTGCATGAAACCCTAAAGTGTGACCACTCAAATGAAAGCCACTGAGCAGTACTTTCCTGTGGTGCTGTTTAATATGCTGCACAAGGTTGTTCTAACTTTCAGTCTGTGGATGATGTAAACTCTCACCTTTCTTGTCTCTCATAAGTGTGGATGCCATGTGAGTAAACTGAAGATCAGCTACAGACTCATACACTGTCTCCACCTGATACTCCTCATACATTCTGCAGAGAAACACACAAACAACAACTCAGTCTGATCCCCATTCCCCTCACGGCTTTACTGCTCCATGACGAGGCTCCGCCGCCTAAACTTTTCTCTCTTCTGAACTTTCGCCAGCCACTCGGGCTAACGTTCAGCACAATTCTCGTAGAAATGGGAAAACCTGAGGAGACTATCAACTGCAGGATATTTACCACTGGGTGAAAATTTGCACACAGCTTGTGTGGCAATTCTGTTCCGATAAAAATTCTAAAAAACATTACCATTGTATAATGCAATTCCAGGGATTATATGAGCCATGGTATATGAGCCATTTTACCATAGGCGAGAAATAGCGACCATTAACGTGTCTTCTGGTTGTTCTTGCAAACCCAAATCAGCAAGATCTAGCAATATTTCTTAATTGTTTTCAATAACACGATTATTCCACCCACGCTTGTTGGACATGAGATGATTATAGCCAACGAGGGATGTGTCGAAAACGAAGACCCAAAAACGAAGACCGAAGACCGAAGACCGAAGACCCTGTGGTCTAAAACGAAGACCCACTGGTCTAAACCGAAGACCCACTGGTCTAAAACGAAGACCCTGTGGTCTAAAACGAAGACCCACTGGTCTAAAACGAAGACCCACTGGTCCCACTGGTCTAAAACGAAGACCGTGTGGTCTATTTTTGCATAAATTAAAATGTCATCTGAGAGCGCGACAAACTTGACAGTCGGTACAACACGTGTCAAATTGTGTAACGCAATAGGACTGTAACTGTCACAGGTGCGCTTGATTCGTTTCAAAGGCCGGGCTCAAAGGTGAACTGTGTGTGACTTGCAAAGTTCTACAATCAAATACAGCACGTTGAATGTCCCCGGGAAAATTTGTAATTGATATATAAGTGTTAAAACGAACAACATTATAGAACTGTTGCGGTTTTGATCATATGTCGAAAGTGTCACACAACAGATTTGAAAAACGATATTTTAGACTCATCCCACAAGCCAAAAAATCTTATTGCTTTGACTTTTTACAAAATAGGCTTCTCATTTTGTATAAGATCACGTTTACATTTCAAAGGCTTGTGCCGTTATGGCTGTACGAGAAAGCTCTCACGTAGGTCAAAAGATGACTTATCTTTAAATTTTTGTTAAATGAACAGTCCTTGCATTAGAGTTAGTGTTCATTTCAATGTGTCAGGGTTTGAGTAATAATTTTTGTTCTGATGGCACAGCTCAGATGGTTCTGCTACTTTAATTAATAGGATCACACTGGTGCACTAGGGACGCCTGCATGACCTTTCACTACAATAACAACAACAACAATCAGGAGCCCATGGGCTCCTGCAACAATCAGTTATTGGTAGTTCCATATATAGATCGCAAAACTAACATAATAACAAAACTACAAAACTTAAACTACTGTGGTAAGCAATTTGAATCAAGTTATAAAAACAAACTAATCAATCAATTAAAAGATTCTTAAATGTCATCCGAGGTACAGAATCGCTCATATTCAAGACCCGGTTCTACGTGAATATATCTGTTGAAACTGCAACCTTTCTGTTAACGCTCGAAATTTGTGTCCATTTATCATGTTTATAAATGTCTTTTGAATACGCATGATTCGCATATGGGGCGATTCGCACCCGGCCAAAGTTTTCAATTTCTCGTATTTTATGGTTATATTAAAAGGTGCAACTTGGCACACAAAGCGTGAAAACTCACAAGTCATTACAAGATCACAAAATCGCAAAATAAAGTTCTCGGCTGAAACAAACAGTCGAAACAGTAACAGTGATAGTAATCATAATCGGAGAACATGAACTCTGCGAAAACGAAAAAAAAAATTGTTTGTTTTTGAAGCCCTAATTAAGTTACTTTCAACTGCCCAATAGAAGCTCTAAAAGAACCTTTACTACTACTGTAGACATGCGATAATATTTAGCTTTATTTTACTCCATTATTTTCATTCTTCGCTCAAGCCTAAATATTTATTCACTTTCTTGTATTACATTTTTGCTTCATGGAAACTGAGTTCTTAGTATTTTCGGCAAATTAACTTTTCAATTAGGGAACACACCGCCTCTGGAAACTTGTCTTTAAAAAGTTATTATTTCCTTTGGAAGGTGTTTTCAGCTGTGAAATTGGAAGCCTTTCTTTAATGAACGTTTGTTTTAAGCTCGCGCGCGCTCACACCTTTTGAGCCGGAGTTCGCATAATGATTAGTTTAGTGAGCTTCATTAAAATCTAGCTTCGCTCGCACACTTGCACACCTCAAGGTTCTTTGATGCCAACTCAATCGTTCTCAGTTGAATTTTTACTCTCCTTTTAGCCTTAAAGTAAGATCTGTTTTGACAGGATCTTAGTAAAACTCGATCACTGTCAGGTTAGCGACTTGAATTGCTGTATTGGAATTCAGCCTTTCAGATATCTTAAGTTTTCCAAAATTTTGCACGAACAAAGAAACTCTATCTAATTTCTTATTCCTTTCACGATCCGACTCATCGCAGCTGCGAACACCTAGTTTTCGCATAACAATAACGTTTATCTTTAGAAAAACCAATTAACTTTAGCATTTCACATAAATATAGCTGCTTTGAACACTGTAGATACACTGTAGAACACTGTAGATAGACTGTAGCGCATTCTGTGGAAACACTGTAGACACGCTGTAGTTCCGATCTTCTGATCCTGTGCTGTAAGAACCTCAACTTTCTTCACGAAATAAAACAAGTTGGACCAAACCTTGGACTTCTAAAATCTGTCTCGTAACACTACCACTCAAGCGTTCCCTAATAAACGACAAATTTCTTGATGGCACTAGATGAACAGGAGAAATGCAATAATGTTCGTCAATCATCACAAAATCGCAAGATCGCAACTGAAACTGTAACAAATACTATAATCATTATAACGAAGACGTGAACCTCTACAAGTCAGAGGGTCCCAAAGGGGGGGTCCCTGGAGCCCTGGAGCCCTGAAATTTCTGCTGTGGAGCCCGGAGCCCTATCATTTTACTGACTAGAGCCCTGATCCTTTTTTGGCTGTGGAGCCCGGAGCCCAAAGACATTTTGCGCGGAGCCCGGAGCCCAGGATTTTCAAGTTTGATCATTCGAGTTCCCAGATTGCTTTGATTCTTGATTACTGCCTTTTTGTGTTTGTTGTGCGTGTTAACAAATACAGGACTCCTATCGTAAAGATACGACACATTTCATAAGGTTTATTGAAAGCACTAGGGTGCCTAGAAACGCTTTTCTAGTCTCAATGGATGTCACTAGCCTTTAAACGAACATCCCACAGGAGGAAGGAATCACTATAGTATACAACGCATACGAGAACTTTCATGCCAATAACCCTCCTATAGCTACAAATTTCCTCAGAGAAATGCTCAGCCTTATACTGAAGGAGAACTCCTTCCAATTTAACGGGAAAGACTATCTTCAAACACACGGAACTGCCATGGGTACTAAAATGACAGTAGCTTTTGCCAACATCTTTATGGCATCTATAGAAAAGGAGATCTTAAGGCAGAGCGTTAACAAACCAGTAACGTGGAAAAGGTTCATTGACGATGTATTTTGCTTGTGGAATACAAACAAAGAAGAAATAGAAAATTTCATTGAGCAAGCAAATTCGTACCACCCTACCATAAAGTTTAACGCTGAAGTCTCACAATTAGAACCAACATTCTTGGATACAACAGTCTATAAGGGAGAGAGATTCGAGAAACAATCGATTCTTGACGTGCGCACACATTACAAACCTACTGAAACATTTCAGTACACAAACTATAACAGTTGCCACCCAGCAGGCGTGAAAAAGCCCTTAGGCTTCTGAGGGCAAACTCTTCTAAAGTAGTGTTTGAGGAAAACATTTAAAACTTTAAAACACGCCTGGCATCGAGAGGTTTTCCTAGTAACCTGGTGGACAAAATCGTCTCCAAAATTAACTTCGCAGAAAGAAAGAACGCTCTTACACAAAAACAGAAAGCGCACAAGGAAATCATTTACCCTTCGTGACACAATTTCAACCATCACTGCCATGTGTGAAAAATATTCTAATGGACAAATGGCATTTAATACAAAACCAGCTGCTACCAAGAGACTATGAGGTAGGAGAGCGAATCCCTGTGCCCCATGATAATTATCTTCAATCTTTTTTTAGTTCGCGCCATGCTATTTTGGAAAATTATAATCCGCCATTGAGTTTAAAATTAAATGACGTCACTCTAACTGACCAATAAGATGTCGACATTAAATAGCAACGCAAACAAAAATAGATTAAAAAAATTTTCATAGGAAGAGGGGCATGTATGGGGGATTCGCTCTCTTACCTCATAGTCTCTTGCTGCTACTAAGAGAGATATGCAAGGAACCTCCCTTGATCTCTTATAGAAAAGGGAAGTCGCTTTAAGACATGCTTGTTAAAGCAAAACTATAAAGGCTTTTATCAAGACAATGGGCACACAGCTGGAGTCGTGCAGGTCTTTCAACTCCATTTAAACAAGTTTAATATTTAATCCACTTTTAAATAATAGGAGATAATATAACTGGCTGCTTGGGCTTAAAACAATTGATCGGAATTGCTGACTTTTTTATCTGTGTATTTGATTTAGCGTTAAAAATAGAATTTTTACATATCAAGATTGTAGACCAGAGTGGAGCCCGGAGCCCTAAAGCAGATGATGTGGAGCCCTAGAGCCCTGAAATTTTCGCCTTGGAGCCCTGGAGCCCTGCATTTTTAAGGCCGGAGCCCTGGAGCCCTAAACCCCTTTGGGACCCTGACAAGTCCAATGAAATGATTGCTTCTTTTCTGAAGCCCTAAGTCACAACTTTTAACTTCTTAATAGGCCGCTTTAAACTACTGTATAGGAGGGTAGGGGTGAATAGGTTCGGGCATCGACGGATTTGGCCTGTTTTTAAAAGCGAACAGATTGCGTACGTTTACAATAAAAAGAGCAGATTAGTGGATTTCACAAATAAGGCGGATCGCCGAACTGCCGGGAATTAAGTGGTTCCTACGGATCTTTGGTCCACCTTAGTTGGTATGTTAATTAACGCTTAATTTGCCGTCTTTGTCGATTTTTGCGCTCCTTTAATTGATCGCCATTAAATAAATGTTTTGTGTTATGCTGCAAATTTTACCTCTGAGTAAGATCAGCCTCAACAAATCAAACATCTACAGTCCATTGCGGTGACTGTCAAGTAACTGTCAAGTTTGTCGCGCTCTCAGATGACATTTTAATTTATGCAAAAATAGACCACACGGTCTTCGTTTTAGACCAGTGGGACCAGTGGGTCTTCGTTTTAGACCAGTGGGACCAGTGGGTCTTCGTTTTAGACCACAGGGTCTTCGTTTTAGACCAGTGGGTCTTCGTTTTAGACCAGTGGGTCTTCGTTTTAGACCAGTGGGTCTTCGGTTTAGACCAGTGGGTCTTCGTTTTAGACCAGTGGGTCTTCGTTTTAGACCACAGGGTCTTCGTTTTAGACCAGTGGGTCTTCGTTTTAGACCACAGGGTCTTCGTTTTAGACCAGTGGGTCTTCGTTTTAGACCACAGGGTCTTCGTTTTAGACCACAGGGTCTTCGGTCTTCGGTCTTCGTTTTTGGGTCTTCGTTTTCGACACATCCGCCAACGAGGTATGTCACCTCATATCCAACAAGCGCGAGTGGAATAATTGTTAAATATTCTACACTGACGTTAAGTTTTGATAAAATTCAATTTAAGGCAAACGTACTGGCTTGCGATCTGCGCCTTGACTTGTCCAACTTTCTGGTTCAGCCAGTCCCTCTTGGAAATCAGCAAAGCATCGACGTCTGACGGAAGATTTGGATTCCGTACACCCCCTAAACAAGTTCATACAAGTCAGCATCAAAATTCTCCTAACTTTATTGCAAAGGTTTCTGTCATTCCTCTGCAAGAGCGAGGTGAGGTCACTGAGGTGGTGGCATTACTGTAAAGCTCGCTTCAAAGTCATTGTAGAGTTGGGTTGACGATCAAACATCAAAAGATGGGAGCTATGAAGGCGCTATGGCTTCGAAGGACAAAAAAACTAAGCTGGAGGTCACTCGCCTTATCGATTTGTGCTTTCACAGTGAGCATTTTCCCTTTCTCTGTAAACTAATCCTACTTCAGGTTTAAATACTGAATTTCGAATATGAGCACAAATCTGGTTTAGCAAAAGACAACAACAAAAAAAAAATCTAACAAAACAAAAATGTCAAAGAACGAATGAAATAAAATCACCGACAACCACGAAGCCAGCTTCACAGTCAAGTGATATCCGGCTAGGATATTCTCAATGCATATAGCCTGCAATCAAGCTCTCCAATCTGTGGGCGCGAGCGGCAAGCGAAGAGAGCCGCGAGGGGATTGGGGCGGGAGCGAAAGAAGGAGACCTGCCCCCACCCCAATCCTCTCGCGGTTTGCTTCGCTCGCCGCTCGCGCCCCAAATATATGTCTCGCGTGATACCGCATTTGGAGAGCTTACTTTCAGGCTACAATGCACTGTAAAGTTAGGCCCAGGTAAGAGTGAAGAGCAGGGGCGCCACAGGGCTCCGAAGTAATGAGCGATCAACAGGAGATGAGTAACACTAACCTTCAGTTCTTCCAAGGTTGACAAGTACATGCCAGACTACTTCAGCAAACATGGCTGTGCTTCTTTGACTCTCGGAGCTCAGCTTCGCATCACAAACAGAACAAACTCTGTCCATATCCATCAGCCAGCGGTACAACAAGCTGGCCAGAACCTGAAGAAAGAAAAAGAATTGATTTCTTAAGAAGAGTGATATGCACAACAAAAGAAATACGGAAAGCACATTACACTTGTCTCAGTCCCCCGACCGCGCGCTACAGCACATTCAGTTAAAATCCTAATAGATCGTAGACGCAATTTCATGGCAATGTATTCTCCTGAAAGTTGTACAACACGGCTAGGTATCTTTACTTTTTCCTGCCTAAAGGTTTCCCAAAAAATGAATATAAATTGCCAAAATGTTCAGCTGTATTGAACAACATTCACACTCTTTTTACTAACAAATATGGCGGAACGCAGCACTAAAATATGACAAGTTGACCCTGCAGTAAAGCGGTCAAGCCTAAGAATTATTTCAAAAAAAAATTAAAGAAAAAAAGGACAACAACAACAACAGGAAGCTATAAATTAAAATAAATGAAGTTGTATCAAGGGATAATTTTACCTTGAAACTCAGCACTGCAATTAGCACAGAAACAAGCTTGTTTTTCGGCAACTCCACACTCTCTGCCTTAACATACAACCGAGTGATCCATCATTGGAAAGCTCCCCACTACTGGGTTGGCGATTTATGGCATAAAACAATTTACTAGAAATATAAAGTTTTCTTCAAAATAATTAACTGCATTCACCTTTATCCCAGCTGTTTCACTGGATAATTCCGTGGACTTCTGATGCACCGACTCTGGAAGTTTAGAAGTTAACAATTAGACCTATGGCCTTGATTATTTAAAAATTATTATTTCGTTTGTTGTTATTCGTAAGGCAATGAGCTCAATCTTTTTTCTAGACTACACTTTACCCTCGCGTACCGTCTTAGGCTCGATTTTCGCCACTCCCTCGGGTCCGGCTTTCCTCTTCTCAGGGGAGGGGGGGAGCGCGGGCTCATTTTCCCGACTTGGCTGAGTTACGTTTACGTCTAAGAACGATACTTCCACGGGTGAGGGGGAACGGAAACCGTGACTCTCCAAGGGTCGCTGCATCTGGAGCTCGACATTTTAATGAGTATCTGACATCTACTCCAGTTTGGAGTACTTGGAAAATCTAAACGATTCATGCTAGATCAGCTGGCCTTATTATCACAGCTTCTGATTTATTCGATCCGTTGATAACAGATTTGTTGTTTTCAACGAGGGAATACAGTGTAACGGCTTTCTTCTGTTTTGTTATATCGCTTAACATAATCGCTTATATACTGAGGAAACACACTCAATCACAGTAAATGTGATGTCAAGTTGAGTCATGTATCGTCATTTAGGCCGTAAACCCTTTCCAAAAATGGCTTTAATATTCTCTTGTATTCACTCCACTCCGAGCCCGGCCAACCTAGTTTCTGAGTCGATAATTCAAAAGAATTTGTCCTCTTGAACGAGGTTAGTCTGCAGGGTTACTTTCTGTAAGACGGCTACAAACGTTAAAGGAGAACTCAAGGGGAACAATTTAAAATTGTAAGAGAAAGTGGAAATTCGAAATAGCCGGTACAGAGGACAACTGAAGTCATACCTTGCAGCTTGTTCAAAAACTGACACATTATCTTAGGAATGGCACAAAAGTATTGAGTCATCTGATTTAAGAGATCCTGAAGAGCGCTATACAGAACATCAGTCTGGTCTGCAATGAAGAACACAATGGTCATGAGCAGGATTACTACATCGTGGAAAACAACTCAGTTTAAGCTCACCAAACTATATACAACAAAGCGAGGAAAGGAGGTATTCTGACGCCCAACTCCACTGCACACTTCATTATTTCTTATCAAAAAGAAGGTAATCAAATATATTATATTTGTGATCCTAGGGAACGGTGTCACCCTGCCAAGCGTTTTCAGAGCACTTCTTGTTTAAAAAAATGCTTAAGATTGTAGCCATTTGCAAATTTACTTATAAGAATTTTTAAGTAGATCGCGGTGAATCTAAATAAAATTGCTATAACGGTTTTAATTGAGTGCCGGAAGTAATTTCGTGTTTGCTTTGTTTTGCTTTACTTCGCCCTGTGATTGGTTGGCAAAACTCGTGCCACTTTGTTAACCAATGAGAAGCAAAACTAACACCAATCGTGACGTACTCGCACGCGTTTTCCCGTGCTTGGCACCGGTTACATGTATTTGCTTCGAGTTCTGATTGGTTCATTGCGCTGTTTGCATCTGTTGCGATTGGCTAGAGCCAATTACCAATTACTTTGGTTTTGGTTTTACGACACTCAATTGACAATCATTCGAAAACTTAGAGCAATCCAAAGAAGCTTACTTTTGGTGTCTCTTGTTTTCGGAGACTTCTTCCGTGGGCATCCACAAGGCAGATTACTCATTGATGTAAAGTTGTAGGTTTTTGTCACCTTCTTGTCTTGCTCACACAACAGCAACAGCGATGGATACAAAAACCTGGCCAAACAAATTGAAAACGATAGAGTTTTTTAATCCTACAATCTGCCGCTTTGAAGCTGTATGTGGAAAGAACTGCACTGACGCATTGTTCCCAGACTAAAACCATATGTCTCAAAACGCGGACCACGAGATAATCATTGAATACTGAATACTGAATACTTAATACTTGTAACGCGCATTTTAACATGACGTGATGATCAAATGCGCCCACCATGAGAGTATACACACACAAAGACCAGACCACAACACCGGGAACTACGTCCCCTACTCTTTGCGAACAGTGAGTGGGTTTTTTAGCGTCCCACAGAGTTATATACAAAAAAGGGTTAGACGGGGCCTACGGCCTTGCATATCGTTACACAAACATGTATGTATTTCCAAGAGAATCTCTTGGTATTTCATATTCCGCCACAGTGGATAGGATTATTCTTTGCAGAGATGACTGATATACAAGGACTGAACAGCTACAACGACAAATCACATTGTTTTTAGCTGCACGGGTAAATAATTGAGACAAAAGTTCCGTGTACACTATTAAGGAGAGTAAAAAAACAAAGAGAAACGTAGGTAGGCATTGAAAAAAAAAAACTGCACAAGGTGAACGCGGGTCGATTCACTTCACATTCAAGTCAAGCTGCAGAATTTATTTCAGTTTTATTTAGTCACCCACACAAACAGCGCATTTAAAACAGGTTGAACAGAAAACGCTGTTAATCATATATCAGTAAATGTGACAAGAAAGCTTAATGAAGAATAGACTTATTGCAGAGTGAGCACAGAGAAAAGTGTGGACCGCCAAGACTCCCGTTATCGTGTTACAGATGGTCGTAGTAGATAAGCTGGGGCGTTTGTGAAGTGGGATCCCATTAGGGTTCAAAGAAATGTTTCTCACCTGACAATGTACGGGTCAAATGTCCTGTAGACACAATCCAACCACACAGGACTCTGGCCAAACAGAAAGAGCAAATAAAATGAGCAAAGACATCCACAAATCAACTTCAGCTGGTTTAAATTTAGGAGTTTGAAGTAAACCTTAGCACAGAGGACGTGATTAAGTTGTTGAAGCACGAAAATAATAGGGAGTTATATATCATATCTTGCATTGGCACGAGCGGATGTGTTGAAGTGATAAAGAGGGCCCCTGTGCATGTGTAATCTGTGCAAAGCCGAGGTTTCGACCCTTTTTTTTTGTAAAATGTTCCCCTATTCCTGGTCTATTTTCAATTAAGGGGAAAATCACAAACACTCTTATCTTTGTTCCCTGCTGTTTCAACCAGCTATTAAAGGCCGAGTGTTGAAAAACAGGGAATTTGCCATGGGGCTCGCCTCGTCCCCTGATCATGTTCCTCATGCCCGTCCATCATACACGAAGGGGGACTCTATCATTGATGCTATCCTGATACATACCTCGCTACCATCTGAAATCTTTAATCCTGGTGATGCAGAGTCAAAAAGCTTCCAGCTATCCTCCCTTGAAGATTAATCAGAGCATACGTTTATTTAGGATACGTAGATTCGTTATCACCTCGTCCACCTCAAGTACCCCCCCCCCCCCCAACCCAATCTCGACCTGACTCATAAGTACGTATATTATGATCATTCGGGTGAGTGTAGTACTGAGAAGGACTGTTTGAGGTGACATTGACTGACGTTTCGACAACCTGAGCGGAAGTCATCTTCAGAGTCAAGTCACTTCCGCTCAGGTTGTCGAAACGTCAGTAAATGTCACCTCAAACAGTCCTTCTCAGGACTACACTCACCTGGATGATCATAATTTACATACTTATGACATGACTCCTGGGGCCCGTTTCTCGAAAGTCCCGGTAACTTACCGGGCCCGACAAGTGTCTTTGGTGATAAATGTTTCTTTCGAGAAACTGGCCCCTGGGTTCAAACCATTTACAGTTCGACCTATCTACGACGTGATCTAATACCATGTAAAAGGCATTAATCATCTTTATACCTGCTAACGATGGCCATAAGAAAGCTAACAAGTCCTGACGAATCATTTGAACACTGGAAGAGTATATGGTAAATGGAGCACACCAAACCCTCGTTAAACTTGTTGGCATTTGCTTCCGATGTCTCCATCTCCTCCTCAAACCAGGACGATGCCACAGGCTCGGCAGTCGCTGATGCATTCACTGGCATTCTTAGACTGGAAAGGTCTGAAGGTACAGTCAAGCAAAGATCAGTTTCAAGATGGATTTAAAACATCGAGGCGCAGCCGAGTGGTTTTAGACCCGATAAAACACGTGCTGCGAGTTTTTGAAATGCTTCAAAAACATTCCTGGAAAAACGTGTGTCAAGAGAGTTCATAACAATAATGCTTTTGTGAACGTTGGAAACTAGCATACGAGAAAAGCATTAAACACCGCATACTAATAAGGAGGACGTTTTACCGGGTTTTAAAACCACTGCAAGTAATGTTTTATCGACCATTTGATAGGTCAATGGGCCTATGAATTATTAATGAGTTTTTGAAGATCGCGCTCACGGCAAACCACAAACGTCAGATTGGCTTTTTTGTTTCCTCAAAAGAATTAGTAAATGAATGAAAATAGCACAAAATAATTCTGCCTTTGATGCTAACACAAAACTACTCAACTTCACGTAGGATAATCGTGGCCAGGTGCTCGTTTTTGCCGTTTGACGTAAATGTGATCTTAAAACTCCGTTAGCTGCCATTTTTTTTTCCATTCTGGTCCATTTCTTTTTCTCAGATTCTGACGTAGTGCGATCTCAGTCCTGCAACTAACCGTGCTTCTCTCCCACGCGCTTTTCCGTGCTTGTTAGAGAGGTTAAGAAAGTTTTAGAGAGTTTGTTATGAATCTAAAAACATGAGTTAGGTAAATACTGGGAGATCAAGAAGCTGTTGAGGAAGCCCAAGATGTACCAGGAGTGCTTACACTCTTTTGAGTTCTCTACAAGCTCTATGATGAGGTGGTTTTTTTTTTTTTTTTTTTTCAATTCTAAGAAACCACTGGAAAAATCTCTCCTCTTTCCAAAAAATGACCCATGAAAAATTATCCTCGTTTTCATATTTCTGAAAACAATATTTTTAACCAGTCAGAGAGTGCACTCGCTAAAGCTCATTTAAGCTTTACGGGACCTTGACGTTACAGATGAGCTTGCCCGTTGCCGGCTGGTATAAATTTACAAAGAAATAAGTTTGATATGCGTGTGAAGAAAGCAAAATGTGACTTCAAAACTTAATGACAGCAATCCGGAATTTACCTCCATACTTGACAATAGTTACAGGAAGTCTTGCATTTCTGCTCAACAAGGCCTAGAAAATAATGGAGGATGTTCAGTTTTTCAGTTGTTCAGGAAGTAGCTTTCACTGTGAAGACAAACGGTTAAACGGCTGGGAAACCTGTGATATTAATATCATAAAAGTTGTAACAGTGTTTCAGACAACTTTCAAATTCACGGTGTTAAAGAAGAATTTTGAGAGCTCAATTGCTATGGTTCTTTCCAAGAAAATTGGGGGTAACCAAGCATTTTTCAGAGGTAATCAAGCTTCAATTTGAAAATAAAAATTGCATACATTACTTTATATTTTAAAGCTCTTTTAACATAATTGTTGGTTAACCAATCTCTGAAAAATGCGTGGCTTCCCCGAATTTTTTTTGTGGAT
The DNA here is from genome assembly GCF_977016875.1 of Pavona decussata. Classification (NCBI taxonomy): domain Eukaryota; kingdom Metazoa; phylum Cnidaria; class Anthozoa; order Scleractinia; family Agariciidae; genus Pavona; species Pavona decussata. The sequence goes on along the minus strand of NW_028145434.1, from coordinate 3,808,831 downwards.
TTCAATAACCCTTGCTACGATCTGCTTTTTCCTCACAGTTATAAACCGCGCAAAAATACTTCGGTATTAGAAGGTTACCATTCAATTTTTAGGGTCAAGAAGCAAGCGCTCTAGATCCCTCCCTTATCTGGAACATTAAAAATTAACTCTAAAGAGAAAACTGAATACCACATGTAAGAGTTAACTAGCAGACCGGAGAACTAGATCTATTACTGTTAAGGAGCAACCAAAGAGATCAAGATTTTTGCACGGAATTGTAATCAAAATATGGTAATGCTGTTTGGTAATGTATTTACACCGCACAAATCACATAGTCTCATGGTGGTTTACAGTTCTACTGTACGGTAAGATGGGAAGTCAGCATACAAAGGCGCAACTGGCAGCCGCTATCAGTTTATATATTGATCTCACCCACCCAAAGAGACATGAAATCAGAGATACATGTAGAGATAGAGCACCACACCGGGGACAAAGTCCCCTACCCTTTTCGAACAGTGTGTGTGTTATTAGAAACAAGTCCCGTGATAAGAAGACTAGAAAGGCTAACCATTTGCAAATGTCAATACAAAGGCAGCACTTTCTCGTCAGTTATTTAAAGACCCTGAGTGTTGGTCCGAACGGGGCCTTAAACCCGCGACCCCACGCGTGGCGGTCCAGTGCTCTCTAAACCAAGCTAACCGGTCGGTTACAACAGCCCATTTCTGTATTGCATCAGTTCAGTTAGGCTGATGGCTCGATGGAAGTAGAAAGTGGTATCCATAATTTGGGTACTAAATTTACAATAAAAGCCTGACTTTTAACATTTCCTTTCCTTGATGAGAACAACGTCAGTTCAGGTCACAAAGCGAAGCCAAGAGAGTGAAAACATCACGATTTTTGACACGATTACAGTGTACATCTATCAAGTAATCTGAGATCCATTGAAACTCTATAATTTTGATCGTCAGTTTTGGCATTGCTGACTTACTCGTAGGAAGAGTGGCCACTGAGGAGCTGGCTGGTTTACAACAAGTTTATAAAGCACAAATGTAGCTTGTCTGTCTGGAAGAGCAGCCAAACTGTGGAAGAACACAAATAAACAAACAAAAATGGTGCAAGGAGAGTTTGTTTTCATATATAAATAATCCCCCTAGTAGATTTGCATATCTAGACTGGCAGCTTCAAGCTATCAGTTTACATATATTGAAACAATAGTGAATAATTATACATTGTATAAAGAGAGTTTAAATTAAAAACTTCCTTGTAAACTCTCTGAAGCTTGCTATCAAAACTCTACCAAAAAGTTTGACAAATTTTGATCAAAACTCTTTGTCCTCGGTCAGTTAAAATACGTGTTTACAAAAGAGTCCCATAATAGAGGCAACATGTTTATGCAAGTTGTTGCCGAAAGGTGTTGTGCTGCAAGTTGCAATAATTATTGTTTGTTGTGTGCATTACCTCCTCTGAGTGCAATTACTTTTCACGATGAGGATGTTCATGCCATTCTGCTTTCTACAACATGAAAATGTATTGAGCAATTGGAGGTGACAATATACACAACAAAAAATTGCAACTTGCAATGGAAAAATAAAGATTCAAAGAATGCTGGAAATGACCACAAAGTACGAAATGTCAGAAGTGTCAATGTGTTTGTTGCCAGTGACTTGGATACCTCGGGGAATGCCACACCCCAAGAAAGTTTCTTACGATAACGGCTCATTCTAAAACTGAGAACTCAAGGCTTTACTAATTTAATTTATTTACCAATTATTGAGTGAACAATTCATTATTCATTCAGGTGTGCCAAAAGACATACATGTATTATCTACCTACTCACCTTCCTTCGTGGCTTTTAAAGACTTCGGGGTGTAACCATGACAACCAAGCAGTCACAGAGTTTGTTACTTCTGGGTTGGGTGGTCGCTCAGTCATGACGTGGGAACATAAGGTATCAAAAGGACAGCTTACTATAGTCTGGAGATACACAGACCAATGCTCAGTATAAAATATGTCACAAAGATTGGACTAGCATCGATATCTGGGCAACCCTCCATCACAATCACACCAGGGAAATCACATTTACAACCCTTCCTGTTAACCTTCTTAACCCTTTAACCCCTAATATCAGAGAGCAAATTCTCCTATCTTGTCCCCATACTTTTCTTATAAAAGTACTGGGGAGAAGTTATTAAAATATCAAGAAAATTCACCTTGGGTGATCATATCATTAATTCTCATGACCACAGTGGTTGAATAAGTATTGATATTACAAGGAGAAATTTGATGCTGATCACTGAAATATGATACATTTTAAGGACAACAATCCTATATTTTGACTTATAATTTTTTTAATCAGTCTCTATAAGAGCTATAGTGTATATTAACCCAGCTTAACCCCCTCTAACTAATCAGCCCCAATCCCCCTCCCCTCCCAATTCGATGTCAGAAAACAAAAAAGAAATAAAGTAAGTAGAAAACTCAGGTATACCAATGGCCAAAACATAAGCCAGTTTCTCCAGGAAAACTTGATCTCCAACATGGACAAGTTTAACAACTAAGTCTAAATTTATTTACACATTGAAGAATTTTCCACAGTTATCATTGTCATAGATGACCCATTACATTTACGATCAGTACCATGACACATCTGTATGCACTGCTTGCACCTTCAAGATTTTATTCCATCATTTTGTTTGAGATGTTGAAGTTTAGATTGGATCTACGGCTATAATGGGACTTGGACAAGTTCCAGTAGAAATGGAAAATTTCTGTACATGTATATACCACAAAGATACGGTGTGAAGCAAACATTAGATAACAAGTTTTGTAACATTATGCAGTACATTTTAGATCTTTGTAGATATTTGATCTTACCAGTGTGGTCAACAAACAGGAACATAAGCTGTGAATAGCTGGAAAAGGAGCAACTACACAGCGAGCGTCCAACAAGAATGGTACTGATTTACAGCAAGACCACAAAAACGACAGGGTAGATAACAGAATGGCTGTTATGTCTGACCTGAAATGAAATGTGAAATGATAACATGGTAAGTTATCTAGACTGTTGTGTACATCACTTTATTGCTTACAGTGTATGTGTTGCACTTCACTGTACTGTCCAAACAGAACATTAATAATAATAATAATAATAATAATAATAATAATAATAATAATAATAATAATAATAATAATAATAATAATAATAATAATAATAATAATAATAAATTAAAGAACAAACCCAGAGGATCTTTAGATTGAGAATTCATATGAAGTTTACAAGTGGTGTATTTTCCAGTAAGACACTCCCCCAGTCTATATAATAATGATGAACTATTGAATGATATCCCTTGGCTGATTACACAACATCTATATTGATTCAGTAAGAACAAGAAACTACGTTTCAATTAATATTTTGAATTGCGACTTGTAGTTGTATTATTTTCCCTCTTGAAAATCTTGACTGTTTTCCAACTGAAGACACAAGTCCTTATTAAGTGTATGAAAGTGTAGCTGGTAATGAATGCATATTTCTGAGCAAAGATGAAAGGATGAAAACCAGGAAGTGCTACCTGAACTGTTTGGTACGCCTACTTGAGGGGGTCGCTCTGCCATATCTTGTTGTCAAGGTGACCAAAGAATTGTGAAGAACAGATGTAAATATTTCCTGCGCTTTCTCAGGAGGGCAATGAATCCACAGGTCATGCCGCAGACCTTGAAGGTGGTAGTTCCACATCTGAACAGAAAATGAGCACCTTCCATCCTGTAAAAAAATTAAAAAAATTGGGTCATGATCAGATGCATTAAATCTTATAACCATGCAGGGCTCAAAGTTAGCGACCAGCTGGTCGCATATGCGACTAGATTTTTTATTTTGCGCCTAAAAATCATATGTGGTCGCACTCATGCACCTAAAAACGCCCAAGTTCAGTGCGCCTGAATCAGGGCCACTTTGATTCCATACCTGACAATTCTTGTGTACTCTGCCTGATTAACACGAAACAGAAGCTTGAAATAATAAATTCAAATGTGGATGTAATGCAATTAGGTTCCACATGAGAAAGTTACACCGTTTTTCTTACATCAATGTGTGTTTTATTTGCTGTTTCCCCAAGTTAATTTCTTGTTCGTGTTTCATCCCACCCCAGACTTTACCCCAGACTCTTCTACGTTATGTTACCGCACCGCTGACACGTACGTACGAGTGAAGGCAACCTTCTGAAACATGTGCTTCTCGCGCAATTTAGTTTGCTTTGTCGATAATGTTTAAACAATCTGGTTTAAGAGACTTTTTTTCTTCAATGTAAGAACAAGTGTTATGTATTTCCTGTGAAACAATGAATTTTAACTCAGTTAAGTCAACGCGCTGTCAACAATGTAATTTATTCTCTTTTTCAAAATGCTCATTTACAAAAAGAAAATTTGTTCTCAAACAGCCAACCGCTGCCTTCCAACACATTTGACCCAACTCCAGCAGTTGTCTTCAAAGTGGTTAAGCAGTGGACAGAAATCAATCAACCTAACCTTGACTACAGAAATTAGCCAAATGAATCAATTTCAGTCGGGTGATCCATGTAATATTCAAAAAAATGTAACAGTATTATTGCTATCTCAAACGCACAGTAAGAGACTGAAAGAAACAAACACACGATTGAAATAAAAGATTACCGTGCTGATTAACGATCGGCAAGCGAAAATAAGAACATGACACCATTATCAATGATCACTACTAAAATGTCTGAAGTTTCTGATTTTTCTTTTCGGTGCTAACAGTATTTTAAGTTGTGCTCCTAAAAGTTTTAGCTGTGCGCCTAAAATCTCGTCAGTGCGCCTAGAAATTTATATCTGGTAGCACAGGTGCTCCCAAAGCCAAAAATAAACTTTCAGCCCTGCCACGACATGCCAAATGAAAGATGCAAAGTGAAAGGAAGAAAGAGCCTAATCAAAATTAACCCTTTAAACCCTAACAGTGATCAGCATCAAATTTCTCCATGTAATATCAATGCTTATTCAACCCCTGAGGTCATATGAGAATTAATGATATGATCACCCAAGGTGAATCTTCTTGATATTTTAATACTCCATGTAGTACTTTAATTTATAAGAAAAGTATGGGCCCAAGATATTAGGGGTTAAAGGGTTAAACAGAAACTTACACTACAGCTAGACCTGCCCCGGACGGTCCCCCAGGACTGGAAGGGGGAGTAACTTTAACCCATCCAATCACCAACACAGGGGGGCAAACTATGACGCCGTCAAGGCCGAAGCTATTGTCCCCCAAGTACCGTACCCGAATCGGGACGTGGAATGTACGAACTATGTATCAAACGGGCAAAGTACACCAAGTTGCCAAGGAAATGAAGAGGTTGAGGCTCGCTATCCTGGGAGTTAGTGAAACAAGATGGACAGGGGCCGGGAAGGTCCATTTGACGACTGGAGAAACGGTGCTTTACTCTGGTCTGGCAGGTGATGATGCACCACACGAGAAGGGTGTGGCATTGATCCTGTCAAAGGAGGCAGGAAAGAGTTTGAAAGAGTGGGAGCCAATCTCTGAGCAGATTATCTCTGCTAGGTTTGAGTCTAAGTGTCAGAACACTACAATCATCCAAGTTTATGCACCAACGAACGAAGCCGAGGAGGAAGAAAAGGAGGACTTTTACCACCAGCTTCAGTCCGCCTACAATAATCGGAAAGCGAGAGATCTCACCATGGTTATCGGCGATCTGAACGCGAAGGTGGGCTCAGACAACAGGAACTGGGAGGCGTCCATGGGGACTCACGGTGAAGGAGTCATCAACGAGAACGGTGAAATGTTTTGTGACTTTTGTGCATCAAATGGGCTTGTTATCGGGGGAACACTCTTCCCGCACAAGAAATCCCATAAGCTTACATGGAGATCGCCTGATGGGATCACTGAGAACCTGATTGACCATGTGGCTATCAACAAAACGCGGAGGAGCTCACTACAGGACACCAGAGTGATGCGGAGTGCTGATGCAGGATCAGACCATCATCTTGTCATGGTGGTGATCAAGATGAAACTGTTAGCCTTGAAGAAGCCGAGGACCTCAAGGAAGAAATACTGCACTTACAGGTTTAAAGACCAAACTGTAAGGGAGGAGTTTGTCATTTCACTGACCAACAGATATGATGCTCTGTACAACGAACCGGTGGATGAGGAGGAGACGGAGCTTGGTATCGAGCAAGAGTGGACTAAGATCAAGGAAATGTACTCATCCACATGTGAGGAAGTCCTTGGAAAGGCCAAAAGAGAGCGGAAGGCGTGGATGAGTGAGACCACCTGGAGACTTGTCGAGGAGAGACGCATGCTGAAAGCAAAGCTGGAAGCCACCAAGACAAGACAGCAGAAGTTGGCCGCGGTAAAGAGGTACAATGAGAAGAACCATGAGGTGAAGAGAAGCTGCAGGAGAGATAAGAGAAGGAGAATCGACGAATTGGCGCGAGAAGCAGAGGAAGCTGCAGAACAAAGAGATATGAAGAGAGTTTACGATACCACAAGACTGCTTCGCGGGCGAAAGACAGTCCAGAGCAAACCAGTTAAGGACAAGAACGGAGTGGTCTTGACCAGGACAGACGACCAGCTAAACCAATGGAAAGAACACTTCCAGGAAGTCTTGAACAGGCCGGCCCCAGAGAACCCTCCCGACCTAACAGAAGGTCCACTGCTAGACATTCGAATAGGGCAAATCACCATGACAGAGGTCAAGAGATCCTTGAAATCCCTGAAGAATGGGAAGGCTTCTGGGTGTGACAACATCCCCCCAGAAGCTTGGAAGGAAGGAGGGATGGTGTCGGCCAAGGTCCTCCACTCACTTTTGAATAAGATCTGGAATGAGGAGGACATCCCTCAGGACTGGAAGGTGGGCCTGCTGGTTAAACTTCCCAAGAAAGGAGACTAGTGCCTGTGTAAGAACTGGAGAGGTATTATGCTCCTGACAGTTGCCAGCAAGGTTCTTTGTAAGATCATTTTGGAGAGGATGAGGTATGCTCTTGAGGGCAGACTCCGGGATGAACAAGCGGGATTTCGTAAGGAGAGATCCTGCTGCGACCAGATCGCTACATTGAGGATCATAGTGGAGCAGCCCATGGAGTGGAACACTGGGCTATGGTTTTCATGGACTTTGAGAAGGCCTTCGATTCCCTCGATCGAGAAGTGCTCTGGAAGATCTTGCGGCACTATGGGGTCCCTGAGAAAATCGTGAGGATGATCCGTGTCTTTTACGATGGCTTCCAAGCAAGAGTTTTACATGAAGGTGAAATGACAGGGCCCTTCAGCATGAACACTGGGGTTCGCCAGGGGTGCTTGCTTAGCCCCCTTCTCTTCCTTGTGGCACTAGACTGGGTATCTCGACAAGCTTTTGGAGACAACAAGACTGGGATCCAATTTACCCTGCTGCAGAAGTTGGAGGATTTAGACTTCGCTGACGATATGGTTTTGTTGAGTCAGAAGATCACCCACATGAGACAGAAGTTCGCGACGCTGCTAGAACAGGCCGCCAGGGTCGGTCTCAAGATTAACGCGTCCAAAACCAAGGAGATGAGGATTCGGTCCCCAGCAAATACTGGTAACATCAATCGTGTTGGAGAGGTCCTGGAGCACGTATCGGCCTTCACATACCTCGGAAGCCTTATCACCACCTCGGGTGGCACTGAAGAAGATGTTGAGGCCAGGTGCAGAAAGGCACAGGTTGCATTCTCCATTTTAAGACCCATATGGAGATCAAAGTTCATCTCACTGTGGACAAAGATAAGAATCTTTAATTCCAACGTGAAGTCGGTCCTCCTGTATGGATCTGAGACTTGGAGATTAACAAAGAAGATCATCACCCAGCTCCAGACCTTTACCAACCGCAGACTCCGCTACATCTTGGGAGTGTGGTGGCCCAAGAAGATCTCAAACGAGGAGCTGTGGCAGCGGACGAACCAGGAGAAGATCGAAGTTACCATCCGGAGAAGGAAATGGCGATGGATCGGCCACACTTTGAGGAAGCCTGCCACTAACATCACCCGCCTGTCCCTTGAGTGGAACCCTCAAGGGGTCAGGCGGAGGGGCAGACCGAAGAAGTCTTGGAGAAGGACAATCCAGCAAGAATATGAGGACTTGGGGATGTCATGGGATGAAGTGAAACGGAAAGCAAAAAATCAGGTCCGATGGAAGGCTGTGGTGGAAGCCCTATGCTCCGGTCGGAGCGAAGAGGATTAAGCAAACCCTAACAGTGATCAGCATCAAATTTCTCCATGTAATATCAATGCTTATTCAACCCCTGAGGTCATATGAGAATTAATGATATGATCACCCAAGGTGAATCTTCTTGATATTTTAATACTCCATGTAGTACTTTAATTTATAAGAAAAGTATGGGCCCAAGATATTAGGGGTTAAAGGGTTAAACCAGACTGCATATTCGAACAAATCTGCATGACACTGAGAAATAAAAAAGAAACATCAATTGTTGGAGAAGACTGTTAGTACTGTTAATAGTAGCTTGCTCCAGGCTCCCAGGTGGAAGGGCCACAGAACAAAGTTATGTATTCATAACAAGTTATGTAAAGTCAGAGACAAGCTACAGGTGACCCATACAACAATAAAATATTTATTTATAGCATATCTCCCTGGTTGGGATGCTAGTCCATCACAGGATTACCCTTAGGCTAGCATGCAGTACGTTGCTGGAACCCATTTATTCACCTGTATGAAGACAGACTGTGGAACAAAGTTTCCTGTCTAAGGATTGAAATAACATGACAGAAAACTGGGGCTAAGTCTTGAACCAGTGACAGGTTTTGAAAGCGCTAACCACTACTAACACGACCGCACCTCACAATGGGAATGAAGCCAAATCCAAAAGAGTCTGAAAAAATGAGGGAACTGGGAAGAGGAAGGACAAAGAAGAAAATTAATCATCCTTCTTCTGCCTCTACAGTGTACAGCTGTATGTGGGTAATTGGGAACTGACACTGTTTCCCATGCCTCTGTCCAGGCTTAAATGATGCTCTTGTGGTTGATGAAAGAGAAATGTTCTAGCCAAATAAAGTATTTTGGTCTCACTGGTCTAACCAAGGAAGCAGAGACTGTTCTTTGAGATGGACCATTTGTTTTGAAATTTCTCCAGTCAGACCAAAACAACCCAATTCTAACAATAAAAAAATTGCTGACTCAGAGCAAATAGTCAGCAGTTTCTTTTAAAATCATTATAAATTATGTTTCCAGGGCAGGAAAATTCATAATCTTTTTGGGAGATAACACAAGCCTATTCTTGACAGAAATGTTTCCAAGGAAAGTGTAACTCTCATTAACACCGGCACTAAGCATATTAAGTAACAACAAGACCTTGGTATTACCTCATAGAAAGCTCTGCTGTCAGTCCAGTTATGACTGTGGGCATCTTGTAAAATTACCGTACATATTACATTGTCATGGTAGCTGCTGATCTGATCACTGACACAGTCAACAAGTTCACTGAACTGACGGTGTAACATAGGAAAGGGACGTCTGCAGTTCAGACAGAAAAATAATCACTGTTAGTATAAATCTACTAGTGTTCTATCACGAATGCCGTTCTCTGATTGGCTACGCTACTCGCTATCTATTCTGTGATAGATAGTGAGTAGCGATTTTCAACAAAATGGCGCCCGCTTCTTCGCGTTTTCGAAGTGTCTGCGATGAGGAAATAGATAATTTACTTGTTTAGTTTTGAACGACTAGTAGATTTATACTAAAACAATTAGATTATTCGCTCTCGATTTCTATGCGTGATAGTTGATTCGGGCTTCGCCCTCATCAACTATCACGCAATAGAAATCTCGAGCTCATAATCTAATTGCTAATTAGTCAGCTATTTGTATCATTAGATTAAAAAGGCTCAGTCTTTTATTTTAAGGGAGGGTTTGGGGCAGGCGAGCTCTTGGCATCATGATATTACATTTTTAATTAGAATTTGAAACTTGCATGGATGTTATTTTTTATTATACAATGAACAACTGGTGTAAATCTCGCATTGTGATTGGTGGAATGGAGTTTGTGATTAGAGTATAGATGCACACATGACATCATCGAGTGGTGTGACTGGCGCATGTGATCAGAGTCTAGAGTGCAGCCAGAGTGACGGTCAACAGAGTTTTGCTAAGTGTTTTTGCGAGTAGCGGACAAACATAATTATGTAAATTCTTGCAAGAAAGAAAAACTGTCCAATGAAAAATTGGCCAAAGACCATTTACCTCAACCAGGTAAAAGGCAGGAAATATTTGCCTAAATTTGTCGCTGATAACTGACCTGCTGTAAAAATTTTGGGGTCATAACCTAACCTTGGGCTGTCACCTTGTAGTGGTGGTGAGGCTTGGGTGTCTCAATGACGCTAAGAGCTGTGCCGGCTGGAACTCTAGTCCCTGGCAGGTCTAACCACGCCGGATTGGTCGAGGGGTAGAGGCCAGACAAAGAACAGCCCCTGGTCCTTCAGGTTGGGGGTTGGGTGATGGGCCAATCACCCACCCCCTTAAAACAAAGCAGATTACAGAAACCTTAAACACTCAAAGGCAATCTTCTCTTGGGGCCAATGTGGTACCTTGCTTAAGTAAGCTAAGCATGACGCCCTTGAGCCAAAGCCGAGAGGAAGCTCAGGAGCTGAACAAACCACTAATGATACCAAGGGCTCAGATAAGAATAGGGAACTGGAATGTGAGAACGATGTATACTACAGGAAAATCTGCACAAGTTGCGAGAGTGATGAATCAGATGAAGATCCAAATTATAGGAATAAGTGAGTGCCGATGGACAGGAGCAGGTAGAATGAAATTGAGTTCAGGCGAAACAGTACTTTACTCAGGAGGAGATGATGATCAACACATGCAAGGTGTGGCAATAATGATGACAAAAGAGGCAACAAAGGCTCTAATTGACTGGTCACCAATTAATGAGAGAATAATAAAGGCAAGACTCTACTCTAAGTTTGTCAAGCTTACGATGATACATGTGTACGCACCAACCAATGATGCTGATGAGCAAACGAAAGAAGATTTCTACGGGAAACTACAAGAAGTAGCCGAACAGGTACACAAACATGATATGTTAATCATCACTGGAGACATGAAAGCAAAGGTGGGAAACCTTGTCAACGGCCTTGAAAGAGTAATGGGAAGACACGGGCTGGGCACCGTTAATGATAATGGAGAAAGACTGAAAGAATTCTGCGATTTTAATGAAATGGTTATCACTGGAACAGTATTTCCTTACAAGGAAATTCACAAGCAAACCTGGGTGTCGCCCGATGGAAGAACAAAAAATCAGATAGATCATACTCTGGTTAACAGAAGATTTAGAACGTCAGTGTTAGATACCAGGTCCATGAGGTCAGCAGATGTGGGCAGCGATCATTACCTTGTACGATCAACCATCAGGTTAAAGTTCAAAAGAGCACCGTTTACAAAGAGTACCAAGAAGAAGTTTAACACACAGAAACTCCAAAACAATGATATACACAGAAGGTTTAACATACAGCTGAGGAACAGATTCCAGGCACTAGCAGTAGAAGAGCCAGTGACCGGGGTAGGAGAGGAAGAAGAAAGAGATGAAGTGGAAAGGAAAAGTGAGATAATGGAGAAAGCTTATGTACAAACGGCAGAAGAGGTCCTAGGGTATAAGAAAAAGAAAAACAAGCCATGGTTAAGCCAGGAAGCTTGGACTCTGATAGACCAAAGGAAAGCCATCAAACAGAAGTTAATTGGTACAAGATCAGAGAGGCAAAAAAAGAGATGGCAAGATGAATACCGACAGACGGATAGGGAAGTTAAAAGACAGGTTAGGACGGATAAAAGAAGATGGACAGAAGAGATTGCAGAAGAAGCTGAAAATGCGGCTAAACAACAACACATGAAAACACTGTATACCCTGACAAAAGTATTAAGCAACGAAAGGCCAAGGCAGAGTGCTGCAGTAATAGACAAAAACGGCAAGATCCTTAATGATAAAGAAAGTAAAACCAAACAATGGCTGGAGCACTTCTCTGAAGTACTAAATAGGGAGAAACCTAGCAATCCAGTAAGCGGAATTGAGACAGAACTGCCGGATGAAATAGAAGAAATTGATACATCTGAACCCAGCAGGACCGAAGTAAGGAAGGCAATAGGGCATCTGAAAAATGGCAAAGCACCGGGAATTGACAACTTACAAGCAGAGCTGCTTAAAGCTGACATTGACTATGCTACCACTAAAGTCAAGGAGATCATAGACATAGTGTGGAGAGATGAGAAGACACCAAGAAAATGGAGAAAAGGACTGATTGTCAAACTGCCGAAAAAAGGAAATCTGAAGGAATGTAAGAACTGGCGTGGAATTACGCTGCTGTCACTTGTCAGTAAGGTCATGGGGAGAATCGTGATCGACAGGATACGAATTGGGGTAGAGTTGAAGCTCAGAAAGGAACAAGCAGGTTTTTGACCAGGTAGAGGAACTACTGAGCAAATTTTCATATTGAGAAATATCATCGAACAGTCAATAGAGTGGCAGTCATCATTGTACGTTAACTTCATAGATTTCGACAAAGCATTCGATTCAGTCCACAGGGATAGCCTATGGTTGATTATGAGAAGCTACGGCATACCATCCAAGATAATCAACATGGTGAAAGCACTTTATGATGACTTTCAATGCGCAGTAGTGGATGGCCAGGATACAACGGAATGGTTTAAGATCAAAACTGGAGTGAAACAGGGCTGTAACATGTCAGGTTTACTATTCCTACTAGTCGTTGACTGGGTAATGAGAAATACCTTGCAAGAGGGGAACACCGGTATAAGATGGAAGTTCACCACAAAGCTCGAGGATTTAGACTTTGCAGATGATATAGCCCTTTTGTCATCAACCAGGCAGCACATTCAGACTAAGACCGATAAGTTGGCCCATGAAGCAGAAAGAGTGGGACTGAAAGTCAAATGAATGTAGACAAATGTAAACTGCTACGAATAAATTCGCAGAACAACGATGTGGTGGAGGTAAATGGACGAGGAATAGAGGATGGCGATAGATTTGTGTACTTGGGTGTTACAGTTTCCAAAAAGAGGGCGAAGGCACTGAAGACATCCACAACAGAGTAGTCAAAGCAAGAGGGGTATTCTTGAGATTGAAAAAGATTTGGAGTAGCAACAGCATCAGTCGACGAACCAAAGTCAGGCTATATAAGACACTGGTAAAGCCAGTCTTGATGTATGGCTGCGAGACGTGGAAAATGAATAAAAGTGATGAAAACAAAATCGATGTCTTCCAAAGCAGATGTCTTGGACGGATATTTAAGATATGCTGGCAGGAAAGAATTACAAACAAAGAAGTCCTGATGATGGCTGAGATGGAAAATCTCAGTGAGGACGTGCGAAGGCGGAGATGGAAATTCATTGGCCACATCATGAGTAAAGAACCGAATAATGACTGCAGGACTGCATTAACCTGGACACCGGAAGGGCGACGAAAACGGGGCAGACCAAGGACAACATGGAGGAGGACGGCGGAGAGGGAAAGGGAAAAGGCTGGATGGAAGAATTGGAGTGAGGTACAAATCACAGCGGCTGACAGAGCTGATTGGCGGAGTTGTGTTGAGGCCTTATGTGCCACATGGCACGAAGTGGATAGGTGAAGGTGAAGGTGATAAATTCCTTCTGGAATAAAGGTTAGTTTTGAAAATATTGTTGGTGAAATTCGTTCGGATTTTAAATACTCTAATTTAGAGAATTACAATTGTGTGCATGCATAAATGGTCTTAAAGTTTGCTTGAAAGTTTTTGACTTGGCTCAGTCAACGTGATACTCGCTCACGAAATGTGGTCAAAAAGTCTTGGTTATTGTATAAACAAATAGATTTCATTTTGCCATGGGTCTGTACTCTGATAATGCCCAGATGATGTAAAAATGTGGTAAGAACAAAGAATATGCTACAAGCCGCAGGCGAGTAGTGTGACTGATGTTCTTACCACACTTTGGCATCCTCTGTGCGTCATCAGAGTACCGACCCATGGCAAAATGCGTGTATGAATAACTTCATAGTACATTATTCTGTTGTTCAAACTCTCCTTGAACAGGAAATTTACTGGTAATCTGTTATGCTTTACATATTAAGAACTTTACAGCTGCTGGCATGTCACATTACCTTGGCTCAGAGCCCAGCACATCTTCATAATGTACCAGGTGATTTCTAATGAATACAGCACTGCCAAGAACAGTGTACAAACAGTCCACACTGCAGAGTTTGGGGAAGTCCAACAGCAACTGGAATAAACGACACCATTTCATGAAATTATAAGGCTATATAATAAAGGTTATAATAAAGTTATTATTACAATCATATATATACACATATATAATAATTATTATTCATTACATTACATTTTACAAATAACAACTCTCAATGTCACAATCATACTTGAAAAAGGAAATTCCGAGCCCCCTAGAAGGATAAAACTGATAGGATCTGCAAAAGGATTTTTTTCGATTTTGACCCAAGAAAAAAGTGATTTGATCATTCACGCAAATAAAAAAAAATTCTTATATCATGTAGTGACTACACTTTAATGGTAATTTGAAAGAACTGCCAGTGTTCCTTTACCCGTTATTGTCACCAACTGGTACCCCTTGATTAACTTATAAGTAGGGAGGACTAACCATTTGTACATGTAGTAAAATACAATCTGTACCTGTGTTAATCTTGAATGATAAGACTTGAGACAGGCTTCAAGTGAATCAACAAATGATGATCTGACCACATGAAAGAGTTTTCCACCATAGCTGCTTGCTAGTGGAAGGATGTCATTAGCTCCTTCCATAATAACAGCACAACACTATGCAGAGAAAGAACACAGTCAGGCTATATTCATTATTGGTAATGTACGTAATCAGGGCTGACATTTTAAGTTTTGAGCCACGTGGTTAGGGCGCTGGACTTGAAATCCGGTGATCCTAGGTTCAAGTCCCCCTCTGACAGCTAGCTGGAGTTTTTTCTCGGTAGACCCGAGTTCAACTCCTCGGATGCGCTGGTAAATAGCCAGCCCGGTCTGCCTCCTGCCAGTTGGGATTTTTAACTATGTTATTTTCAATTTAAATTATTTCTTTGGGAAGTTTAATGCTCGGCCCCACTAGCGCTTGTGCTATAAACACTGCCGAGGGTAAATAATAATTATAATGAAAGGTTATTCATATTTATTTATTTGCATCTGATTTTTTTTTTTTAATCTCTCTGACCCACCCATCAATTGTGTAGGATCCTTTAGGCCTTTTTGCAGAATTGTCAATTTTTGGTAAATTCAACAAACATCAGTTGCATTACCAAACTTTTCATAGTGCAAAACAGCCCATACTCTATTTACTGAACATTAGCAGCCCTGAATATAATTATTGTACACAAATCTTTAAGTTCCATTTCATTCTGGTTTCAAATTTTGTCAACATACACGTACTCTATTCAATACTTCACGCCATGCACAGAGAACTTTCCATGAAAGAAGTCTTAATAAAACTAAAGACAATTTTCTAGACAGAAGTACATCAGACCTTTGCAATTCTTCTGGGATAATCTTGTTTACCTCCAATAGTGTCATCTGAAAACAATCATACATTAAGTAAAAACTCTAGGCAAGGTCTGGTATAAAATCCAGAATAAAATTTGTAGACCATTTTGTAACAATAGCGCAGAATGACATCCAAACCTCTAAGTTTAACTGCAGGAATCCTCTTTGATGTGTTATATGACTGGAGCTCTTCATCAAGAGCCTTTTCACAGCTCTGTTTTATACTTTCACTAAGAGCCATTGAAATCTTAGATATATGACTCTTAAATTCATCTCGCCAAGGCCACTGTGACAGCTGAGTTTGTGATGAGCTACTAGAACTGCGGATGGGTTGGGAGTCCAGTCTACTTGCGCCAGAACCTATGTGAAAACAATAAACATCGGAATGCATTTTAGTTTATCAGAGCCCTCTTTCCGTAACTAAAAACCAGTAGATGCAAGAAAAATGGCAAGTTCCACAATCTGTTTATTACAGGCAGGTTCATTTCCAATCTACGTGTAACTAATTGTGACACAACTACCTGTAATAGAACAGAACAAACACTTTTATTTAGCATCTAGACCAGGGAGGGAGGAGGGTGCAGAGTGCACAGCCTTTGATAGTTTTATAACATTTGAAACATGTAAACTAGCGCCACCAAAGTTCTTTACTTTTTCAGAAATTTATCTGGCAACAATTTGGTGTGGTCTACAGGTCACTCTTCATTGAATATGAAGTAACTATTAATGGCAACCAAATTTTGACAAGTAGGTTTTTCAAAAATTGGAACGTTCCTGTTTTTAGGAACAAATGTCAACTTGCCTTTGATATCTTTCAGTATTTATTATTATTTTTATTGGTGTTCTCCTATTAATTTGTAATGGTTACTTTTTGGTGAGGTTCGTATCACAACAGAGTCAACTCAAGCTTGGCTTCTACTCAAAGGACAGGATAATAATAAGCAAAGAACTGTAAAATGAGCTATTTAGTAGGACAAAGTCATGTCTACTAAAATCATCTTTTGATTTTTGTTTGTAGTCAGTCTATGCCATGCATGACCAGTATTCCCGAGAATGAAACGAACATTCAAATTTCTCTTTGAAATGGCATGCCCGGGTTTGAATGGAATCCTGAAGATTTCTCTGGAAATCATTCTGAAAAAGATGCATTAACCGAAAAAAAAAAATTGAAAAAACTCAAAATACTTGAGAATCAATAATACTTAAATGTGAAGAAAAATTCATAGCTTTTTACTGTTAACAAACTAGGGAAATTTCTATGGTAACTCTGCAAAGTACTGGTCACAAGTCATGTCGATCGACTGTAAAAATCTCATGCTAAATTCAAATTGTGCTTCTTTATAATTAATTATGTTAATTTACTAGTTGTGGGACCTTACCAAAAGGTAAAGGCAAGTTTCCTTCTGCAACAAAAAGTGTTGAATCAGCACTCTTTTTGGAGCTGTGGCGACTGGGATTCCTATGCCCCAACACTGGGCTAGATGGGCACCTTGTGGCATTCTGAAGATTACCCACTCTACAACCTACAATAAAATATGTTAAAAATACTGATATTAGCCAAGAACATGT
Organism: Pavona decussata; assembly: GCF_977016875.1. Taxonomy (NCBI): domain Eukaryota; kingdom Metazoa; phylum Cnidaria; class Anthozoa; order Scleractinia; family Agariciidae; genus Pavona; species Pavona decussata. The sequence continues at coordinate 3,791,720 of NW_028145434.1, read as the reverse complement.
AAGGTGCAATGAATCTTTCCAGTACAAGAGTTGAAATGATTAAAATTTTATCATCACCTCCCCTTAAAATGCAAGTGACCTGGCTCACCTTCCTTAAAATGTAAATGGCCTACACAAAATAGAATTGAACTGAACAAAATCAAGAGAAGCATTCATGGTCGTAAACAAAAGAAGTCAGTCAATGATTAATTCCTCTTTTACGTCAGCAGGTGCCTTCCATTTCAAAGAAAAATAACTGGCCAATTACGTGCTTTTTTTTTTCAGCCTTTAGCTCCAAAACTAAAATGAATTAATACAGAACTACATTGTACATGTACAGCACCATCTGAAATCATTTGGATATCGGCTGCAGGTTTCACAAGGTGGACACAAGGGTAGTGCTCGTGGTTTGCCCTTGTGTCCACCACATAAGAAACGGACGAAGTACGGTGTACAATACAAAAAGGAGACGAAACCTAGGAAATCACGCATTCTTCAATGGCCGTACATCTTTTGTGCTCTTAATTGCCTTAAGTTTGTTTCTTTCTAACAAGATAAGTGGCAGTGTTGTAGGTTAAAATGATTTTAACCTAGGTTGATTTGTATTTTCCTTGAACTAAGGTTGGGTAATTTACATCTGAAATAAAGGAAAGTACAAATCAACCTAGTTGAAGTCATTTTAACCTACAATAGCAGTCTCTACAAGAAAAATTTTAGATTATTTGGAGCAACTACAATTGAAGGGCTGGGGGCATAACCGCCTTATGTCGAATGTTGGGCTTTTTTTTTTTTTTTTTTTTTTCAGATATGTCTCAATTTTTGCATGTGGGCTTCGTTTTAGTCAACAAACACAGCCCTGTATTTTTTTTTCGTTCATTTGCTCTTCGTTTTTGAGAAAAAACGTATGCAAAAAACTCAGTTTTCCTAGCGGCATCTTTTGGAGATCTTTTGTTGAACGAGAAACAAAAGAAACCTTTTGTTTCGCTGAACAATGAAGTCAGCGAAGCGTCGGATAAGCCGCTCGCTGTTCGAGCCGATACAAGTAATGTGTTGGTACAATTGAAGTGCTTTTATTGTTGCTGTTTCGTCGTTGGCGCAAGCGATTGACTCGCTGAACCAAGGTCCGGAGTCGATTACATTTTTGGTGCACCGGTTCGACACGAGGACAGTCATTTTTTTTTCTCTTCTTTTTGAAACCAAAACATCCGTTAAAAAAGTGCTTTCGAAACTGCTAAAAAAATACAGGGCAATGTTTGTTGACTAAAACGAAGCCCACATGCAAAAATTGAGACAAATCCAAAAAAAAAAAAACAGCCCAACATTCGACATAAGGCGGTTATGCCCCCAGCCCTTCAATTTCAAGGCAAAAGAAGGTCTATTGTCAATTGACTTACATAAGGCGCTTCAATGTGATTGACAGCAATGAAAAATTAAATTCTTTGTTGGGTTTGAACCAAGAGAATTTTCAAGTTATCGAAAATTACCATGACACACCTGTTTCCTCAGTATCTGGTCTTTGACTTGTAACTGCTTGAACGAGCCTCTCTAGGGCAAGCACTGCAGTAAAGCAAAGTTTATAAGTCAAAAGGTTTTCATTTGTATCACTCTGTTTTCCAGTTGACACACAAGAGCCTCTTCGGCTGCCTGACTCTTGTTCCTCACTCAGTTTACCACTAGATACATTAGAACCTCTACGGCCGCCCGACTGCCGTTCCTCGTTAAGTTTGCTGCTCAACACATGGGAGCCTCTTCTGCTGCCTGATGGCCGTTCAACCTCACTTAAGGATCCTTGCTCTTGAGATTTCTTATTGACAACACAGGACTCACACACAGCTTGAAGTTCTTGTGTTATTGTCACTAAATATGAACCATGAATGAACTCAAAACTGGGCACGCTTTCAGGAAAAATGCCCTCCTGCAAAATCATTGCATCCTCATGTATCATGAGTTCAACCGCTCTGCAAAGCTTCACAAATGACACAACATCACCAGGTACTTCACTCTCAGAAGGACTAAGGCAACCTGCTTTAACATGTTGCAATAAAGATTCATTTCTCACAAACTGGTCCATCTGTTTCCGCCGATAATTCTTGTAGCCCTTCCAGATTTCATTGGCAGGATAAAGAAAACATAAATTGTGTAAAAGGTTCATTTTTCTTTGATCAGAAATTAGCTGGCTATCTTCATCAGACAGAGGAAGGTTTGCAAGCAGTGTCCACATTCCTTTGCGCAGCTTACTTCGGATAGCTTCCCACAACAAATCTGTGGCTTGTTCACTTTCTATGACGATGGTGTTCAAAGGTTGCTCCTCTTGTTCACCATCACCAGCTTTTACTGGACGACCAAATGGCATAAGGATTCCTTGATTGGAGGCAAATTGCACTAGGTCATCAAAGATGGACTCCTCTTGGCCAGGGTTTCGCTCTAGTGCCTGAATCTACAAAGCAAACCAAAAACAACATTTCATGTAAACTGTAACATATAAACAAGACCTTCCATCACAGTAGATTGTATATTGAAAGTACAAGTCCAAGCCCATAATTACATAAAAATAGCATTGAAGATGAGTGATCTTAGCTTTACATGCACCATAAGTATATACCTGCCAACTTTTTCTGACTCAAAGGCATGAGACGTTTAACCTGGACTTCAGAGAGCAACCAAAATCTACAACTTACATCCCTTACCAAGACGACTAGCATTCTCATACCTTTCCTTTTAATGCATCAACAACATACTAACCCTGTCCCAGAAACGGCTGGTTTGAAGACAGTTTGAGTCAGAAAAAAGTTGCACAATTAAAGGGAAACAGTCACCTTTGTGACCGTGCTGACCTGGACACTAGTTTTGTCAGTTTGAAAAACGTCCACCTCAACCCGAAATCAAAAGTACTCGTCGAATACATCTAGAAATCCGCTTCAATCTTCCCAGTGTTTTATCGGATTTTCAATCTTTTACAGGAAACCTGTTTCTGAGTATGCTTTTGCTCATCCTATGGTATTATTTTATCATATTCGGTTAATAACAGTATGGATCGCGTCTCCAACGGAACATGAAAAGAAGAGGTGGAAAACGTGAGGGCGCCAGGCGGAAGAAATCGCCTGCGTTGATCAATATAACGAGAGAAATCAATCAAAAACATTGGAAAACAAATCTCCATTATATTTATTTGGAAAATCACATTTTCTCAACCTGGCGAAAGGTTCGTGCGGAGGGAATCTTCGTATATGATTGGAACTGCGCGTCATAGCTGCTTGGTTGGAGCTCAGACAAAGACAAGCTTCGGTACACAGTCGATTACTGTATCTCCTCAATAAGGAAAACCTCTCTTAGAACCTTGTTTTCTACGGGTGGAGCAAGCGTTCTCGCAATGACATGGGTTTGTTTCCTAAATTTAGATAACGGAGAAGTTGTAGAAACGAAATTATAAAACGCAAAATATATGACTGAAAGCAGAAATAAAGCTTACTTGTAGTTTCGCTTCAAAGTCGTTTCGCTACACTGCAGTTCAGGCGATTTGCTACGTTTTAAAATTGACATATTCTCTAATATTTGAACTCAATTTGCTTCTTATGCAAACACTGTGAAAAGTAGAAACAGCTAAGATAATTTTTCACACGACCGGATACCGAAATAAACAATTAAATGATTCTTCGACTTCAGAGGTGTTCGTTGACGTTTGGCTTTCCCTGGACAAGTCCATCAGTAAATTTTCCATGGTATCAAGAAAATGAGTGTTCTAATATGACATTAGGTCTATAATCACTATAATAATTTTGACTGGCAAACACTTCGACTGGACAAGGTTAGTTAAGATTTTTCAAAGGATGTGCTTCTCAGCACGAGACTTGCGGATGAAGTGTGATATGCAAATCAGCTAAGAAATGGTATCTAATGCGCATGTGCACCAAGTGACCGTGTCCCTTTAATGAATGGGGCTGTGCAGTAATCTTAGGGGCTGTTTACATGGAGGGAGGAGGATCCTAGCACTAGGAAGATCCTAGAGGGCGGATCATCCTAGCGCCATATGTTTTCTGTATTCAGTTTACATGCAAAAAGTTGTACTTGGCCCTAGTGCTAGGATCTTCCTAGAGATAGGATCTTCCTAGCTGAGAGATAGGAAGATCCTAGTACTAGGAAGATCCTAGCTCCATGTAAACTACCTTCCCTCCTAGTACTAGGAACAAAAAAGAACAAAATGGTGGCAGCCAAACGTTCAGCTGCTAAAGGCCGACAATTTTTCTTCTTTTCCTTCTCCACATGGTAACCACTCCGACTGAAATTTCTGCATGTAAACCAAATGAAAAGTTGTTTCGCCTTCTAGGATCTTCCTTGTGCTAGGATCTTCCTCCCTCCACGTAAACAGCCCTTTACCAACCCTTCAGTTTCTCTGTTTGTAAATGTCACCAACTGCCGGTAATTAAACTACGCTAAGCTTATCCTTATAACTTATTATCACACACGTAAACCAGCCTTCAAATGTAAACAGCTCTTACCACATTGTTCAAGAAGCAGTTAAGAACTATGGGCTCATATGAACAAGCTTTGGTCTGGGTAACGTTGGACGAAGTCAAAAGATCAACGGCATCTTTGGAGTTCAACCATTCTGAAGGATTTTGATCGCTGTCTTTGGAGATAGTGTTGCAGACATCTACAAACTGCCCCCAGCTTTCCTGCAAGCTGAAAGTGTAAACGTTTCCATCACCTTACAGAAAAAAGTCCTAATAAACTACATACATAAAGCTTAAAACACCTGGAAACCATAGCATGCATGCAATATATTTCTGGAATGTCGCATTTTTGTCGTGAACGAAAAGCAATCAGTTCTAGCCGGTTCTGAACCTCACTTTCCTACCTTGCTGTGTTCTCTTCTAATCGAGCATCAAGTTTTCGAATGGCATCTTTAATCGATCCTTCGTCTAGCGACGAAAAACCCAATCCACTCACCAGCAACGACAATTCACCTATCTGATGCTTTTTCATCTTCGAAGATCTCGACATCTCGGATAACTTCGCTCACTCAACGAAGCGTCACACCACGCCAGATGCACCAGAAACACCCAACAAGCCATAAAAACTTCAACAAACCATTGTTTCTTCAAAATCCAGCTGGCATTTTGAAGTTGAATTGAGTTTGTAGTATTTTGTCAGTTTCGTGATGTTTACATGTACATTTCGCCGGAGGCAGATGGCCAATGCCAGAGATTTCCAAATAAGGTTATCTTAGCCATATATGGATATATCAAGCCGAGTCTCTCGCGGTGACCTATAAAGAGCGGGAAACTGTAAATCCGGAGTGTTTTGTCTGTGTTACTATTTCACTTTCGAAGTTTTCTGGCAGCACAGCTAGAAAGCTACAAACAGATCACGTACGGATCTATACATCGTTGAAGATAAAGGAACAGATAGTGGGGACAAGGAAAAAGTTGGAGTAGGAGCTCTAACTTTTCCTCTGTTTTGATCTTTTTTCAAGACTTTCAAGTCCCCGTGATGGGTGCTAGTGAGGGAGGGGGTACACCCCTATATGGGCTATACAATTTCAAGCGATTCTGTCCTGGAACCGTCCTAGACAGGGTATGGTTGCAAGACTGTCGTCGAGTATTTGGCAATCCGAAATCAGAGACGTTTGTCTGTATTTATTTAGCAGGTCCATAAGTGAACATAAGATCAGTCTCAGGACTATTGTTTTCAGTATCTTTAATTCCATAACCCCGGTAAGTGACAGTGGACCTTTAAATACTGACTATAAATAAACACTTGTGTAACAAAACAAGAGCTAGATGTTGTCCTTTGTCCTAAATAGGAGGCATTGTCCTACACAGGGTAGGTATTTAAGGCTATTTTCGTTCTAATCAGGGCCAGGGTTTCAAACCCCCAGTGGCACCCCTATACCCATGGGTCAAGTACCCCCCACCCAGGAGGGGGTCTGCTGATCACTGACAGATTGAATCATTAATGGTAATTAATTATTACTGGGATGACCCCCAGGCATTAGCATTTTATGAAAATTAATAATAATAATAATAATAAATGCAGATAGTTTTACTGTGAATAATAATAAATAATAACAATTGATTAAAAAGCATGTGCTGTACTAAAATATGAAAAAAATATTCAAACTGTAAAAGACAGGAAGTTTTTGACAAACTGTCATGTGATATTAATAACAGGCAACTTTGTCATATTGCATTTCAATTATTTACATAATTATTATATTCAAATTGTGAAAGACAGGAAGTTTTTATATAAACTGTCATGTGATGTTAATAAAACAACTGTCAAATTGCACTGCAAAAAATTTATAATTTAATTCAAAATGTGAAAGACAGGAAGTTTCTGATTCAAACTATCATGGATGTAAATAAAAAAGGTATCTGATAGAAGAAATACATAAATGTGTCAGAAATTGAAAAGGTACTTATCAAAGTATTGTATCTCACAGACTTAGTGGCATATCCAGGCTTCAGATAAGTACTAGGGTCTCTGCACTCTTGAAATGTTTGAATTGCTACTCTTTGCTGAAATTAAATATCTCAGTCCTATAGGCCAAGGTTTGGAAAAACATTAAGGGGGCTCCCTCCATAAATTCATCACTGCCTCAATACAATTTCAAAGCTATGCAGTTCAGAATTGGTGATTTCATGTAGAAGACTGCAATATTTCTAGTTTGTTGTCTCAATGTTTTGGCTAAATCCATTCAGATGAGTACAGTGGCAACATTATCATTAGAGAATGTAAGAAAAAACAAGGGGTGACTGGGAGCTCTCCCATCTCTTCATACATTCTACCTACACTCAACCAGTTCAGTATTTTTCTCAGTAATAATATGCCATCTAGATGGAGGTGGGAGGAATGATAAATACAATAAAATCTGCAATTCAACAGCAACAAACTGATGAGTGGTGCCGGATCACTCGTAGACCAAGATCAGCAAATTATTTCAAATGAAAATTCTGACGGCAGACTGATCCCAGCGGCGAGGTGATGAGCTTGATACAATAAACAACAAAGGCTAGAATAACTGAAATATATTTGTTTTAAAAAAACAAATTTTTGCCCAATATTTCGGTTTGCAATACAAACCTTCCTCGGGGGCTAAACGCAAAAGAAAAGTGAGAAACATAAAAGGATTGTGAGAGCTGATAAAACACTTAACCCATAATTACACCCCAATAATGACCAGCACCTAAATTCTCCTTACAATATCACCACTTGTTCAAACATGAAGGTGATGAGAAAAAAAGATATGATCAACGATAAAATGCTTTCATTCTCCCAACCAAGTGCTGCTATAAGAAATATAAGGGTGCATTTGATTGCCCCTATTCCAGAACAGAAATCCATACAATGATAACAAGAAATCCTTAGCCTCAAAAGATGTTTTTGAAGTTACTGAAGTACAAAATTGCTCTGACTTATAATATTATTATGTGTCAGCAAAAGTTTACAGAAATTTTATCTCTTTCCCTCCCCATTTAATGAAAAAGAGAAATCTAACAACTATTTCGCTTATCATTATTATTCCAGACTACAAATGATTGAACACAACCTAAGGTTAACAATGAGGAGAATAATTATGCATAGTGATAGTTGGACTTCAAGGCTAGGGTTAATTAACAATAATAATCGTTAATTAACCCTAGCCTTATTATTGCACGAGCGCACATTGGATATGAGATGATAGATAGCCAGCGAGGCAAGAAGCGCAGAGTTGGCTATAATCATCTCATATCCAACAAGCGCGAGTGGAATAATTGTTTCATTAAAAACAATCAAGAAATGTTGTAGGAAATGGCTGGTTTCGCTAAGCAAGAACAACCAGAAGATCGATATTTCTCAGGCATGGTATAATGGCTCATATACCATGGCCGCTAAGCCAATCAAATCACTGATGGACATGCATTATACGATGATCCAGTTTTTAATAACAGTAAATATATCTTACTAGATGTTTTGGTGGGCAGTTTCACCATCTATTTCTACAAGCTGTCGTATTTTGACAAGCCTGCAGAGTGAGTCAAAATACAATGAGTAAAGATATACAGCAATACTATATACACCAAAACATCTAAGAAGATTGAGATATTTATTATCTATTACTTAATAATTTACTTTTCTGATTAGAAGTAAAGAAGACTTACAGGGAAAGCCTGATGTGCATGCACATTAGAAAACCTTTCTTTATATACTGTATGAATTCAGCAATATGGTTTTTACAGTACAAATAACTTACTGTACAAATATTGAATCAAATTTGTACTCACTTCGCTCTTTATTCCAACAGTACAAAATGCAGTTGGATAATAAATACACAGTACTAAGCGTTCACTAACATATTTTTCATCAGTTTTTTTTTTCATGTTATAATTTAGAAATTCAAGCCTTGTTTCTTGTGCAGAATGGACATGAAATCATGCAAATTAATATTGTATCATTTCAAGTGCAAGACACAATTTATTATTAAGACAATAAGCACAAACATCATGATTGTTTGAAATTCATAACAAAGAATTGCCTATAGCTAAGAAGTATTAACAGTCATTTTTCTGGTGCCCTCAAACAAAAAAGAATAAACCTTTTGTTTCATTTGCTAGGAACTGCTGGTCAAAGTAAATACATTCAGGAACAAATGTGGTTCCAGAAAACAACCATACCAACTCTGGTCCATGGAAATTCCCAGGAGGATGCGGCTCTCCAAAGCCAAAAGGCTACATTGGAATTTCGAGGGGGGGTTGGGGTGGGGACGGGAAGCAAATATACCTTCTATGGGAGGAATATACAGGATAAATTCTGGAACAAACAAATATTAGTCTTGGTGAAATTACAAAAGGAATATTGGAAACAAATCTGCTGTTCTTAAGTCAGGGTTTACTTCAAGGGTTTGAGTATTTTGGGTAAACAAAAAGGTTTTTCTACACTAGACATGTCAAGCAGGGATGAAAATGACCCCAACCAAAACTTAACTTAAAAAAATTTGCAGTTTCTGGATATAACTTTAAGATACAGTGTAATTATAACACAATTAGTTTGTGTAATATGACCAACCTACCTAGGAGCTGAAGTCATACTCAAACTGGCAGCTTTAAGTTAAGAAAGATCGACACTGAACAAAAAAATTTGGTGTTGCTTTCAAATTCCCCATAAAACCTTGAATTTAATCATTTTACAGGGTTTTGCAGGGAACAGCAAAGAAATGTAACAGTATATACAGACATGCAGGGAATCATCACAGCTTTGATAATCAGAACTATTGTTTTCTGATGCTCTAATCGCTGTAATTGCTGTCAGTGTATGCTTAAGGTCCCTGATTATTGGGGTATTTGATATATCGATTGTTTGATATTTTTCATATTATTTACTGTGCACAGTAAGCAACCGTTATCTGTGGTTTCTGAACTCCTGGGCAGGACGCGACACTCTGTTCTCTGAGAACAGACATCTATCCTGGACATAGAGCCTACGGATTTCAAGCGTAAAGTTAAAGAAACTTTCTGAACCTGAACTGAACTGAGACAGAGGATATGATCTACCAGCAGTCATCAATCACCTTTTACCCCATGATAAAAAGGTGAGATAAAAAGCCGTGCTTTTACACTTCATTTCGCCGATGAAGCTTCTGTGATAAAAGGGGAAGCTCTGAATTTAAAACCTCTCTCTCTGAAGAAAAGAATTTGCAAATGTCATTTTGTTTTCTAGTAGTAACTTTCTTTCATGATGGGGCCAAATCAAATACTCAATTAATTATGCTTAGATCCTAAGATGATTGAAATATAATAATATTATAATTATGTTCAATTAAAATGCAAAGGGGGGAGGGCAGAACCAATATGGACTGGTCATGATTATCATCTAAACCAGAATATTCCATTTAGGTTGCATGTTGCTTGTATTACAGTTAATTGTATTGGCAACATAACATTTGAAATAAGTTGCAAAATGTATTTTCTCAACCCAAGAAAATTAACTTTTTCAAAGACACACTTGCTGAGCTTCATAAAATTAAATACGAAATGAAACACATTTGAAATAAGCTAGAGTGAGTCGATTTCCTTTTAAAAATTAAAGAACATTATTTTGATTGTATTTAATATCAGAAAATACTTTCAAGTGAAGGCAGATAAAAATCTTAAAAATTTATTTTTGTAATCATTTTAACATCATTTCTACACCATGACAGCACATGCTACCTAAAAAACACGGTTAAAATTAAGTTATTCTAATAAGTGAAATTCTTAATTAGACTAAGATCAATTTCAACCTTTTTCAACGCTTTTTTTGCCTTCAAATTTAGTCATTACTAACAGTGGAAGAGCAAATGTGGCCGTAGTTTTCAATTTTCACCCTAGCCTCAACAGTGCACGGAGACGATTCCTTCAATGTGTGCCAAAACCGATCGGCAAACGATCAATATTATTGTTCTGGAATCTAATGAGTGTTATCTCATATCGGAGTTAATTTAAAAGAAATCTCTTGTTCTAGACATTTATGGAGCGTATATACAAGCTACAACATAGACCGAATATTTTAAAACGTTGTAACTGCAGAAAAAAATTGTATGCTCTTTCAATTGACGATCTCGTGTGAAATCAACTAGCCAAACAAAAATTACTCAAAAACAGAGGAGTTTTAAACGGAAGTAGCTTGAATTGAAAGGTCAATTTTGCTAAAATGTCTAGATTAATTAATCCACCGCATAAGCCAAAAAAGATTATTAAATACCGACGAAGATGGGCAGTCACAATACTACAAATTCGCTGAATTTTTTCCCCTTAAATAATTGCTATAAGACAATGCTACGAGCAACAAAATTCATAATGAGCTTAACCTTAATTGTGACAACTTTCAATATTTAGAAAATTAAAATGAAAGCAGGAAAGGCCGGTGAATGATTATGATAAATAGGACAAAACGACAAAAAGGCCGAGTACTAACTTAATCATAAAAAAGTTTTCATTCTAAGCTTAATACGGCTAAAGAGGCTTCAATATTTCATCCACAAATCGAGATTATTTCAATAATAAAAAAAGCTTAAAATCTCCGATTTAGGTTTTGGAAATGTACAGACTTAATTTTATTCAAGACAAGGGGGAGACCGACCTCCTGCACCTGGTGTATGTAAACACAAGATGTAAACATGAGCTTACGGCGAAGTTTTCTCCTCAAACTTGGACACTGACTTTTGCTCTTTCAAAGATCTTTGACGCTTAAGGGTCTCATATACGGTTAAATAAATATAATAACAATAAGCCTGTATATGGATAGTGCACGCTTCGCATATTTTGAAAAGGATATATGCAACTAAATCGCGAAGCCATGCTCGAGAACCAGATTGTGATAAGCTTTGTAGGCTTAAAGGTCAGGTCCAGCAAAATGTACAGTCAGATAAAAGAACTCCCCGTTGAGGCCTGTATCCCTATAAGTTCCCTTCTTCCATTAGTTTGTTCAAGTTTTCAACGATGTTTTTCAGTATTATACCATACGGTCCTTTGCGATCCGCTTGGAATATCTTCTCTAACCTATCGCCGTTGGCATAGTAGTTGAAAACATGATCAACTCGTCCGTGCGATTTCGCAGTGAGATGGCGTTCGATTATTTGATGCAACAGGCTTCGACAGTCCTCCAAGGTCTTGGTTAAGAATATCTTATCGAACGAAAAATCTACCTCGTAAAAACTAATCAAAGTCATCGCTGCAGAGCGGAAATTTCTCCTGAATTTTTCAGCAATCTGAATTTCCTCGCGGTTGAGCTGATCATTTCGGAACAAAATGCTGATCTTTACCACTATTTTCACCAGGTTCTTCACAAGTTTCTCTGCCTCTTTCTTGTGGCCAGTTTCAAGCTTTGCTAGCCTGTAGAGCTGATCGAGTAGATCGCCAGTAGTGTCGTCGACGAACGCTTTCGCCATATTTTTCGAGGCCATCTTGCCCAAGAGTTTCTTCTGCGCTCGCAGAGCGACACTTTTCGAGTTAAATCCACTGCCCGGTTCGGCAGCTTCCGCCATCGTTGCCCCTGAGAAGAAATAAGCAAGCATAAAGGGTTAATCCTCATCCTGTACACAACAGACTTTTAGAAATTTACGGCAACAAATAATAGAAAGCTGTTAGAACCTGCGTAAGCGCGCCGATTCCGACCTGAAATTGCTCGCGACAGAAAGTGAAATTTTCCAGGGCTTCAAAAGTTTCGTGTCTATTACGTTTCCATGCAACGAAGGTCACAAATTATCAGATAATAATTTTGCAGAGACTGCCTGTGCTTTAAGCGTACAGCAACGCAGCAATGCAGCACGAACTGTACCATAAAAGAACGAATATATGAAATTCAGCAAAATTTACTAAAGCTTCAAGTGATTGACATATATCTGGGCACGTGATATTGGCAGCAAACTAACATGAATATCACTGAAAATGACTTGTTGTCTCCCTAGGGAGTAATCGCTTAAATTTTTCGGCAACCACACGGTTCGAGTGGAAACGGATCGGTTTTTTTATATACTCGACAATAAAGGCTTGTCACTCTTTCTATACAAAGGGCAGAACTGTCGATCGACGTCGCATGATAAAAGAAATTGCTAGGGTCTCGATTTCATACAATTTATTTACACACGTTAATTGTTTTATGACCAAAACCGCACACATTTCCCTCGCCTGTCAGTCGCCGCTCGGAGTCAATGAAAAAGAGAAAAGCTCTAGTTTACATAACAAGGCAGACCATTTTGGATGCTAAATGAGTTCATTATGAGAGCCGTTTTGGACCGCTCGAAACAAAAATAATTCAAATCGAAGCGTTCTTGTTGAACAGAAGAAAATATTAAATCAACAAAACGTTTCGGGAAACCAAAACACGCTTAATTAATAACGACAACATAGCAATACTACCCTAATTTTTAGTAGCAACGCGGAGGTAATTCTAAAAGCAACAGTATGTGTGATTATTTATTTTCAGTTTGTTCGATTTTGATTATAATTAGGACAGGGGAGGCTTGCATGGGGGGGGGGGGAGGGGGGGTGCGCACTGTGATTCCATCTATCACGCCCCTCTGCCTTCAGTCTATATTACAATGTGCTAAGTAGGTTATCACGATCTTGATAGAGTGGAAAATTCACCAATTTCCGGACAACGGAATTAAGAAGACTAGCTTATCTTACCAACCTTGAGCTTTTTAACACTCCGAAACACGACAATACTCCTAACCACTTTTAAGAACCACCTCGAGCAGAACTTGAAATTCCGCTAATGTCAGTCAAACCAGCGGCGGGGCGCGGAAAAAACGGCACCAAGGTAAGAGACAGGCGTCGTAGACATGAACCAATCGCCGCTTTGCGGTTCGCCTGTTATTCTAATGTTGTTATGGCTGTAAATATCGAAATGTTTCTTGTAAACACCGTGGTACGTTGCGAACGTTTTAAATTCGTCTGAGTGTATCGGACAAGCACAGCAGTTTGCGTCATGAAAAAACGAAAGAGTGGAGTGCATCTAAAGTGCCAACATATTTGATCTTTGTGTGCGAGACACCGGGGTATAAGACTTATAAGAATTTCCGACTTAAGTTTATGTTATGATGGATCGATACAAAACAACGATAACTGCAATACCGAGAAGAAAAGATCAGACACATTAACTTGGGAAAATAATTTAAAGATCGAGCACAGCTGTTTCCTTGAAATGAGCATTGAATGTGGAACTATATTTATTTATGAATAACAGCCGCATAAACTGTGGAATTATGGAATGCGATTTCTGTAAGGGACTCCACTATGTGTACAGCCGAGTGCTGATTATATTGGTCTCTATGAAAGGGAAACAAAACGAGGAACAAGATTTTCGGAAGATATGGCCAAATTTCTTTTTGAAACACAACTAAACCATGATATAAAAATCGTCGAGCTAAAACGATGCTTACAAACGGTTCGGTATTTAGTCGTCTCCTCTGAATCGAACCAAACGACGACTGTGAGAGGAAAGATCGTGTTTCCTAAACAATCGGTTGCGCTCTTTAAATATTTTTATACTAAGATTTTGATTCTGATCTGACCGCATGGCCTGACGGGGAACTTGAGGAGAAGCCGATAAAAAAACCTTTCTCCCGACGAATAAAAAGTGTGTTAATAAAGATGAATTTTATCCGCTGGATAGAGCGGATCAGTTAAATCAAAGGAGTTTATCTTCGTGATGACATGAATTCCCTGTATGCTAGTGTTTATCCTACCAGAGACTATCACCAATGGTTGTTGACAGACATTGAGAGCAGAGCTCTGGGTCCAGTTGTTCAAAGCTCGATAAAGCTAATCCTGGGTCAACGCGAACTTTGATTCGAGTTTATTTTCTAATCCATAAGGGTTCTTCCAAAAGAGTTTTGTTCGTCACTTTGCCTCTTTGCCATTAGCTTAAAATGAACCCGCTTTAAAATCATTTTTAACCAGCGAGAACAAAACCTCGGTTCGCTTTTAATCATGGATTAGCGTTAATCGGCTTTCGAAAACCTCAGCCCTAAATTTTACCTCGGCCTTGTTTTGACGACCCCTAAAATTAATAGCATTAAAGTTTTTTGTGTGTTTTGCTCGCTGTCGCAGTTTCTTGCCTTAGCCCCGGTGCCTTTTCTTATTCTTTCAAATTTTTTGAAAAAAATTTTTTTTCCTGCTTACATAAAGACATATATGCTTAATTACACATTAATTTGACAACTGGTGAGAAATGCGTCTCTCAAAAAAACATTTTACATGCACAATGTTCATTACAATAAATTCGATTTTGATAATTTTGACAGCTATATCGTTGAAAACTTTACAATATTTATAGAGGCATCATGCTAGTTTGCACAGAAAACTATACCGCCTGACTATCGACAGAAAATGTCAAAAATACTTCTTGGGTGTTTCAGTTGAGCAGCTGGTTTGGTTTTATTAGCAGGGTTGACAAGGTAATTTGGCTACCGCAAAGAGATTGGAGTGTTGACGTTTTCTCTTGCCCTAAGTCAGATTGACGAAGAGTTAACGTTCGAAACGTCAGCACTCTCTCGAATCTCAGTCTCTTTATGTAGCCAAACTGTAACTTATAACTGTTGATAAAACTAAACATTCGCTTCTACTCCCCATGCAATCGATGCAGCACCACAATCTCTTTAGAAACTAATGCTTGTTTTAAGAAATACTTTCTCGTCGAGAGTTTTCAGAAACGTATCTCATGCAGGTGCGCAAACCTTTCTTTCAACTTTTAACTAACAAATTTTTTTTTTTTTTCAAATTGTGAAGATGCGAACGCAAATTTTGATGGACCTTGAGGAAATACTGCGTCACGTGACGTCTTTTGACCAATAGCACGCGAACGAGAAATGCATGTGCGACAGGAAACGAATCCGGTCTGCTTTAGCTTTGCATTGCTTTGTAATAATATCCATGAAATGAAAGATAATATTTACTAAGAAGTGACATTTTAAGCCAAAAAGCATGTCAAGGCGTCAACAAAAAAATCCTCTTACGGCATAAGGCATGACACTAATTCCCTTGGTCTTAGAATTTTTTATTATTTCGTCTACTCTCGGCTTTTCGCTTTCAACGGTTAAAATTGAAATATAAAAACCTCCTCTATTTCATTTTGTTAAATATTAAAATCAACCTGCATCTTTTTGAAACATTATTCAATAAAATTATGCGCTATACGTAGCTTTCATTTGAATGATAACACTCAAAGATTTCGTCCATTTGGTTTCGTCAACAAAAGGATGTTATTTTTCCACATTTAATTACATAATGCTTGGGGTTTGCACGGTCTAAATCTCCGTCCTAAAAACACCTTTAACGTACCGCCGCCGCCAAGACAAAACTATCACGAACGACAGCATTCATTAAACTATCATTGAATATTATAATCAAGTATTACAGGTGCGCGTTTTTTCCAAACGCTGCTTACTAACGGCGGTTTTTAACAAAGTTTAGGAGTGGTCCACCTTCCTATTAATTGTAACTAATTTCCAACATAAATAACTGATACAATCTTGCACGCTCACATGGCCGAAAAGACTTAAACTTCGTGGTTTGTGTAAGCTAACGAGGACCCTTCAGCGGTCGACCAGTATCGGCCATAAATTTAAGCAATTTATCCGCGTTTACTACAC
Source organism: Pavona decussata (assembly GCF_977016875.1). Classification (NCBI taxonomy): domain Eukaryota; kingdom Metazoa; phylum Cnidaria; class Anthozoa; order Scleractinia; family Agariciidae; genus Pavona; species Pavona decussata. The sequence goes on along the minus strand of NW_028145434.1, from coordinate 3,775,630 downwards.
AAAAGTGTAAAATAACTTACAATCATCCAGTTCATCATCCGAGTCTTGGTCGATCCATAGTTCTGACTGCATGGTTATTGTAGGTTCACTGGAAAGGGCAGTCATCTTTTACCGCTTAAGACTGGCTCTGCTGACTTACGTTCGACTTTGTCTGACGAGTGTTGTGGTTAAACTGATCCGCTCGTGATAATCATTAAAATTAATATTGTAGATACATGACACAAGACAGTCAGCCCATATATATATAGACGGTCACGCAAATGGTATTCGTAGCGGTTATTTTTTTACACTTTCTTTTCATCGATCCCACCTGACTTTGCGAAAGAGTCTCAGCCTTTTTCTGAAAGGAACAAAAATTTTCACTGAAATTTGCAAAAGCTTACGAAACGTCTAACAAATGGCTCATTTTCGGTTGATGATTGTTCGCTTTAGTAAATAATAACCTTATTTATTTCACAGTCTATCTACTTGTTTATAACTGTTTTCCCATTGAGAGCAACACTTTGTTTTGATATAAACATTTTGTATGAGAGCTGATGACCAAAATCTTCAAGGTAAAAAAACCGACAAAATATGGCAATACGCCCGTGAGCCCGTGAGTAAACCCGTTGCTAGACAACCAATCGACTGAAGAAGCGTGTGCTTTGCCATGCAATATCAGATCGGGGCTGGTAATGCACAAGGATGACACGAGGACACTAAAAGATAAGCGGAAAGAAAAGCTATTTTTACACTGTATTGGTACGAAACTTGCATTAGTCCAAACTGCAACAATACAAAATTTACACAGATCCAATCCTTACATACAGGTGTACCCGTTTTGGATTCGTGAAAGTTTCCCACCCGTAGTGACTCGATCCGCAATAAAATTTGCATACGCAAGATTAGTTCACGTTGAAAATAAAGTATACAGGCTACGGCGGGTACAAAATTTCAAGAGATGGGCGTTCCCCATACCACGTATAATCCGAAAAGAGGGCTTATCTGTAAAAATGTTTCCGGATGCTGAACATGACGGATTCGCGAAAGATGCCAAAGATCTCCTAACTTTACTGACCTTGAACGGAAGATGTATTTTACCTTGTGGTAACCGTTACATGAGATAAGGATAGGCACATATTACTCGTTAAAACTGTACGTGATGCAATGGATACGTATCAGTGCGTTCCATGTATTGCTTACGTTTCTCAACATTCCTGTGGTGAAATTTGTTTAAGTATCAGAAAAATTGTTCATTTGTACTTTTGCAGCGGCAGAGCAACTAAAACAAACTAACCAATCAACCAACAAACCAAGGCCAAAACAATAATTATAAGAGCTCAATAATTATTACGTAGGCTAGCAAAGTGTATGATTTAATATACATGCGCGTTCAGTACTTTCAATGTATTGGTTACCTTGTTTCTCAAAAAAAAAAAACCATTAATAAGAGCTCAATAATTTTTAGGTAGGTTAGAAAAGTTTATTTATACATACTCATTCAGTGCTTCCAATGTATTGGTTACATTTCTCAACAACAAAAAAAAAACAACAACAATAGGAGCTTAAAATTAGAAGGTAGGTTAGAAAAGTTTATGATATAATATACATTCGCGTTCAGTGCCTTAAATGTACTGCTTACGTTTCTCAAAATTCCTCCGTTAAGTAACATTGTAATCAGAAAAATTGTTCCCTTGTACTTCGGGCAGCAGAGCAGATGTACTAACAACCAACCAGCCACGACAGTGAGAAACATTGGAAAGCTCAATAATTAATAGGCAGGCTAACCACGTTTACGATTCATTCTGATTTTACAGTACTTTCATGATCGATGTATTGCTTAGTATGATATTATATGCGTTTCTCAATATTCCCCTAATGAAATTGTAATCAGAAAAATATTGTACTCTGAGTGTCAGAGCGGATGAAACAAACCAACAAATCCAACAAACCATTCATGTGAAAAGTTTCGGTAAGCTTTTGGAAATCGCCTGCCTTAATTATTTTACGGCTTTACTGTCTTCCTCTTTCTCCTTGTATAATGTATTTAGTCACCTTTGTAAACGGGTGGTAAAAATTGAAGAAAATATTGAAAGCTTCTAAGAGTGAAGGGTAGTCGTTATTCTTACCAGAGTTCATTCCTTTTTTAGATAGTATTGCAGATACACTCTTCCTCTTCAAGAGCCAGTTGATCAGTCAAAGTATAGATTCGAGTGCACCTGACAAACAAGTTCTTTAATTTCGACCAAACTCGGCCGATTTGGGCCGTAACTTCGCGCGTAAGCGCTGATAATGAAGGTGAAGCAGGCGTGACCCGACAATTTTAAAGAAATTAAAAAACCTTGTAATAAAGTTGACAGCAGTGTTGCACCATGTTTCCTTAATTTCCGGTTCTTGAGTGCGAACACGAGCATTATCAATCAAGTGGTTTTTTTTTCTGGTATGATTACGGCCGGACCTTTACCCAGTTGAAAGGAATGATCGTCCATTGCATTGTACATCCAGAGTTATGCGAAGGGGCTCTGGTGGCATCCTGCTGGTTGAAGGAAGCCGGCAATGTGAAATAACGATTTGCCGGTTGAAGGGAGACAATGTGGAAAAACGATTTTCTGGTTGAAGGGAGACAATGTGGGATAACGATAATAGGGTCAAAAGACAAGTCAGTGCAGAGACCACTTAATTTCATATTACAGAACTGACCCTCCGATCATCCGTTCGAAAGTTCGACTGAAAGTCGGGATGGGCTAATTAATCCAGCACCGCCTCCATACGAAAAACTATAGGCGAGCTCATGTAGGCGAAATACATCCACACTGTACTAAGGCTGAAAACCGTGATTTTAATTTAGTAAATAGGCCAAGTTTGGCAGTGAATATTAGTTCAGAGAATTAACTCTGTAGCATATGTCAACCCGTGAAAACTGATTCCTACTGAGTGTTAGCCCTAGTACATACATGGGGACCTAGCCTTGACGGTAATCGAACACACTCCCTCTGGCCGGATTTGATCTTCCGTCGCTCCATCAACTGCCGATGCTACGAGGCCAGACAGGAGCAAGTCGTGAGTGATGATGGTGGTAATTGCTGCGATATGAATAATAATAAAGGTACAATGAATATTGTGTGCCACAAGTACAAAGGACACAAATGATGGCTCAGAGATCGTGACTGACTCCTGCATGTCCACGTTTGGAGGTGTTACTTTTAATAGGGAAGTATCACGCAAATTTGCTGTTATTTCAAAACCCAAAAATGTTCGTCTGTCAGCAGAAACAACGAAACAATTGTCAAGTTTGTTATAAATTATCACCCCAGTGCAATAAAACTGTCGATTAGTGCCTCTCAGGTCAGAGACAGAGTAGGCCGGTATGGATTGAAACTTGAAAAATGTTAGGCTAGTTGATGTTTTTCAAGTTCTCTCGCATCTTTGTTTCCAAAATGCGCTAAAACAGATCACGAGTTGTTCCCTTTAAGAATTGAGTTGATTTCTTTCCTCTCGTCATTCTAAAATTATTTGGAAGCTGATTGAAGGTCTTATTTAATTTTTAACAAAAGATAATAAAAACCCCACGATACTTCCCCTTTAAAATAGCGCAGATACAGATCAGTAAATTCACGAAAAGCTATAGACCAGACTTTTGTATGGAAACGGGCAGGTTTTGCATGTCTGGCCTTACAAACGCATGTAAAGGGAGGAGGACTCCTATATAAAAGTGACGGGAGTGATCGTCGGAAACTTTGAAAAGAACCCCTAAAGGGTATCAGAATTCTGTTTTGTGGGCGTGGTCCGAACAATTTTTTGCCCCTGAGAAGTACCAACTCTAAAACATTATACCAACCGACACTTGTAACGATTTTCTTTCCTGTCATTTTTGTTTTCGGCTCAATACCCTAAAAGGTACTATCATACCTCTGACGGAAGTCATTTTAGGCTTTAGCGCCCTAAGGGGTACTAATCGAATATTAACCCCTAAAAGGTACGATGATCACCCCCGTCACTTTTACATGACAGCATCCGTCCGGGTGTAAGGGTCGTATAAAATTCTAAAACTTAAGACATCCGCTTATTATAAGGACTTTTAAAACTTGGCTATTCCTCTACATTCCTGGCCAAAAATGTCTGGACGATTTTGAAAACTCAATACGAACTACCGCATACGTTGCATAAAAATTTAGAAGAAAAAACAAGTGTTTACCAAATATCCCGTTTATGGGAGAAGAGGGTTTAATCCAGGTTAAATGAATAAATTAATTAAAAGAAATTTGAATAGACCTTATCACGGCTTTTGGAAGCCATCTTGATGGGTAGGCATACACGTCTTGAAATAACAATTTTGTATGAAAATCCGATGTCAAATAATTTTCATAAAACATCGATTTTGAAAAATTCATGAATTGGAAACTTTAGGCACTATGCAAAGGATTTTACAGAAAATAACTGAGGAATGTAGCTGTGGAAAGAAAACATCTAGTTGCGTTTGGACATTTCCATACATTTGTCTGTATAGTTCCTTATCTCTTCCGCTGACTCATTAGCCGTAAGGTATGGGAAGACTCCTGTCTCGCTTAACTCGGCAACACCAGCAACACTGATCCGCTTCCCAATCCTTATCTAATTTGACATATGTGATTCCTTTTTCGTTTCCTCCCCAGCTACGAACATATTTGGATCCCCAAAGTTCACCTCATGAACAGTCGAATGTTCCACCGATAGAATTCTCTGAAGGCTGGGCAACACTTCGTTGACATTTGTCACCTCCTCTAGGCCTGGAGCCGGGGTTCCGTGCGACCCCACCCAATTGATCTTCTTCCTCTCCGCAGCCGTTTGCTGTATCTCATCACGGGAGAAGCATCCCCCACTTCCACCATCCCTCTTACTTGGAGCTACAATAAAATGAGACCGTGAGATAGGAGGGGTAATCAACGGCTGCGAGTTGTACTTAGACGACTTACCCCCGACCCAGGCCTAGAGAAGATGAATGCCATTTCCCGACAAGTCGAAGCAACAAGGGATGCCATCGTTGACAATTGCTTGCGTCGTCATCTTTCAGGACACAGATTGACAGGAAAAAACTGGCATGTAAATCCCAGGGGACTATGAGACTCATAGTTGACAGGATTCCGAAGACATGAAGCTTCTCTCTTTGAGATTCACACAGATTACAGAGAAATAAATTCGAGCTCTTCCCCTCGGGATTTATGCAGATATCCCTGGGCTCACACAGAAAACCGAGCTACTCTCTTTGGGATTCACACAGATATCCATCACAGAAGAATATATTCGAGCTCTTCCCCACGAGATTCACACAGATATCCCTAGGCTCACACAGAAACCCACTCACCACTCTTTGGGATTCACACCACTATATCTGAGATCACAGAGATACAAAAAATTCAAGCTCTTCTCCACAGGATTCACACATATATCCCTAGGCTCACACAGAAAACCCGCTTTCCTCTCTCTGGGATTCACACAGCTATCTCTGAGATCACAGAGATATAAAAAATTCGAGCTCTTCTCCGCGGGATTCACACATATATCCCTGGGCTCTCACAGAAAACCCGATCTCCTCTCTCTGGGATTCATACAGATATCCCTGAGATCACAGGAAAAATAAATGCGAACAGTCTTCACCTCGGGATTCACATAGATATCCCTGGGCTCACATAAAAAACCCGAGCTTCTCTTTTTTGGACTCACACAGATATCCCTGATCAAGATCACAGCAAAAATAAATGAAATATTGTAAATATATATATAAAAGAAATATCAAATCGAGCTACTACATTCCAACATGTAAAACGACAGCAGCAAATAAAGAAAACACGAGAACTAGAAACCCGACCAAGGAAGAGAATAAACACCCACAACACACAAAACAGTGCACACAAAATACTGGCCTAAATCGAAAACAACAAACCGTCCCAAAACAAAAGCGAGAAATAACGAGCAAAAAGAAGCAAGGACAACCAAAAGCAGAATACAACGAGACTTCATCTCTACTGAATTAGCCTCTGCAGAGCCTGCGCTCTGCAACAAAACACCGCTCGCATCTCAGGTCGTCATAGGCGTGACCGTGGCTGAAACTTGAGTCGACACCATGTGGAAATAGTCATTGAACATTTGAAGTCGTTAAAGCCGTCCCAGAATTGGAAACTACGCTTGCAGATGTGGCAGACGCTTGAGGCTCAAGGGGCACCTTACATAAATTATTGTGTCTTTAAAAATGCTACTGAGTCATCACTTGCGGTAATGAATATTACATGAACTGTGAAAAGCGAACCAGCCGTGAATTGCTACTAAAAATAGTTCGCCGGTAAAAAATACAGGGGAATGTATGGAAAGTTCAAAACATGACTGGACGCTTTCTGGCACAGCTACATACTCCAATTTTTTTTCTTAAAATCCTTTTCCTAGCAACAAAAGATTCCAATTCATGAATTTTTCAGAAGCGTTGTTTTATGAAAATTGTTTGACATCGGATTTCCATACAAACAATGTTATTTCAAGGTGTTTGCCTACCATCAAGATGGCTTCCAAAACCGTGATAAGGTCTATTTGTGACTACGATGAAGTAAAAGGAAAAGAAAAAGGAAAAAATACGACGACGAGTCAAAGACGACGACGAAGGAAAAAAGAGACCTTGACGCGGTCTGCCCCAGGGCATTCCGTGTAATGAATAAGAGGACCGCTGGAAATGCTGGCTCAGCATAAGAGAAAGGCCACGTTGGTCCCCCGTTGGTCCCCACGTGGCAAAAGAAAGTGGCGACCTCCATACAGTACGACAAGGTTGCAGAAGTTGAAAATGAAATCAGTTGTCCTGTCTGCTGGGAAGACTTTGAAGAACCGAAGAGTCTTCCAAACTGCGCTCACAATGTCTGCCAACTTTGTCTGGAGGGAATGGTAAAGAAAAGAAACAAGTCCATCGAATGTCCGGTGTGTCGTGGGGAGTCCATTATTCCAAAGGGTGGAGTCGCTGCTTTTCCAAAGAATCACTTATTGGTTCGTCTGATCGAGCAAACTCACGGACGCAAAGAGAAAAAAAGAATAATGGCCTCTTTGGCCAGCAGTTAGCTGTCTGGAGAGATTCTGGGGACTGGAATTTTATTGCTGCAAGATTTTTGCGGTGATACAATGCAAACCGTTACGGAGCAGCCAATCAAAAATTTTTAAAAAAATTCCAGTTCCACAGTCTCTCTTGGCGACCAACCGCTGGCCAAAGAGGCTGAGGACTCTGCGTACGAGATTGGTCTGCAAAGTGGTATGATAATGTCATATGATGTGGAATTGTAATTTTTTTAATGGTCTTTAATGGTGCCATCTTGTATCTGCCATTCTTGGCATAAGACCCTGAGGGTACAAGATTGCTTTGCAGATGTAAAAGGAGACATTTTTGCATGAGGGTGGGGAGGGGGGGGGGGGGGGAAGGAAGTAAAATGTGCCAACCCCAAGATCAGGAAACTAAAACAACAGTCAAACTAAGGAGAAGCTAGGCAGATTAATGTTAAGTGACACTGCAAACACTACCGCACATGCACTGGGGGCCCCTCAAGCATGAGCACAGCCTACTACCCATGCATATCCATGGACAATCATATTAACTGTGGCTAAAGCAACAATATTCCTATGCTTTGCAACTTGCGCAACTTTATTGCGCATGATTGCGAAGTCTAAATTTCTACCTACAGTTATATGGTTACTGCTAAATATCACATAATTATGCAACAATAAAAATTCTTAACTTGCATTTTGTGGAGAAGTTAATGAAAGGCATTTTGTAGTTTCTGAAGCTTCTAACTACACCTTTTTTTCCACCGGTGAAACACCCCCTATCAAATCTAACCTGACCTGTGAAACCAAAAATCTAATCTACATGATCCAACGTAACTGCTGTAATTTGCAATACATAGGAGAGACAAAACGACGCTTAAAAGACCGCTTTAATGAACACCGCTGCACCATAGATAACCCTAACACTAAATCTAAACCCACCACAGCTTCAGAACACTTCCTCACCGCTCCTAACCACACCGCTATAGACATGCAATTAATCCCCATAGAAAAAGTCTACTCTAACCGAGACTCAATGCGTAAGGCCAGGGAAGCCTTTTTTAATCTCAAAAGGCAGAACACTTCTTCCACATGGCCTCAATATTCGCGAAGAAATTTACTAGCTTTTTTGCTTTTATTATTTTTTATTTTTTGTCATTATTATTTCATTAGCTTCATCTTTTATACTGCCAATCACTTTAGTTTTAAGTAGTTCCGCTATTGCGCAAATATTTGTCATATAAGCGTATGTCCCAATGCAATTCTCATTGTACCTGAAGAAGGCTGATTTGGCCAGCCGAAATATGAGCGTGATAAATGGTGAGCAGGGTTTCACGAGGAACAAAGTTTTTAACGCGCTTAATTGCACATGGCCATCCCACTTCAGGTTCTGATCAGTTTTAACACCAAGAGATTTAGAAACCGAAACCTGTTTAACCGGAGCGTCATTAATGACCATACTTGGTTTCTCTGTTCGGATAATCTTTGTCTAGAGCCAACGAGGAGAAAATCAGTTTTCATGTTTAGAGTAAGCTTGTTAGATGCAAGCCAAACTCAGACCTTGTTCAGATCATAATTAAGAGACTGATATATGTCTTTGCTAGCGTTGCTAGCGTGGGTAAATGAGTGGGTGAAGGAGTAAATGAATGAATGAATGAATGAATGAATGAATGAATGAATGAATGAATGAATGAATGAATGAATGGAATGAATGGAATGAATGGAATGAATGGAATGAATGGAATGAATGGAATGAATGAATGAATGAATGAATGAATGAATGAATGAATGAATGAATGAATGAATGAATGAATGAATGAATGAATGATTGAATGGATGTTAAGATGAACAAGACGCCTGAAGCGTTTACCTGGGTTGTTTTGGTTGATGTGCGTAATAATAACCTTGTATAGCTGATTTCCACAAATTTGTTCTCGAAGCGGGATATCGTCGCCGTGAACCCCAGCATTTCCACTGTTAAAACTGAGGAGTCATTATTTCGATTTATGTTTTAAAAAGATATGTTTTCTTTCTGGCGGCATATTGGAGGCTTGGAAACGCGTGACTGAAATTTGATGACTTTATATTGGAGGTTAAGATATCTAGCCAAAAATTACAATCCCTGTTAGCGGGTCTTCGGTGGTCTAGTGTTTAGCTAAGAGTAACTTATACTTCGTGCATGAAAAGTTTGAAAAAGAAAAAAAACATGCAAGTGATTACCAAATATCCCGTCCAGGGGAGAAGAGGATTTAAGGAGGGAATACACCTAAATTTGAATGAAATTTGAAGAGGTTTTAAGATGGGATAGAGGGAAGAAAATCATTTCTGGAACACTAACAGACTGTTAATACCCACGCAAGGGAACCCAAATCTTTTGAAAGATTTGTGAATGAAAACAGTAATTTTATGACGTTATCAGTAATTTTTATGACGTAAAACGAAAACACGCTTCTCACCAAAATGAGGCTGCGCCTCGTGCACATCTAAGAAAATGTGTCCCACATGGAAGGAAAAGACGCTGTCGCGTCCTATATATATGTTTTCAGCATCATCAAGTTTTTAAGAGCTCCCTCATGCGGGTGGACCGGCGAGGGTGGGACTCTGCAGAGACTCTGCGCCCAGTAACTCTACCCTAACGAGGGGGGTAGGGGGGAGCAGAGACGGGGAAGAATTTTGCTCAAATTATTTTTCATTTTTTTCATTGTTATATTAACATCTTAAAAGGCGCGTTTTAACGCGTATCTTCTTCAAATGGACATATCTGGCACATGTAAATTCGATGTAAATGTTAAGAAAGCTATGCTCTTGTCCCCCTTTAATCCAGGTTAAACGAATAAATCAATTAAAAGAAATAACAATTTGTGACTACGATGAAGAAAAAGAAAAAGACAAATACGACGACGACGACGACGACGACGACGGTGGCGAAGAAAAAAAAAACCGACCGAAACCTTGACGCGGTCTGCCCCAGGGCATCCCGCGTCATGAATAAGAGGACCGCTGGAAACGCTGGCTCAGAACCAAAAAGAGGACTGAGGGCCAGGGAAGGACCCAAGGAGGAGTTATTTTTTCGCCAACCTACGTGGAGAAAGAAAATGGCGACCTCCATAGAGTACGACATGGTCGCAGCAGTTGAAAACGAAATCAGTTGTCCTGTCTGCTGGGAAGACTTTGAAGAACCGAAGAGTCTTCCAAACTGCGCTCACAATGTCTGCCAACTTTGCCTGGAGGGAATGGTAAAGAAAAGAAACGAGTCCATCGAATGCCCCGTGTGTCGTGTGGAATCCATCATTCCAAAGGGTGGAGTCGCTGCTTTTCCAAAGAACCACTTATTGGTTCGTCTGATCGAGCAAACTCCCGGATACAAAGAGAAAAAAAGAATAAAAGAGGCAGTAAAGATGTGCGAAGAGAAAGTGGAAGGTGCGAAAACTGCTATTAAAGATTTGGAAGATCACTTTGAAACTGCCAAAATTCAAGATGAAGAAATTGTGCAAGAGATTAAATCTCTGGCGGAAGTTGTTGTAACAAAGGTGCGCGAGCAAGAACAAAAGATGCTTTCCCAGATAAAAAACAGACAAATTTGTCAGCAGAAATTAATTCAGACTCTGAAATCTGATACTATGAAACTGTGTGAAAATTCGTCTGGCTGCATCAAAACTTTAAAGTGCATCCTACAAAACTTCGAATCTAAGAATCTGAAAGATGTCAGCTGTGTCAGTGTGGAGGAGTTGAATGAATTCACCGAGTCCTTGGAAATGTGCATGCTCGAGGCAAATTGTGAATTCACACAGCAATTCAGTGTTTTGCTGACAGGCACTGATATAGTAAAGAAGTTCATTGAAGATGAATGCTTACTAGGAGAGCTGACCATAAATAGTGGTAGAGCTTTAGCTCACCAGGTTGTTGCAGAGCCAGCCTCAGTCCCGTCAGTTTCTGAAGCTACTCCTAGTCCAAGCGGCATTGACTTTTCAAGATGTGGATCCTTGATTCAGACCATAGACAGTTCGTCATGTGGAATTGCACAGTTCATTCCATTCTCAGTGGCTGTTTCCAGAAATTCTGGTCATATTGTAGTATTGGATGAACAAAGGAAGTGGGTTCACATCTTTGATGAGGAGGGTGAGCCCTTGAATAAATTTCGCATTAAGTTTGGTGATCTTTGGGATGTTGCAGTTTCCAATGAAAATGAGATCGTTGTTGTGAATCGTGAAAGCAACCGTCTTTTACACTATGACATGAATGGAAATTTCAAGAAGAAGTTTCTGACAGCTGCTAAAGAAAATGTCAAGTTCTCATCATTATCTATTGACATTCATGGGCGTTTCATCATCTCGTCATGCTATTATTCTGATACCGATGATGATGATGATGATGTCACATCTTGCATCCTTGTTTACAGCCCATCAGGAAACCTGACTTTGTCATTTGGTGAAGAGATACTGTCAGTGCCAGCAAAGGCAGTGTTTTTGAATGGCAAGTTCTTTGTAACAGATTTTAACCTTGGGAAGGTGGTGGTTTTTGACAAGAATGGCATTTTTCTTGAAACATTTGGAGTTTGCGAGCTTGAAGATCCCTTTGGTATAGCAGCTGATCATATTAATGGCAACCTTGTGGTATGCGAGAGAAAGAAAAATGCCATATACATTTACAGTCAAACTGGACGTCTGCGGCATCACTTCCAAACAATGCACAAACCAATTGAAGTTGCTTTTACAAAGAATTACAAGAAACTATTAATTTGCTGTGATAGTCAAGATGATGACAAATCATATTTACAGATAGTGACTTATTTATAGCTTTTTAAAAGAAGCTAAAAGTAATTTGAAGGGTTTAAAGGGCCCTTTGAAATAATTTGTCTTGAAATCAAAATTACTTTAGATAAACTCTATTTTAGTGCGGAGTGCTTATGTAGTTAGTTTTTTAGCAAATCGCCAAAGGCTAAGAAAACAAGACATAATTTAATCACTTTTCTTTAAAAATGCAAGCAACCTACACAAAAGAAGGAACTGACGTTTGACTGATTTCTTTTGTTTACAAAACTGAACCAACTCAAGTGAAGTGTTCATGGTTGTAAGCAAAAGTAATCAGTCTGTTTTATGTGTTTTGAAATCACTTTTGTGAATTCCGGATATATAACGAATTCACTGCAAAATAACCAGCTACCATTTGGCTTGATAGCTAGGTTGAGCACTCAGGACTGGTATTGCAGAGGTCATACGCAGGGTTTGAATCCCGTTCAAGGCTGACTTTTTGCAGGCTTCTTTGCATATATGCAAATTTTCATTGTTCATTGTTCATTTCATTTAATTTCATTGTTCTCTTGAAAAGGGCTCGTGTACCTTGTAATGACATTGTGAATTTCTATTGTACAACAATCAGATCTGTCCTAGAATATTGCTTTCCCCTCTTCCATCACGCACTCCCCGCTTATCTCAGTGAGGATATGGAGAGAATACAGTAAAGAGTTCTTTCCATAATTCTCCCAGATATGTCATATCAGGACTGCTTGGACAGCCTAGGCTTACCAACGCTAAAAGAGAGACGCAATGAACTATGTAAACGACTCTTTGATTCAATCGCCAACAACTCGGGGCATAAACTACACAACTTACTGCCTCCAAGAAATGAACAAAGCTACTGCCTACGACAACAGAGAACATATAATCTACCACGCTCACGCACAGACCGCTTTAGACAGTCGTTTGTGTATGCAATGTCAAAAGATGCTTAGCAACAAACAACGCGTAGTATATAGCTAGTAACCATACATATTTTAATCCCATTAGATACTTATATGTTTATATCATGTACATGTGTTTGTAATTAGTTTTAACATTTGCCTATTTATGTATTTCTCTGTAAAATACGCAATTCAGTCTAATGACTGCGATGTATTTTTGAATAAACAGTCTATTCTTCTGCTTCCATTCATTCTTCATATATGCTTTCATCAACAGTTCAAATATGTGAATTTCAAATTTCACTTCCATCTCTTCAACTCTACGGGTTTATTTTGAATTTGCAAAATGGCCAGCTCCCAGTTGGCTTGATAGCTGAGTTGAACGCTGCACCAGCATTGCAGAGGTCATGGGTTTGAATCT